>NC_030852.1:12561384-12674286 GCF_000208745.1 Theobroma cacao
AATTTAATTTAAGTCTAACTTAAATCATCACACTCTCAATTTAATCCAAATTGCAACCTTTGTGTGTGACCCATTAGGTTCCTAACATGTTGGCAATGGAATTGAATTATAATATTATTAATTAATTAATTTAAATGAATCATATTTAATTTTAAATTAACTAATTCAATTCCATAGACCATGATTGGCATCTAGCAATGCATCAAGGCCACCCAATTGTTAGGAGAGTCAAAGGATTCTTTGACAACCTTTCAGTGTACAATTTTTCAGTGTAATTCATCCCTTCATCATATATCCTAAAAATGATAAGAGCTTGGTGCAGTGCCTACTCTTATTGATTTCCACATTTTTTCTTGCAGTTAGATCATTAGCTTTATGGGGACTTATGAAACTCATTTCATAATCTCCTAATCACCTTGGCCAAGGATTTGATTAAGCTAATATCAACCAAGAACTAATGAGATATTTCCCCTTTAATCACTTGGGGTCATGATTCCTATCTTGACCACTCATCTGCCTTCACATGCTTCATGCTATACCCAAAAGCATCTTGTTTTGGCATCCTTGTTAGGCACCCATAGGGATGAAATCAAAGCATAGCACTCCACACATAAGACAACCTAGTGTCTCAAGTCTAGGGAGTATCTACACAACTAACACATAAGAAGTATTGCATAGACACTTGAGTGAAATACCAAATGCACTTCTCATGGTGGGTCATGTTCAGTGAACTCACTCTCCCATGGCAATCACCCACATGCTAGTTCCAAGTATCTTTATACTTCAACCTATGAGAACGATTGCTTACTTCACAAGTAAAGAACATAACATGTGCCAATCTTTGAGCATTATTGATGCCCTGTCTCAATAATACAATGATCAGGAACTTTTAGGAACAATGCTCTAATGCATAAAGATCTCATAATCGTATCCCAATATAATTCCTTTGCAAGGCATATATAGTTCCATGGGCTTTATCTACATAAGTACAAAAAAGTAATTAAATTACAAACTTATGAATAAAGAACTATCTCAATGTTATTATGAATAACAAAATGTCATACATGAATATCTCAAAATTGCAATTCCCATACAACCACAGATTGGCTTGTAGGGCTTATATTAACAATCTCCCACTAGCACTAAAGCCAATCGCCTATGTATCTAATACTAATGTTCTCAACATGACGATTATGCTTCTACTAGGACAGTGCTTTAGTGAGACGATCAGTAATATTATCCTTAGTGGGTATACGCTCTATGCAAATGTCTCATCTTCCAATTATCTCCCTAATCACATGGTAATGCCGCAATACATGTTTGGATTTCTGATGAGACCTTGGTTCCTTTGCTTGTGCAATGGCTCCATTGTTATCACATTACAAAGGTATTGGATCAACAATGCTAGGAACCACATCTAGTTAAGTAATGAACTTCTTAATCCAAACTGCCTCTTTCGCTGCCTCAAACACAGAGATGTATTTAGCCTCGGTTGTAGAATCTACAATCATCTCTTGTTTGGAACTTTTCCAACTCACTGCACCTAAATTGACTGTCAACACATATTCACTTTGTGACTTGCTATCATCTTTGTCAATGTGAAAGCTTGTATCTGTATAACCCCTAACTTGGAGTTCACCTCTTTCATAAACCAGAAATACATCCTTAGTTCTTCGTAAGTACTTCAGGATGTTTTTCACAACTATCCAGTGACTTTCACCAGGATTAGCTTGGTATCTACTCGTGACACTTAGAGCATAAGATACATCTGGTCTAGTGCAAAGCATCGCATACATGATAGATCCTACTGCTGAAGAATATGGGATCTTATCCTTGCGATCTCTCTCTTCTTAATTCTTTAGACACATGTCCTTAGAGAGATAGATGCCTTGCGACATAGGCAAGTGTCCTTTCTTAGACTTTATCATGCTAAACCTCTTTAGCACCTTGTCTATGTATGTGGATTGGGAAAGACCTAACAACCTTTTAGACTTATCTCTATAGATCTTTATTCTTAGAATGTAAGTTGTTTCTCCCAAATCCTTCATGGAGAATTATTTAGACAGCAAAATCTTTGTAGATTGCAACAATGGTATATCATTTCCTATGAGCAATTGTCATCAACATATAACACTAGGAAAATTATGGCGCTCCCACTAACCTTTTTATAGACACATGGTTCATCTTCATTTTTTATGAAGTCAAACCCTTTTACAACTTCATCAAAACGGATGTTCCAACTCCGAGAAGCTTGCTTAAGTCCATAAATGGACTTTTGAAGCTTGCACACCTTATTAGCATTAGCATTGGATATAAAACCTTCAGGTTGTGTCATGTACACTTCCTCTTGCAAGTTTCCATTAAGGAATGCAGTTTTTACATCCATTTTCCATATTTCATAATCATGGTATGCAGCAATTGCAAGCAAAATCCTGATGGATTTAAGCATAGCAACTGGTGAAAAGGTTTTTTCAAAGTCAATACCTTGTCTTTGTTTGTAACCTTTTGCTACCAGTCTAACTTTAAAGGTTTGCACCTTGCCATCTACATAAGTCTTTCTCTTAAAGACCCACTTGCACCTAATGGGTTTTATCCCTTCAGGTGGATCCACCAAAGTCCATACTTGGTTGGTATCCATGGCATCCATTTCAGATTTCATGGCTTCTAGCCATTTCTCAGAATCGATGTCCAACATCGCCTCCTCATAGGTTGTAGGCTCATCATTTATGGGCAATGCATCCCTTTCCAAGGGAAATCCATATCTCTTTGGAGCTTGACGTATTCTACTAGACCTTTTAAGTGGTTGTGCCTCTTAAGATTGTGGTTGTATATCAGATGTCACAATCTTAAGTTCAAGTTATAATGAAATGTCAATTTGTGGGTCTCGAACTTCTTCGAGTACAACTTTACTCCCACTAACCCTTTCATTTAAGAACTCTTTCTCAAGGAAAGTGGCATGCCTTGAGACAAACACCTTTTGCTCAATGAGATTATAAAAATAATATCCGTGTGTTTTTTTAGGATATCCCATAAATTTACACTTATCTGATCTTGCTTCTAGCTTATCAGACATTGTACGCTTCACATAAGTAGTACATCCCCAAATCCTAGCATAAGACAAGTTGGGCCTTTTCCCACTCCATATCTCATATGGTGTCTTATCAGCTGATTTGGTAGGAACCTAGTTCAGTATGCGAACAGTAGTTTCTAGGGCATATCCCCAAAAAGATATAGGAAGATCTACACGACTCATCATGGATCGAACCATGTTCAATAATGTTCGATTCCTTATCTCAGATACCCCATTGTGCTGTCGAGTCTCTGGAAGAGTCCATTGTGCGAGAATCCCATTCTCTTTCAGATAATCCTGAAACTCTTGGCTACGATATTCTCCTCCTCGATCAGATCTAAGAGTGAGAATACTCTTCTTAGTTTGTTTCTCAACCTCTGCTCTGTATTCTTTGAACTTGTTAAAGGATTCAGATTTATATTTCATCAAATATACATAACCATAGCGAGAATGGTCATCTATGAAGGTGATGAAGTAGGAGTATCCTCCTCTAGCACTAATATTCATAGGACCACATACATCTGAATGTACAAGTCCTAGTAACACCCCAGCTCGTTCACTCTTTTTAGTGAAGGGTGACTTGGTCATCTTACCAAGGAGACAACACTCACATGTTCCATAAGATTCATAATTAAATGGATCGATGTAACCTTGTTTGTGTAACTTGGTTAAGCGAGTCTCATTGATGTGTCCAAGCCTACAGTGCTAGATGTAGGATAGTTTTGGATCATCTTTCTTTGCTTTCTTGACCTCTATATTAAGTATGGGTCTCTTAGGATCAAGAATATAGAGATCGTTCGAATGTGTCCCTGCACCATAATGCATCTCTCCCTTGAGAAAGAACAATAATTGCCCTTAATGCAAAATTCCATATCATCATATAATGCCAAGTATGACACAAATATAATATTTCGAGATATGGAAGGAACATAGTAACAGTCTCTTAATTCCAAGATCAACCCAGAAGGTAAAGGTATGGTAATTGTCCCTACAGCCAATGCAGCAACCTTTGCTCCAGTACCTACTCGTAAGACCACCTCTCCCTTCGTTAATCTTCTACTTGTTTCTAGCACCTTCATGTCATTACATAAGTGTGACCCACATCCAGTATCTAATACCCATGATGACGGATCAATATTAGACAGATAGATATTTGAGAACATTTCTCAACTTGATATACCAACCTAAACATTTTGGCTCAAATTTCATGATGACATCAAGTATGCCGCACAAAGTAATATGTATTCGCATTCTAACAACCTAGACATTTAAAGAACGTTTATGAGTAATCATGTATTATAATCAATTAAGATGAGATTGTAAATCTTATATTGATTGTTCCCACTATTTTCTTCAAGATGACAACCCTCCATATCACCTTGAGAGATCTCTACTAGGATTCTCTTAATGGGCTAGGATCCCATCCATCTAGTCATGGCCTTGAATGTGTTCAACAAGCCATGATAGCTGGATTAGGTAGGTAACTGAGCTTACCAATTGTATCTTTATACAACTCCCAGATCAGCTAGGTGACAACACATTGCCTAAACATATCATATATGTTTCGCCTAGCCATTGCCTCTAGTTTCCATAATAATCAAGTTTCCAAGCATCTGAATTTTATGAAACTAGTTGAGTAAGACCCACCACCAATAGCTCAAACATACTCGTGTAAAAGTGTGACCTTGAGTGTGCTCAACAAGTCTCCGATTAAAAGAGTAGCTAGGTTATCTTGCTATATGGTGGAAGACAACTTAATCATGTGTGGCATGTGACTCAATATTTACCGAGGGATTTTCTTTTTTTTTTTTAACTTAGTTAAGGTCTCATCTTTGCATGCATAGCATTTATTAATTAGATAAATAAATCTATCTCATGCATACTACTTTGGATGATTATGAACTTTATCTATACTAATTTCCTTGCGCCATCGAAGGAAATTAGCTTGGTCAAACCTAAGGGATAACATACAACATGTTGTAATCTTCCTCCTCGTATCTTAATGGCTCCTTTAGGTCTTCATCTACGAATTGTAAAATAACTCCTAAACTAATCCTAATTCTACACTTATATGTAACTAATTACATTTCAGTAAAGAAACCTCGTGGTACATCCGAGGGGAGTTAGGTGAGGAAAGAATTTTACAATCTCTGAAAATCAAGAGAAAGGCAGGGTGCGCAGACCCCATTTAATAAATAAATACCATGATACAATTTAACCATACATCCACAATCATATTGGGCCTAGTCCATAATCATCCACATACATCCATCCACATGAACATAAAATTAAAACTATGTCTTATTCTAATTGTTAATCATATGAGGCATCCGAAATTAGTGTACAACTAATTTCGAGTTCATTTTTAATTCCGTGTATGGAAACAGTCTTCCATGTATGGAAAGTCTTTACTAATCAGTATTAGTAATATTATCCATTACTAATCTCATTAGGATTAGAATAAATTATTATTACAAATTAAAACATTTTTCATTTGTAATCTTTAAACGTTTTAAGTAACTTTTACTAATTCTTTTAAATTAAAGATTATGTGTCTTCAATTATCTAATCTCATTAGATAATTTAAATATAATATTTAAGACAACATTATCTTTAATTATATTTAAGTGTCCTATTCGAATTTCACTTCTTAAAAGAAGGAAATTAATTCATGATATTTATCTGGTCCATATTTGTCACACTCCCATATTTGTAGAAATCAAATTCCTAAATTTATGGATGTGATTAATTAAATCTTGATATCCTTATTTTAAGGAATCAAATTCCCAAATTTAAATATACCAAATTTATCTTTCTGGAACTTTTCCATAAGATATTGTTTAGTAAATTAGAGTTTTTAATTGCACCAATTTAGGCTGCAAATATGGACACTAAAATCCCAAAAACCATGACTTTACAAAATTCTGGCAGCAGTGTACCAGTCACAGTTTTATGGCTTGATGCGGCATCAAATCAGGGAATTTAATTCCCCAATTTTAACCATAGTCAGCTAACATATGGGACCTTTCCATATTAAAATTTTATAATTTTTGGACTTGATTTAGATGGTCAAAACCCCAAAAAAACGCAGCCTATGTATCCTGTACATAGCTGTAGTTTTTGGGTTGCATATGTGGCATTATGATGGCATAAATAAAGGGATTAAATCCCTTAATTTTAGTGATCTTCCAGGCATCTTTTGAACATATTCAAACTTCAAAAGTTATCCAAAAAGGTACAACAATTGCACAATGTTAGGACTCTTTGAAGATGACTTTCTCAGTAAAATCATGACCTGAAACTGCTGCTGGCAGCAATGGTTTCAGCCATGATTTCACAGCCTTTCCTTCACCATTTTCAGCTGGTAATTAATCATATTGAAACAATTTCAATGTAGATTACTTCCAAATTTTTTCAGAATTTTTGGAGGCTTTTAGACCCCTGTTAAAAACTGAAAATCAAACCACATGCAAATCTGGACAGAATCTAATTCTATCACCAAACCGCATATTGTTTCCCATGAATTCGAATCCTTTTCTTGCTAAACTCTTTTGTGCATCTCATGCACATATTGTTCTGCAAAATTGAGACACTTAAACAAGATTAGTTGCTTAAACAAATAAGTATTAAAAATCAAAACTCGAATATGTGATAAACTACTTTAAAACATAATCAAAATTTAACACTTACTTGCTCTCTTCCAAATCCCTCACATTCAATCAGAATTGAAATTAACAATAACAAGACATACCTTTGCATTAAAACAAGCCAAGGGAGGCTCTGATATAACTATTAGGAATGGCATGATTAGAGCATCAACGCAGTGGAATAAAAAAAAGGTTGAAATAAAAATAAAACCATGCCTCCTACCTTTGGATCACCTTAATTGTTTAATGCAAAGTTATGTACCACATAAAATCAGAAAAAGAATGTACCTAGATCCTACTCCAACAGTATTGCATAGACACTTGAGTGAAATACCAAATGCACTTCTCATGGCAGGTCATGTTCAGTGAACTTGCTCTCCCATGGCAAGCACCCACATGTTAGTTCCAAGTATCTTTATACTTCAACCTATGAGAACGATTGCTTACTTCACAAGTAAGGAACATAACATGAGCCAATCTTTGAGCATTATTGATGCTCTGTCTCAATAATACAATGATCAGGAACTTTTAGGAACAATGCTTTAATGCATAAGGATCTCATAATTGTATCCCAATACAATTCCTTTGCAAGGCATATATAGTTCCATGTGCTTTATGTACATAAGTACAAAAAAGTAATTAAATTACAAACTTATGGACAAAGAACTACCTCAATGTTATTATGAATAACAAAATGTCATACATGAATATCTCAAAATTGTAATTCCTATACAACCACAGATTGGCTTGTAAGGCTTATACTAACAAGTGGAGGGGAGACCTGCAGTACAAGAATCCCCTAGTTTCCAAGGTCAGGCCGATCGCCAACATCTTGAGGTTGAGAGGGGTCATTTAGAGATTTCCCTTCCTGATTTCCTCAAGCTTAAGCCTCCATCATTTTCAAGGTTGGGTGCATCGGAGAAACCCTAGATTGACTTAGATAAGATGGAGAAAATTTATGAGGCCTTGGGATTCCATAGTACTAGATCAGTAGAGCTAACCGCCTTCTGATTAGAGGACGTGGCGCAAAAGTGGTATGGCTCCTTGCGTAGAGGTGGGCCGGTGAATGCAACGTCGTTGACTTGAAAGGAGTTCAGTACAGCCTTCTTAGATCAATTTTTACCACTTAGTGTACGTAATGCACGGGCTAGGGAGTTTGAGGCATTAGTACAAACCCCAAGTATGACGGCGTCGGAATACGACATCAAATTCACGCAGCTGGCTTGGTATGCACCCTATCTAGTTTCTACTGAGGAAATGAAGATTCAAAGGTTTGTGGATGGGCTAGTGGAGCCATTGTTTAGGGTTGTGGCATCTCGAGATTTCAATACCTACTCCGCAGTAGTGGATTACGCTCAGTGGATTGAGATGAGGACTAGTGAAAGTAGGGCTACGAGGGATAGAGCAAAGAAGGCCAAGACTTCAGTCTTGGCTATCAAGGTTGCAGAGACTTCAGTGGTAGTGTTTCGTCCTTTGGCTGTTATGGCCCACAGAGGGACTCACAATTACCTCAACAGGGGAGTGACTCACCTAGTGCTAGTATTGGGGCGAGACAAAGAACCTTCAGTGTTGGGAGGCAGCAAGATTCGAGGCAGGGTTGTCAAGTTATCCGTCATTGCAATACTTGTGGGGGACGACATAGAGGAAGATGCCTCTGTGCTACGGGAGTTTGTTTCTTGTGTGGTCAACCTAGACATATTAAGAGGAATTATCCAATGGCTTATCAATCCCAAGGTTCTACTCACGGTTTCGCCCAACCAGCCTTGTCTGCTTCTTCAACAGCTGCCTCATCTAATCCGAAGGCTAGCAGATCAAGCGGATCAATAGGTAGAGGTGTTGTTACTTTCTCTCGAGGCAGGCTTTTTGGGTTTGGACGTTAAAGTTCCACCGTTAGGGGTCACACAAGGGTGTTTACGTTAACACCACAAGAAGCCCAGACATCCAACACAGTGGTATCAGGTATTCTCTCAGTTTATAATATGAATGCTTGGGTATTGTTTGATCTTGGTGCTACCCGCTCTTTTATTTCTCCATGTTTTGCATCTTATTTGGGTAAAGATCGTGTTATAAGTGAAGAACAATTAGTGGTGTCTACCCCTTTAAAGGATGTATTTATGGCAAATTGGGAATATAAGTCCTATGTAGTTCGAGTCAAGGACAAAGAAACCTTGGTAAATCTAGTTGTATTAGACACCGTAGATTTTGACATGATCTTGGGAATGGATTGGTTATCGCCCTGCCATGCCAGCGTGGACTGTTATCATAAATTGGTTAGATTTGATTTTCTCGGTGAACCATCATTTAGCATTCAGGGGGATAGGAGCAATCCTCCAACCAATTTGATATCTATTATGTCTACTATAAGGCTATTAAGACAGGGTTGTCAACGTTACTTGGCTGTTGTGAGAGATACCCAAGCGAAGGTCAAAGACATAAGCCAAGTGTCAGTAGTGAATGAGTTCATGGATGTATTTCTCAAGGAACTACCAAGTTTGCCTCCCGAGCGAGAGATTGAATTTTGCATAGATTTGATTCTCGACACTAGACCTATATCCATACCCCTATATAGAATGGCACTTGCAGAGCTTAAAGAGTTTAAGGATCAGTTAGAAGATTTGTTGGATAAAGGCTTCATCCGTCCTAGCATCTCACCATGGGGAGCACCGATGCTATTTGTAAAGAAAAAAGATGGGTCGCTTAGATTGTGCATTAACTACCGACATCTTAATAAAGTGACGATGAAGAATAAGTACCCCCTTCCAAGAATAGATGATTTATTTGATCAACTACAAGGAGCACAATGTTTCTCTAAGATAGATCTACGATCTGGGTACCATCAGTTGAGGATCCGAAATAAAGATATACCAAAGATCGCATTTCGAACAAGATATGGGCACTATGAGTTCTTGGTGATGTTGTTCGGGCTTACGAATGGCCCTACGACCTTTATGGATTTGATGAACTAAGTGTTCAAGCCTATTTGGACAAGTTCATGGTGGTGTTTATTGATGACATCTTGATCTACTCGAAGAGCCGAGAGGAGCACGAGCAGCATCTTAAGATAGTGCTCCAAACTTTGAGAGAACATCGATTGTATGCCAAGTTGCATTCTTGGGACATGTGGTATCCAAGGATGGGGTACAAGTCGATCCAAAGAAAGTTGAGGCAGTGGAAAAGTAGCCAAGGCCAACATCAGTTACAGAGATTAGAAGCTTTTTGGGTTTGGCTAGCTATTATCATCGTTTTGTGAAGGACTTCTCTAAAATAATAGCCCCTCTAACTAAGCTAACACGTAAAGATACAAAATTTGAGTGGTCATGTCAAGCCCTACCTTATAAAATATTAGCCATGTCATTCATGTGATTGACAATATGTTTGCATACTTGGAAAGCCCCGAAAAATTATCAAAAGTTGGTAGTGTACCTAGTAGTGCAACTAAGTTGAATTAAGCCTCAAACTAGACCAAATAAAGATTTTAAGATGAAATTTAGAATTTTAAAACCCCAGAATGACTTAAAATGGTGATTCGGAATTCGAGGACCGATTTGGAGTCAAATTGGAATTTTCGTGACCTAAGGGTAAAATAGTCATTTTGACACCCGAGGTTAAGATGTGAGTGTTGGATGAAATTTTTGACTAAGATTGACTATTTAGAACATAATTTGAGTTTAAGAAGTGAAAAATTTTAATTCCAACATTTTTTTCAAGCATAGGGGTAAAATAGTCATTTTACCACCCCAAGGGCAAAATTGTAATTTTACACCACCCAACACTTGTCTAGCACATGGATTTTACCCAATATTATCATGGATAATTAAGGAAATTTATATGGTGGAGAGAGATTGCTTAATGAGTAAGAATGACACATGGACCAATGGAATGGTGACATGTGTCAAATTCTCATCCATTTAATATTTTTCTTATAAATTAGCATAAAATCAGCCTATTTCTCTTCATATGGCAGGCCAAAACAAGAACAAAGGAAGAACAAAGGAAGAAAAGAAGAACAAAAACCATAGGTGGAAAAATTCAAGGGAAAAGTGTGAAATTTCAAGGAAACAAGTGAAAAAAGGTAAGATTTTTCAATTCTAGCTTGTGATTTACCTTTCCTATGCATTCTTTTTCATTTTCCATGGTTGAGAATCAAGATTTCATGATGAATCCCTTGCTGGCCGGACATGGGGGGAGGAGTTTTGATGCTTGATTTGGTTAGATTTTAAGATATTTTAGTGTTTTTAGTTAGTTAGTGATGTGTAGCGTGAAAATCAAGCAAGAAAAATTCATTTTCTCCCATCACCCATCATTGGCCGAATTTTCCATGTAAAGTGTGGATGGTGGATTTGATTTTATTTCAAGTGAACTGGTTAGGAAATGATGAATTACGGTGAGAAAATCAAGTAGGAAAAATCATAGTGTTGATGCACCCACCCTGGCAGAAATTCCCAAGAGAAAATGTGAAGATGATTTTGCTAAATTTTATGCTATTTGATTTGTGTTTGATTGTTTGGAGAATTGGAAGAAAAATGGAGTTGATTGGAGTTAAATGGGACATATTGGCCAATTAATCGAGTGATAGATCGAATTAGGCCAATACCATTTTATTTAGGAGCACAATTGAATTTGTGTAGAACACCATGTTTAGACGATAATCCGAACAATTTACATTCCATTTCATGCATCCATATAGTTTTATAACCGTTTAACACCAATGTGGTAAATTGCTTGATTATGCATTATGTCTAGGTGGTGAATCCTCCGATAAAGGCAAAGAAATTATACCCGAGGATCGATAGTCGAAGTACTCTAAATATTCGACTCCTGAAATAGTGAATAACCTTATCATCATTTTAATTATCTAAAGTGGTCTTTTTATTCGATTTTGTGAATGTTATGAAAAATGAGTTAAATGGTTAATTTTTAGGTTTTATAAACAAAATGTGTTTAAATGAAATGATTTTATAAATTGTCTTGAAATTGAATGATGGCTTTAAAAATAGAGTAATTGGAGACCATTTGATGTATTGTGAATTTATGGTTCTAATTGATTGGCTTATGGCAATATTGGCATGAATGGCTGAATTGGTATTTATGTTGAAATTGTATAAACTGTTGTTTGCCTTGATAGGCTAGATAATGATAAAATTGCCATGTCATGCTGTTGAATTTTTATTGTATGGTGGGTTTAGCTTGCTGCAGTGGGCGGGTTCTGTGGACCAGCCTATTAGAGGGGCACGAAATCTGGTTATATATGTACCTCAGTCAGAGAGGCGCGTAGGGTATCTCCTGAGGTATGGTTAGAGTTCACGTCACATCGAACCACTTTGTAATGATGAACTCCGCTAATGCCAAGGAACGGCTGTGTTTTTCAAAATAAAAATATGTTTATGGGTATACGAAACTTTTTAACAGCCTTGGCGGACTCGATTAAATGCCTTAGCCAAGGTATTCCCGAGAATGATTTGGCAGGAGCCAAGCTTTTAAGATACTCATAAGCCATGTTGATTTTTTAAATGAAATGAATATTTATGTCATGAATTACATATTGAGATGGAATATTTTAATCGTCTCCATTTACTCGACTTTAGATATTTTGAATGGTGTTTGTTTACTCACTGGGATTATATAATCTCACTACCCTCCTTTCCACTCATTTCAAGCTCAAAATAGGCTGTAGATAGCTGATTTCATCAAGAGCTATCATTGGATTTGCATCCTCCAAATTGTAAGTTCACAATCTTTCTTACTTTTGGTTATTCGGGGGCCCACTAGTTATTGTAAATTAAGTTAAATACTCTGGCTTACTATATTACAATATGTATGAATTTATTTAGCTTTTACGCTACAAAAATTATTTACTAGTAACTCTATAAATATTGTCTTATAAGAAAATAGAATATTTTATTAAATATTTTTATTATATTCAAATAGTCATAATTTCATTTTAAATGAAGGTTTTAGATGTTTAAACTTATTTTTGATTATGAATTATGTGTTTTGTACTCGCATACTACATTTTTAGCGGATTTTGAGATTTTTGAGGAAAAATGACCAAAATGCCCCTGTGAGAAAAAAATTATTTTTCTATTGTTTTGATTTGGAAAAAGTTTATAATCTCCCAAAACATGATTTTAGTAACTAATACTCACGGGGGAAACGAGAAATACTGATGTTAAGCCTTGCGAGGTTTCGATTGACATTTCGGGTAATGATTGTCTATCGGGACGTCACGGCGATTGTCACGGGCTCAATGGGAGTTTCGGGTCGTGACAATTAGATTGGTATCAGAGCTTTTGGTTTTAAGGTTATTTTAAAAATTTACAGTGTCAGTGTGGCCCCGAGTTAAGTTGGGTTAGGTTGAATAGGATGCATGCATTTGCATATAGAACCTGAGGTTGCCTAAACTTACTTGTTTCCTTTTATAGATTATTATGCCTCCTCGACGCGAACACCCACCTCTCACTAGATCAGTTGGGAGGGGAAAATGTCGTTCCCAATGTCAATAGCTAGATGCAATAGAGGAGGAATCAGCTACGTTCACCATTCGGGCAGCACCTGCTGCTGAACGGGCCGAGACTCCTCCACATTCTCCACATTCTTCACATCCTCCACCACCTACTGATATTCCTGCCATGTCTCCTGAGGTAGTCCAGTCATTGGCAGCCTTCTTTACCACTATTGTTGGCCAGGCTCAGGCTGGTCAGGCTCCTCCTATAGTACTACTAGTTGCTCCTTCAATACCACCACCCCCACCTCCTGTTCCACCACCAGTGCCGGATGTCTCTATTTCTAAAAAGCTTAAGGAGGTTAGGCAACTTGGTTGTGTTTCTTTTACGAGTGAGTTGGACTCAGCAGTAGCCAAAGATTAGATTAATCAGGTTTGAGAGACACTCTCTGATATGAGGTTGGATGATGACATGAAGTTGATGGTGGCCACGAGATTACTAGATAAGAGAGCCCGTACATGGTGGAATTCAGTAAAATCTCGTTCCACTACTCCTCCGACTTGGACAAACTTTCTAAGAGAATTTGATAGTTAGTATTTAACTTATTTCCATCATAAAGAAAAGAAAAGAGAATTTTTGAGTTTGAAACAGGGGAATTTAACGGTAAAGGAGTACGAGGCTCGTTTTAATGAGCTGATGTTATATGTGCCGGATCTGGTGAAATCTGAGCAGGATCAGGCCAATTATTTCGAGGAAAGGCTCCGTAATGAGATTAGAGAGCGGATGACAGTGACTGGTAGGGAGCCACATAATGAGTGGTACATATGGCTTTAAGGGCCGAGAAGCTTGCAAATGAAAATAGGAGAATGTGAGCTGAGTTTGCAAAAAGGATAAATACGAGTGTATCTTCCAATCAGCCACCAAAAAGGGGCAAAGACTCATCTGCTTCAGGGAGTACTACCTCTGTTTTAGTGACATCTCCTCGACTTCCATTTTCATAGACACAGCAGAGGCCTTCGAGATTCAGCAAATTTGCGATGACTACTTCTGGGAAGAGTTTCGGAGGTTCTGATAGATGCAAGAAGTGTGGGAAAAATTATTTTGGGCCGTGTAGGGGATCAGTACGATGTTTTTATTATGGTCAGTCGGGCCACATTAGGAGTGATTGCCCACAACTAAAACGGGCTATTGCAATAGCTCCATCTCCACTAACTCGTACGGATATGCAGAGGAGAGATCTTTATGGGTTACCACCGAGGTAGGGAGTGGCTATACAGTCTGGTGTAGAGAGTAACACCTCAGCATATCCACCTTCGAGACCACAGACTCGTACTTCAACAAGAGTTTTCGCTGTGACGGAAGATGAGGTACGGGTCCGACCTAGAGCAGTGACAAGTACTATGTCTTTATTTGATATAGATGCTTATGTTTTGATAGATTCTGGCTCAGATAGGTCTTATGTAAGTATGGCATTTGCATCAATTACTGATAGAAACCTGTCACCATTAGAGGAAAAAATTGTAGTTCACACCCCTTTAGGAGAAAAGCTAGGTAGAAACAGTTGTTATAAAGATTGTGGAGTAATGGTTGGTGAGGAAGAATTTAGGGGTGACTTGATTCCTCTAGAGATCCAAGATTTCGATTTGATATTGGGTATAGACTGGTTAACTGCACATCAGGCAAATGTGGATTGTTTCATGAAAGAAGTTGTTCTTCAGAATTCGGAGGGAGCAGAGATTGTTTTTGCAAGGAAACGTCAAGTATTACCTTCTTGTGTAATCTCGACCATCAAAGCTTTAAAACTGGTGCAGAAAGGGTATTCGGCATATTTAGCACACGTGATCGATACTTCGAAAAGGGAACCTAAATTAAAGGATGTCCCAATAGTTAGTGAGTTTCTTGATGTATTTCTTGATGAATTACCGGGACTACCTCCTGAGCGAGAGATTGAATTCCCTATTGATTTACTTTCGGGTACCGTACCTATTTCTATCTCTCCATATCGAATGGCTTCGGCAGAGTTAAAGGAACTAAAAGTCCAGCTGCAAGATTTGGTGGATAAGGATTTTATTCGCCCTAGCACTTTTTCTTGGGGAGCACCAGTCCTATTTGTAAAGAAGAATGATGGCACTCTTCGATTGTGTATCGATTACCGTCAGCTGAACCGAGTGACCATCAAGAATAAATACCCTTTACCATGGATCGATGATCTTTTTGATCAATTACGAGGTGCTATGGTGTTTTCTAAGATTGACTTGAGGTGTGGGTATTATCAGTTGAAGATTAAAGAGCAGGATGTACCCAACACTGCTTTTAGGATGCGTTATGGGTATTATGAGTTTTTGGTGATGCCGTTTGGTTTGACTAATGCCCTGACAGCTTTTATAGATCTTATGAACAGGGTGTTCCATCCATAGTTGGATAAGTTCGTGATAGTATTCATAGATGACATCCTAGTTTATTCGAAGAATGATGATGAACATGCTGCCCATTTACGTATTGTGTTGCAAACCTTGCGTGAAAAACAACTCTATGCCAAGTTCTCTAAATGTGAGTTCTGGTTAAAGGAAGTGGTTTTCTTGGGACATGTGGTGTCCGAAGCTGAAATTTATGTCAATCCCAAGAAGATTGAGGCAATCTTACAATGGGAGAAATCGAGAACGGTAACTGAGATTCGCAGTTTCCTTGGCGTAGCCGATTATTATCAGAGATTTGTTCATGGATTTTCATTGATAGCTGCTCCTTTGACTCGTCTGACTCGTAAAGGAGTTAAGTTTGAGTGGGATGATGTTTGTGAGAGTCGATTTCAGGAGCTAAAGACCGGTTAACCTCCGCTCCCGTTCTAACAGTTCCTGTTGGTGGGAAAGAATTTGTGGTATACAGTAATGCCTCTAAGTTGGGATTAGGGTGTGTATTGATGCAGGATGAAAAAGTAATAACTTATGTTTCCCGACAATTGAAGAAGCATGAGACAAATTGCCTTACCCATGATTTAGAGTTAGCAGTAGTAGTCTTCGCATTGAAGATTTGTAGGCATTATTTATATGGTGAGCGTTGTCGGATTTTTACTGATCATAAAAGTTTAAAATATTTGCTCACGCAAAAAGAACTTAATTTGAGACAAAGACTGTGGCTAGAGTTGATTAAGGATTATGACTTAGTGATTGATTATCATCCGGGAAAGGCAAATGTTGTAGCGGATGCCTTAAGTCATAAATCCTCATCATCGTTAGTAACGCTTCGGAGTTCCTATTTTTCGATGTTACTTGAGATGAAGTCTCTAGGGATTCAGTTGAATAATGATGAGGATGGAACCCTACTTGCTAGTTTCGTTGTGAGACCTTCATTGTTGAATCAAATCAGAGAATTGCAAAAATTTGATGATTGGTTGAAACAGGAAGTTCAAAAGCCGCAAGATGGAGAAACTAGTGAGTTTAGACTCAGTGATGATGGTACTTTGATGCTTGGAGACCGGATTTATGTTCCTAAAGATGACCAGTTGAGACAAGCTATTTTAGAGGAAGCTCATTCTTCCGCCTATGCTTTACATCCCGGAAACACCAAGATGTATCGGACTATTAAAGAAAGTTATTGGCGACCGAGTATGAAACGAGACATAGCAGAGTTTGTAGCAAAATGTCTCACATGCCAACAGATTAAGGCAGAGCATCAAAAACCATCAGGTACTCTTCAACCTTTACCAATTCCTAAATGGAAGTGGGAACACGTGACTATGGACTTTGTATTGGGTCTGCCGCGAACACAGAGTGGGAAGGATGCTATTTGGGTGATTGTGGATAGATTGACTAAGTCCACCCATTTCTTGGCTATCCATAGCACATATTCTATTGAGAAACTGGCAAAACTTTATATAGATGAGATTGTGAGATTACATGGAGTTCCAGTTTCTATTGTGTCAAATCGAGACCTTGATTTACTTCTGGATTTGGGCCAAAATTTAAGGAAACTCTCAGAACTAATTTGAGATTTAGCACTGCCTTTCATCCGCAGACTGATGGTCAATCTGAAAGGACTATTTAGACTCTAGAAGATATGCTACGAGCTTGTGTCATTGACTTCATTGGGAGTTGAGACAGACACTTGCCATTGGTGGAGTTCGCGTATAAAAACAATTTTCACTCTAGTATTGAGATGGCACCATACGAGGCTCTGTATGGAAGGAAGTGTCGAACTCCACTCTGTTGGGATGAAGTGGGTGAAAGGAAATTGATTAATGTAGAATTGATTGAGCTGACAAATGACAAGATCAAGGTTATCCGAGAGCAATTAAAGACAACTCAAGATAGGCATAAGAGTTATTCTGATAAACGAAGAAAAAATTTGGAATTTGAAGTGGACGATAAAGTTTTTCTTAAGGTTTCTCCTTGGAAAGGTTATAATTTGAAAATTCCAAGTATTAAATCTTATTTGATTACACTATTGTGATAATTTGTGACATTTATTGGATAACGAAAGGTGTGATTCGATTCGCGAAGGTGGGAAAGCTCAACCCAAGATACATTGGACCTTTTCGTATCATTGAAAGGATTGGGCCAGTGGCTTATAGACTTGATTTACCCCCGGAGTTAGATCAGATTCACAATGTTTTCCACGTTTCGATGTTGAAGAAGTATGTACCTAATCCCTCCCATATTCTAGAGACACCACCAATTGAGTTGCATGAAGATTTGAAGTTCGAGGTGCAGCCTGTACGTATTTTAGATCGAAAGGATCGAGTGCTAAGGAACAAGAGCATTCCAACGGTGAAAGTATTGTGGAAGGATGCTCGAATGGAGGAGATGACGTGGGAAGTCAAGCACCAGATGAGAAACCAATATCCACATCTTTTCTTCGAATTCGGTAAGTGAAATTTTGAGGTCAAAATTTTATTTTAAGGGGGGTAGTGCTGTCAAGCCCTATCTTATAAAATATTAGTCATGTCATTCATGTGATTGACAATATGTTTGCATACTTGGAAAGCCTCGAAAAATTATCAAAAGTCGGTAGTGTACCTAGTAGTTTAACTAAGTTGAATAAAGCCTTGAACTAGACCAAATAAAGATTTTAAGATGAAATTTAGAATTTTAAAACCCCAGAATGACTTAAAATGGTGATTTGAAGTTCAAGAACCGATTTGGAGTCAAATTGGAATTTTCATGACCTAGGAGCAAAATGGTCATTTTGACACCCGAGGTTAAGATGTGAGTGCTCGATGAAATTTTTGACTAAGATTGACTATTTAGAACATAATTTGAGTTTAAGAAGTGAAAAATTTTAATTCCAACTTTTTTTTCAAGCATAGGGGTAAAATAATTATTTTGCCACCCTATGGGTAAATTTGTAATTTTACACCACCCAACACTTGTCCAGCACATGGATTTTACCTAATATTATCATGGATAATTGAGAAAATTTATATGGTGGAGAGAAATTGCTTAATGAGTAAGAATGACACATGGACCAATGGAATGGTGACATGTGTCAAATTCTCATCCATTTAATATTTTTCTTATAAATTAGCATAAAATCAGCCTATTTCTCTTCATATGGCAGGCCAAAACAAGAACAAAGGAAGAACAAAGGAAGAAAAGAAGAACAAAAACCATAGGTGGAAAAATTCAAGGGAAAAGTGTGAAATTTCAAGGAAACAAGTGAAAAAAGGTAAGATTTTTCAATTCTAGCTTGTGATTTACCTTTCCTATGCATTCTTTTTCATTTTTCATGGTTGAGAATCAAGATTTCATGATGAATCCCTTGCTAGCCGGACATGGGGGGAGGAGTTTTGATGCTTGATTTGGTTAGATTTTAAGATATTTTAGTGTTTTTAGTTAGTTAATGATGTGTAGCGTGAAAATCAAGCAAGAAAAATTCATTTTCTCCCATCACCCATCATTGGCCGAATTTTCCATGTAAAGTGTGGATGGTGGATTTGATTTTATTTCAAGTGAATTGGTTAGGAAATGATGAATTACGGTGAGAAAATCAAGTAGGAAAAATCATAGTGTTGATGCACCCACCCTGGCAGAAAATCCCAAGAGAAAATGTGAAGATGATTTTGCTAAATTTTATGCTATTTGAATTGTGTTTGATGGTTTGGAGAATTGGAAGAAAAATGGAGTTGATTGGAGTTAAATTGGACATATTGGCCAATTAATCGAGTGATAGATCGAATTAGGCCAATAGCATTTTATTTAGGAGCACAATTGAATTTGTGTAGAACACCGTGTTTAGACGATAATCCGAACAATTTACATTCCATTTCATGCATCCATATAGTTTTATAACCGTTTAACACCAATGTGGTAAATTGCTTTATTGTGCATTATGTCTAGGTGGTGAATCCTCCGATAAGGGCAAAGAAATTATACCCGAGGATCGATAGTCGGAGTACTCTAAATATTCGACTCCCGAAATAGTGAGTAACCTTATCATCATTTTAATTATCTAAAGTGGTCTTTTTATTCGATTTTGTGAATGTTATGAAAAATGAGTTAAATGGTTAATTTTTAGGTTTTATAAACAAAATGTGTTTAAATGAAATGATTTTATAAATTGTCTTGAAATTGAATAATAGCTTTGAAAATAGAGTAATTGGAGACCATTTGATATATTGTGAATTTATGGTTCTAATTGATTGGCTTATGGCAATATTGGCATGAATGGCTGAATTGGTACTTGTGTTGAAATTGTATAAACTGTTGTTTGCCTTGATAGGCTAGATAATGATAAAATTGCCATGTCATGCTATTGAATTTTTATTGTATGGTGGGCTTAGCTTACTACAATGGGCAGGTTCTGTGGACCAGCCTATTAGAGGGGCACGGAATCCGGTTATATATATACCTCGATCGGAGAGGCGCTTAGGGTATCTCTTAAGGTATGGTTAGAGTTCACGTCACGCCGAACCACCTCGTGATGATGAACTCCGCTAATGCCAAAGAACGGCTGTGTTTTTCAAACTAAAAATATGTTTATGGGTATACGAAACTTTTTAACAGTCTTAGCGGACTCGGTTAAATGCCCTGGCCAAGGTATTCCCGAGAATGATTTGGCAGGAGCCAAGCTTTTAAGATACTCATAAGCCATGTTGATTATTGAAATGAAATGAATATTTATGTCATGAATTACATATTGAGATGGAATATTTTAATCGTCTCCATTTACTCAACTTTAGATATTTTGAATGGTGTTTGTTTACTCACTGGGATTATATAATCTCACCACCCTCCTTTCCACCCATTTCAGGCTCAAAATAGGTTGTAGATAGCTGATTTCATCAAGGGCTATCATTGGATTTGCATCCTCCAAACTGTAAGTTCACAGTCTTTCTTGCTTTTGGTTATTCGAGGGCCCACTGGTTATTATAAATTAAGTTAAATACTCTGACTTACTGTATTACAGTATGTATGAATTTATTTAGCTTTTACACTACAAAACTTATTTATCGGCAATTCTATAAATATTGTTTTATAAGAAAATAGAATATTTTATTAAATATATTTATTATATTTAAATAGTCATAATTTCATTTTAAATGAAGGTTTTAGATGTTTAAACTTATTTTTTATTATGAATTATGTGTTTTGTACTCACATACTACATTTTTAGTAGATTTCGAGATTTTTAAGGAAAAATGACCAAAATGCCCTTGTGAGAAAAAAATTATATTTCTGTTGTTTTGATTTGGAAATAGTTTATAATCTCTCAAAACATGATTTTAGTAACTAATACTCATGGTGGAAGCGAGAAATACTGATGTTATGCCTTGCGAGGTTTCGATTGACATTCCAAGTAATGAATGTATATCGGGACGTCGCGGCGGTTGTCACGGGATCGATGAGAGTTTCGAGTCGTGACATGTCAAATGCTTGTGAGGATAGTTTTGAGAAGCTTAAGGCATGTCTCACCACAACTCTAGTATTAAGCCTATTGCAAGGCACAGGGGGTTATACGGTATTTTGTGATGCATCGCGGGTTGGTTTAGGGTTTGTATTAATGCAGCATGGGAAGGTGATTGCATATGCATCAAGGCAACTTAAAAGGCATGAGCAAAATTACCCCGCACACGATTTGGAGATGGCAACAATCATGTTTGCCTTAAAGATTTGGCTACATTACTTGTATGGTGAGACTTGCGAGATATATACGGGCCACAAAAGCCTAAAGTATATATTTCAGCTGAGAGATCTTAACTTGCGGCAACGTAGGTGGATGGAGTTGCTAAAGGATTATGATTGTACCATCCTGGTAAGGCAAATGTAGTGGTGGATGCCTTGAGCTGAAAATCGATAGAGAGCCTGGAACATATCTCTACAGATTGGAGATCCTTGATTAGGGAGATGCATAGCTTGGGAGACATGGGTGTGCATTTGGAAGTTTCGGAGGCAAATACATTGCTAGCACATTTTAGAGTGAGGCCTATTTTAATAGATCGGATCAGAGAAGCCCAAGGTAAAGATGAGTTTGTAACTAAGGCCATAGAAGACCCTCAAGGAAGGATAGGAAAGATGCTTACTAAAGGCACAGATGGAGTATTAAGGTATGGAACCAGACTTTATGTGCCTTATAGTGATGGATTGAGGAGAGAAATATATAGGAGATGCACATGGCAACCTATGTGGTACATCTAGGGGCTACAAAGATGTATCAAGATTTGAAAGAGGTATATTAGTGGAAAGGACTTAAGAAAGATGTAGTTGAGTTTGTCTCCAAGTGCCTAGTTTGTCAGCAGGTTAAGGCCGAGCATCAAAGGCTTGCAGAGCTACTACAGCCATTACCAGTGCCCGAATGGAAGTGGGTAATGAGGTTCGACAAGAAAGGAAAATTAAGTCCTCGGTATATAAGACCCTTCGAGATCTTAGAAAGGGTTGGAGCAATGGCTTATCGTTTCGCACTACCACCAAACCTCTTAAATATTCACCCCATATTCCATGTGTCAATGCTTAGGTAGTATAACCCCGATCTATCTCATGTAATACAGTATGAAACCATCCAGTTGCAAGATGATTTAACCTATGAGGAGTAGTGGCTATCCTTGATAAGCAAGTCAAAAAGCTCTGTTCAAAGGAAGTAGCATCAGTGAAAGTGTTATGGCAAAACCACACAAGCGATAAGGTAACGTGGGAAGCTGATGAGGAGATGCGAACAAAGTGTTTGCACCTCTTTAATACAAAAAGGTATGCTACCTTATAGTTCAATTTAAATTCGAGGATCGAATTTCTTTTAGTGGGGGAAAATGTGAGACCTTGATCTTTATAGACTCATAGATACAAGTAGACGCGATATCACAAATTAAGGGTAATTTCGTCATTTCTTTAGGGAGCCCCTAGAAGTATGCTTTTAAACAATATTAAGGCCTAAGTAGGCCTAAGGCATCAATGAATGATGAAAATAAGGATAAAATGACGAAGGAAATAGAAATAATGATGATTTTCAAGGTAGGGTCAAAATGGTCATTTTTTCATATCGAGTTGAAATTTTAAGTTTTTGTGAACTCAAGTATTTCTAGACTATTATGGACTTTGTCCCAGTGTCAAAAGAGTAAAAAGATTGCACAAAGGATTGGAGGAGAACAAGCCAACTTGTTAAGGGCATTTTCGTAATTTAAGTAGAGGTTGGATAAGCTTTAGCTATAAATATCATTTTTTCAGCAGCTTCTTCTTCTTTTCATCCCCACACACGTTTCTTTCATCCTCCATGAAAGCTTCTCTCAAAGCTTCCATCACCCTTTCAAGTTAACCTCAAATTTCATGCTTTTACACACCTTGTTATAGGGTTTTTCATACTCTTTTACTCTTTCACCTTAAAAAAACTCTCAAAAGTCTTACTCTTATACTTTCTCTCACTATCTAGGTGTTTTAGAGAGAGAAAGAGAGCTCTTCTACAATAACTTGAAAACTCTTAGAAAGGGATTCAATTATAAAGCTACCTAGGTGAGTAGTGAAGTAAAGTTGATTTTTAAGTGTTGAGAATGGCTAGTGATTAGACTTGCGAGTGTTTTGTAGTTGAGGTTGTTTATTCATTTTAGAGTGATTAGGATAGTGAAAATAGATAGCCACTTAATGGTAATTGGAAGCTAGCTAAGAGATAGCTTTTAGAATTTATAGTTATGTGAATTGAGTTAATTGTGATGCTAATGTGATGATAGGTTCCAACGAAGCCCCATCGCTCCATTTGGACCATTAGAGGAAGTTGGAGTTAGGTCAAGATTTAACAAATACCGGTGAGTGAACTTGCATTTAAAAATGTTTTGGGAAGTGCCTACATGTTTAAATAAATCATTTGAAAGTTTCATTTGTTTTTGCTTTAAAAATATACTTGGGGAACAAGCCCTTGATGAAATGTTTCTATCTTGTGAAATGTGCAATATGAATAATTCATGCGTTTCACATTATATTGATATGTATATTATGCTTTAGATGCTCCTTTTGTATGATAATGAGGACTCAGCTATGTGCAGTGTGGGAGTGCACATGAGCTGATGATGACCCAGCTATGTGTGGTGTGCGAGTGCACATGAGCTGATGATGATCTAATGATGACCCATCTATGTGCGGTGTGGGAGTGCACATGAGCTGATGATGATGATATTGCAATGTGCGTGTAAGGAGTGCACATGAGCTGAGTGTCGCGAGATGGTATGCATGATGACGTATGTATATATATATGTTATAGAAAGTTTATGAAAATAATTGTGATTATGTTGTATGTTGGCATTGTTAATTGCTCCCAAATTACTTTTCATTTCAGCAAGAAAATGGCTTTTTGATGTAATAATAGCCCTTTTAACTAAATTGCTCAGTTTCTCGCTGCAGCGAGAAACTCTCAGGTTGGGAGGGGGTTCCATTGGCCGGGTTCTCGCTACAATGAGAATGTATTCTTGCTGCAGCAAGAAATTTCCTGAAGCTTCTCGCTACAGTGAGAATGAATCTCGCTGCAGCAAGAAACTCTAAGGTGGTTCCAAAATTCTAGTGTAGTGCTTTAAATTTGACAAAGATTTTGACCACTTTTCGATCAGAACTGGGCAAAGTGGTAAACATGAAAGTTGTACCCCAGCCTCTTAGCTTTCTAATGATGAAAAAATCATGTCAATTGGACTTCTGTAGTGGAAGATATACTTGAAAAACTGAAGCATATACAAACTAAGAATGCTTTTTTGCTACAGTGAGAAAACCCTCTATTTGTTTGTCTTGCTTGGTCATTGTTGAAATTTTCATTCTATTCAACTTTATGGTTCATGGGTTTTGTAACATTAGGGGATTAAACATGAAAAGTTTGAAATGAGGGGTTTTAACCAAAAATTTAGACTAAATTACATGGTTTATCGTAAGTGCATCATGTTTTCTAAAACATTCCTTGTCATTGCTTGTTCCCTTCTTATGTTCACTCACTGAGTTTATACTCTTTCTTTTAGATTGCATGTTTTCAGATTCATAGATAGTTCGGACCGAGACTAAGGCATCCACTTGCATTCGCTCTTGGAAGGTATCATGGCATTCGATAGCCGTACCCTCACTAAAGTCACTTCGCTGGTCGTCAGAAGTCTTTTATATGAGTACATGTACATTAAATGTAAATTGCTAGGAATCACTTCGCTAACGATGCATGTATAGTTTGGAATGATGGTGCCATTATGAGATGGCTATGAATAACCTTATTTTGAGATCATAAAAAATGTAAATTTTAGGTATCTACGTTGCATTATGAATATACATCTAGTTGCAAATTACAAATAGTGGTCTAGTAATGGTGATGAAAAATTGATGGGATAGTGAATGGGGATTACGTAAAAAGGCTTGCTTGGGCTTAGTGGGCTAAGTCCACTGGGCCCATGCGTCCGTCGTGGCCCAAAATCTGGGTCGTGACAGGAACAATGTCAAGTAATCACTTTAAGGAGTGGAAAAGAGATTGAAGGGGTGAATGAAAAAGCAATTGAACCTGATAATGAACATCTTGATAAGGAAGGAATGTGTGAGAAAGGGAGTGAAATTGAACAGAAAGAAGATGACAAGGCTGAAAATCAAAGAACTTCTCAAGTCATCCATCGTTCACCACCTTTTCCCCAAAAGCTCTAAAAGTAAAAGCTTGAAAAGCAATTTCAGAAGTTCCTCAATGTCTTCAAGAAATTACTCATAAATATTCCTTTTGCTGAAGCTTTGGAACAAATGCCCAGCTATGTCAAGTTCTTGAAAGACATCCTTTCCAAAAAGGGATAGCTCGGCGAGTTTGAAATGGTCTCCCTTACAGAAGAGTGTAGTGCAATTCTCCAAAATAAACTGGCACCAAAACTCAAAGATTCAGGTAGTTTCACAATCCTTTGCACTATTGGTAATTTATTTTTTGCAAAAGCTTTGAGTGATTTAGGTGGAAGTATCAATTTAATGCCTTGGTCAATTTTTGAGAAACTTGGTTTGGGGGGATGCAAACCCACTTTTGTTACTTTGCAACTAGCTTATCGTTCCAATGTGTACCCAAGGGGAATTATTGAAGATGTTCTTGTCAAGGTAGATAAATTTATTTTTTCAATTGATTTTATAATTCTTGACATGGAAAAAGATAGGCAAATTCCAATCATCCTTGGGAGGCCATTGTTAGCAACTACGAGAGCTTTGATTGATGTTAAAAAGGGTGAGCTCACTTTGAGAGTTCAAGACCAACAGGTAACATTCAATATTTTCAAAGCTTTAAAATTACCTGTGACATCTGAAGACTGCTTTTCTGTGGGTATGGTAAATAACTTTACAAAAGATGTTTTCTTAGAAGAAAATCCCAATGATCCTTTTGAAGCATGTTTAGTTGCTAATTCTGACATGGATGATGATGAATTTATTGAATATTCAACTTTGCTAAATTCTCAATCCAAATTTAGAACTAATCATCAATATGACTATTGTCACAACCTAATTCCCAGGCCATGACCGGCGCAAGGGCCCAATGGACTCAGCCCACTAAGCCTAGGCAAGCCTATTTATATAATCTTATACATTACTCCATATTTTTTTTAAACTCTAAAATTCATAATGTTCAAATATAGTTCCTTTGAAAACAATTCATACAACCCAATTATGCATTCAGAATGGCATCATCATCCATAATATACATATATAGCTTGACAAATGAATCTTAGCATTTCACAACAAGTATTCATATACACATAATTAGACCTTGACCGTCAGTAGAGTGACTCTAGGCATGGTTGCTAACGTTTAGTGTCATGTTAAACCTACCGAGCAATGGGTAGGGAGAAGCACCTCGTCCTAGGATCCAATCACCTTTAACTCAGAAAACCTAAAACATGAAGTTTAAAAACATGAGTATAAACTCAGTGAGTGAACATAGGCAGGGAACAAGCAACGATAAAGGAAGTTTAGAAATCATGATGCACTTAAGTTCAAAAACAAAGCAATTTAGTTTAATTCTTGTTAAAAACCCCTCATTCAAACCTTTGGTGGTTTAATCTCTAGATGATGAAGGATCTATGAACAACAACAAGTTAAAGAGTGAAAACTTTAGTATAATTCAAACAAGTCAAGCATAATAGATTGATTTTCGTTGCAGCGAAAAGGCATTCTCGCTGCAGCGAAATTATAGCCAGATAAAATCTATTGGGTTTTCACTGCCACAAGGAAGATCCACTCATGCCACATTGTACATTAAATTGAACATATTGACAATAATTAAGTTTTCTCAATATTCAATGCAATCACACATTATTTCATACCTTTTTCTATAGCATATAAAAACATATCTGTAGCATATATATATATACAAGCATGTATACAACCACCACCTCACCCAGTTCATGTGCACTCCTTACTCGTACATATCAACATCATCGTGTGCACTCCCTACTCGCACACATCAACATCATTGTGTGCACTCCCTACTCGCACACATCAACATCACTATCCACACTTCCGCACCCCGTCATCACCAGCATGTGCATCCCCCACATCGTGCACACGCACGGTTATATTTATTACACAATATTAACTATCAATACGCAACATATATATTTATATCAACATCATATAAGGCACAAGGATTCATCATATGGCACACTCACAACGTAAAACATTTTAATAAAGGCTTGTTCCCTTGCATAATCTTTAAGGAAAAATCAAATAAAAATCATTCACACGCTTCGTCCAAATACTTATACATTTCTCAAAATATTTTCAATGCAAGTTCACTCACCTAACTAAACTAGCACTAACAAGGTCCTAATCCAGGTAGTCCCGAAATACCATTAAAACCTATATTTATCAATAAACCATAACAACCTCAATTAAGTCATCAATTAAATCTAATAATTCTAATGAATTTACATTAGGCAATCTACCCTCTAACCTGACATTTAACCTAAGTTTCTAGTCTAATTTACAAACCCATTTGGCCAACTACTCTAATTTAAAATTTCATTACCTAGATGAGCTTGGAGGCATGAAGATCAACAAAAAACCTAATCTTACCAAGAAAAATAATTTGAAGAAATTAGGAAATAAATCTGAAAAAATAACCATAAATTCCAAAATTCCAAAAGTTGGAAATATATACCTTTCAACCTTGAAAATGAAGATTTGAAGCAAAAAATCCAAGTGTTGTTAAAAGTGAAGTAGAAATAGAAAATAAAAGAAAGAAAGAGAGATTTTTCTTTATCTCTCCTTGGGTTTGGAAGTGCTGGAAATCGGGGTTAGAAGTTGTAACTTTGGTGCACAAGGAGTTGGGAGAAGGAAGAAGCAAAACAAGGAAAGAAAATGAAAGAAAATTAACTTTTCATGGTGGAGAATGAGAAAATGGCATGGGATGGAGGAAAAAGAAGAAAATCTAGTGGGAGAGGATAAGGACGGTCATGGCTTAAAAAGAAAGGGTTCAAAGCTTCCTTGGGAAGCTTTGACCAACCAAATGAAAAAATTACCATTTTACCCTCCAAGGTTTTTACCCTTTTTAATTGTGTCAAGCCCAGCTCTACAATATGTTTATTATGCCATTCCTACATAAGAATATATGTTTGCTTACTTGGGTACCTCGAAAATCGTTAAAGGACGATATTGTACCAAATGGTACAATTAAGTTGAATTAAGCCTCAAACTAGTCCAAATAGAGATTTTAAGATGAAATTGAGAATTTTGAAACCCCCATAATGACTTAAAATGGTGAATCAGAGTTCGAGGACCGATTCGGAGTCAAATTGGAATTTTCATGACCTAAGGGTAAAATGGTCATTTTGTCACCCGAGGTTAAAATTGGAATGTTGGCAGAAGTTTTTGATCAAGATTGACTATTTAGAACATAATTTGAGTTTGAGAAGTGAAAAATTTTAATTTCGGCATTTTTTCAAGCATAAGGGCAAAATAGTCATTTTGCCACCCCAATGGCAAAAATTGTAATTTTACACCACCCAACATTTGTCCTGCACATGAATTTTACCCAATATTATCATGGATAATTAAGGAAATTTAAGTGATGGAGAAAGATTGCTTAATGGGTAAGTATGACACATGGACTAATGGAATTGTGACATGTGTCAAATTTTCATCCATTTATTATTTGGCTTAAAAATCAGCACAAAATCAGCCCATTTCTCTTCATATGGCCCGCCAAAGCAAGAACAAAGGAAGAAAAGGAAGAACAAAACCCTAGGTGGAAAAATTCAAGGAAAAAGTGTGAAAATTCAAGGAAACAAGTGAAAAAAAGGTAAGATTTTTCAATTAAGCTTGAGATCTCTCTTTCTTAAGCATTTTTTTCTTATTTTCCATGGTTGAATCACATGAAATCATGATGGGTTTCTTGCTAGCCAAACACTTAGAGAGAGATTTTGATGGTCAATTTGGTTAGATTTTAAGATATTCTAGTGTTTTTAGTTGATTGGTGATGTGTAGCATGAAAATCAAGCAAGAAAAATTCATATTCTCCCATTACCCATCATTGGCCGAATTCTCTATGTAGAATATTGATGATGATTTTGATTTTATTTCAAGTGATTTGGTTAGGAATTAGTGATTTATGGTGTGAGAATCAAGCTTGAAAAATTATAGTGTTGATGCACCCACCATGGCCGAAGTTTCCAAAAGAAAATGTGAGGATGATTTTGCCATATTTCAAGTTATTTAATTTGTGTTTGATGATTTGGAGAATTGGAAGAAAAATGGAATTATTTGGAGTTGAATTGGACATATTGGCCAATTAATTGGGTGATAGATCAAATTAGGCCAATACCGTTTTATTTAGGTACACAATTGAATTTGTGTAGAACACTGTATTTAGATAGTTACCCGAGTATTTCACATCCCATTTCATGCATTAGTATAGAGCCTGAATTGGTTTTATAACAATTTAGCACAAATGTAGTAAATGGCTTGTTGTGCATTATGTCTAGGCGGTGAGCATTCAGGCAAAAGTAAAGAGATAGTACCCGAGGATCAAGAATCGGAGTACTCAAAATTCGACTCCCAAAATAGTGAGTAACCTTATTATCGTCTTAATTATCTAAAGTGGTTTTTATCTGATTTTGTGATTTTATGGAAAATGAGTTTAAATGGTAAATCTTTATGTTTTATAAACAAAATGTGTTTAATGAAATGATTTTATAAATTGTCTTGAAATTGAATGATGGCTTTGAAAATAAAGCAATTGGAGACCATTTGATGTATTGTGAATTTATGGTTCTAATTGATTGGCTGATGGCAATATTGGCATGAATGGCTGAATTGGTATTTGTGTTGAAAATGTATAAACTATTATTTGCCTTGATAGGCTGGATAATGATAAAATTGCCATGTCATGCTGTTAAATTTTATTGAATTGGTGGGTTATTGATTAGTCGTTGTAGTGGACGAGTTCCGTGGACCAGCCTATTTAGAAGGGGCACGGTAACCTTATTATATTCATACCTCAGTATGAGAGGCGCGGATGGATAACTCCTGAGGTTAACACTTGAGAGTTCACTTCACGCCAAACGACCACGTGAGGGTGAACTCAGCCAACGCCAAGGAATGACTATGTTTTCAAAATATAAACATGATTTATGCGTACATAACTTTTTATCATCCTTGGCGGACTCAGTTGGGATAGCCCTCGGCCAAGGTATCCTTGATAACTGAGTATGAGAATGATTTTGGCACGAGCCAAAGTTTTAAGAAATTCATAAGCCATGTTGATTACTCGATTTATATGAATTGATTTTATTTGGTTGAAATGAGTTGAAAGGTGATGAATTACAGTATGTTAAACTATTTTATCTATCTCCATTTACTCAGCTTTAGATATTTTAGATGGTATTTGTTTACTCACTGGGATTATATAATCTCACCACCCTCCTTTCCACCCATTTCAGGCTCAGGATAGTCGGTAAATAGTTCATTTCGTTGAGGGCTATAGTTGGACTTGCATCCTCAAAAACTGTAGGTTTACCGCTTTTGATACTTTTGATTATTCGTGGGCCCACATGTCACTGTAAATTAAATTTTATACTTTGGTTATCTGTATTACAGTATGTATGAATTTATTTAGCTTTTACGCTATAAAAATTATTTATCGGTAACTCTATAAATATTGTTTTATAAAAAAATTGAATATTTTATTGACTATTTTTATTATATTCAAATAGTTATAATTTCACTTTAAATGAATGTTTTAGATATCTAAACTTATTTTTTATTATGAAAGATGTGTTTTCCACTTGCATACTACATTTTTAGCTAGTTTTGATATTTTTGAGAAAAAATGACCAAAATGCCCTTGTGAGACAGAAATCATTTTTTATTGATTTAAGTTGGAAATAGCTTAAAATCTTTTAGAACATGATATTTGGCAACGGTTACTCACAAGGGAAATGAGAAACTGATATTAAAGCCTTGCGGGGTTCCAGTTGACATTCCGGGTAATGAATGTCGATCGGGACATCGAGCGGTTGTCACGGGCTCGAGGAGAGTATCGGGTCATGACAAATTGTATCCTCCCACCACTCATTTAACTCCAATTTCTTTCTATTACCTTCTTTACACATGTACAAACGAAGTATAAAGTTTGTACTCCAACGCGGTGTCCCCATAATATTTAAGATATTTATTTACCCGCGCTATATTTATTTAATAAAAACACGCTGGCCCCATTAACATCATTTTTCTCCAAAATTTTCTCGTTCTTCTTCTCTCCCACTTAGATTGACCATATACTCATCTTTCATGGAAAATTTCGACATTGAATAAAATATTAATATTTTAATATTATTTTATTCCAAAAATTTCCTCTTGTCTCCTTGGTACCCAAAATACCTTATTATGTCTCAATTCACTTCTGAATCACTTTTTATCTTGCAAATTCTTCCTTGATAAAAATATTTTTATTTTATTATTATTTCCTCGCGTGCGAAATATTTTATTCTAAACTATTCCTTTCATCTTTCATCATTTTTAAACACTATAATTAACCTCAATTGGCATCCAATAAGCTTTATTAGTCACCATATCAAAGTACGGGGTATTACAAGTATTTAGATGTTTCGCTTCGTTGATGTCAGCTTCTAAGCCCTCTATTGAGGAACCATCTACTTTGGAACTCAAACCTCTGCCTGGACACTTGAGGTATGCTTTTCTTTGAAAATCTTCTACCCTTCTAGTTATTATTTCTACCTCTCTTACTAACATGAAAGAGGAGAAGTTATTGAAAACACTTAGAGAATTCAAGAAAGCAATAGAGTGGACCATAACTAATATTAAGGGAATTAGCCCTTCTGTTTGCATGCACAAAATTCTCCTTGAAGAAAATCACAAAGCCACAATTGAACAGCAAAGAAGATCGAATCCCATCATGAAAGAAGTAGTCAAGAAAGAAATCATCAAGTGGTTGGATGCTGGAATAATTTATCTTATCTTTGATAACTCATGGGTAAGTCCAGTTCAATGTGTTCCTAAGAAAGGAGGAATGACTGTGGTTGCCAATGACAATAATGAGCTCATTCCAACAAAAACTATGACTGGATGGAAAGTGTGCATAGACTACCACAAGCTCAACAAAACTATAAAGAAAGATCACTTCCCTTTTCCATTCATTGATCAAATGTTGGATCGCTTGGCTAGTAAGGAATATTATTGCTTTCTAGATGGTTATTATGGTTAAAACCAAATCGCTACTGCTCCTGAAGATCAAGAAAAAACTACATTTACATGTCTTTATGGCACTTTTGCTTTTATAAGCACACCATTTGGATTATGTAATGCACCTGCCACCTTTTAGAGATGTATGATGGCCATATTCACAAACATGGTGGAGAAATATTTGGAGGTATTTATGGTTGATTTTTCTGTTTTTGGAAATAATTTTGATGATTGTCTCTTAAATCTTGCTAGGGTACTTAAGAGATGTGAAGCAACAAATTTGGTGCTTAACTAGGAGAAATGTTACTTCATGGTGCGATAAGGTATTGTTCTTGGGCATAAGATCTCTAGTAGTGGCATTGAGGTAGATAAAGCAAAAATTGAAGCAATTGAGAAATTACCACCTCCAACAAATGTTAAAGGTATTAAAAGTTTTCTTGGTCATGCTAGTTTTTATAGAAGATTTATTAAAGACTTTTCAAAAATTTCTAAATCACTTTGCAATTTATTGGAAAAAGAAGTGCCATTTAAGTTTGATAATGAATATCCTGTTGCTTTTGATGAATTAAAGTAAAGATTAATATTTGCACCTGTCATAATTAGTCCCGATTGAACTCTTTCTTTTGAACTAATGTGTGATGCGAGTGATTATGCGATGGGAGCTGTTTTAGGACAATGGAAGGATAAAATCTTTCATTCCATCTATTATGCTAGCAAGAATTTGAATAAGGCCCAGAAAAATTATACCACAACAGAAAAAGTGCTCTTGGTTGTAGTTTTTGCTTTTGACAAATTTTGTTCCTATGAGGACAAAGGTGATAGTGTACACTGACCATTCAGGTATCAAATATTTGATTGCCAAGAAGGATGCTAAACTAAGATTGATAAGGTGGATTCTTTAGCTACAAGAGTTTAATCTAGAGATTCGTGATAGAAAAAGAACAGAAAATTAGGTGGCAGACCACTTCTCAAGATTAGAGATGGAAGCTCAAGGTAAGGATTCAACTTTAATCAAGGAGACGTTTCCTGATGAACAAATCCTTCAAGTTGGTAAGAAATCACTTCCTTGGTATGCTGATTTCGTGAATTATTTGGTAATTAATATTATTCCGCCTGATTTAAATTTTCATCAAAAAAAGAAATTTTTGCATAATGTTAAATTTTATTTTTTGGATGATCGTTACTTGTTCAAGCAGTGTAAAGACCATATCTTTAGAAAATGTGTCCCGAAAAAAGAAATTCAAAGTGTGCTTCACCATTGCCATTCTTCATATTATGGAGGACACTTTGGAGGAATAAAGATTGCTGCTAAAGTCCAATCAGGTTTGTATTAGCCTACATTATTTAAGGATGCTCACAATTTTGTTTTGCATTGTGATAGGTGCCAAAGAGTGGGTAATATCTCAAGGCGACATGAGATGCCTCTCAACAACATCCTGGAGATAGAAATTTTTTATGTATGGGGTATTGACTTCATGAGTCCATTCATATCTTCATACAACAACAAATACATCTTGTTTGCTGTTGATTAATGTCTCCAAATGGGTTGAAACGGTAGCTTTTCCTGTTAATGTCTTAAAGGTGGTGATGAATTTCATTAAGAAGAATATTTTCACTCGATTTGGCACTCCAAGGGCAATTATTAGTGATGAGGGAATCACTTTTGCAACAAGTATTTTGATGCACTTCTGGCAAAATATGGAGTTAAACACAAGGTTGCAACTGCATACCATCCTCAAACTAGTGGCCAAGCGAAGGTATTAAATAGAGAAATCAAGAGGATTTTGGAGAAAATAGTGTGCCCTACAAAAAAAGATTGGGCAAAAAGATTGGATGATGCACTGTGGGCATATAGGACTGCCTACAAGACCCTAATCGGTATGTCTCCATAAAAGTTGGTCTTTGGCAAAGCTTATCACTTACCGGTGGAACTTGAACACAATGCGTATTGGGCCGTGAAGAAGTTAAATTTTGATTTACAAGTAGCAGGTGAGCAAAGGTTGTTGCAATTAAATGAACTCGATGAATTTCACCTTCAAGCTTATGAGAATGCCAAACTCTATAAAGAGAAAACAAAGCAATGGCATGATAAGAAGATAGTGGATAGAAACTTTGAGCTAGGACAATTAGTGTTACTCTATAATTCTCACTTGAAATTATTTCTGAGAAAGCTCAAATCAAGATTGTCTGGTCCTTTCATTGTCAATGAGGTATTTCCACATGGAGCAATCGAAGTTAGGGGGACAGATGGTCGAAAATTTAAAGTCAATGGACAAATATTGAAGCATCATTAGGGAGGCAAAATTAATCGTCAAAAGTCCTTAATACACTTTCTTGACATGGCCTAAAGTCCAAGTCAGTCCAACCGAAGACCATAAATGAAACGCTTGTTAAGAGGCAACCCAAGCTTCTCAACCTTGCTTATTTTCATCTTTATTTTATTTAATGCTTTTTCATTTATTTCTTTTAATCCAATTTTTTATGTTTCCTTTTGTAGGTAATTGGTTTCAAAAAAATCAAAAAATATTTAAAAAAAAAGTCATCGTCGCAGCCCTAAAAATGAGTGTTGCAACCTTGAAAACAAAATTGTTGAAATAGAATGTTTCAGCACCGCAGCCCTCAAAGGGAGAGCCACGACGCTGGACAAAGCAAGAAACGGGTAGAACATTTGAGTGCCGCAGTGTTGGATAGGGCCTCAGCCCCAACCCTATAAAAACCCTTCTTTTTTTTTACTCTTTCATTCTTCTTCTTCTTCTCCAACCGTTTTCTCCCTCTCCTCTTTAAAAAATTTTGCTCCCATTCCTCACATAAAAAAAAACAACAAAATTTTTTTCTTCTTCATTTACAATTTTTACATCTTTTCCATACTTTTTTTTTTTTGTCTGGCCTTCAATCCTCCCTCAAGTTAAGTTCTCTCTCTACCACATATTTGATTTTTGTCTAGTAAGAGAAAGATTGTTGTGTGACAATAGGGTCATTGTCAAATTTTATGATTGAATGAATCCATTGTGTAGGTTTATTCATGGGTTTTCCTACTCCCTAATGGTTTATGCTTAGAGTGCAAAAAATTTTTATGATTAGTGCCAAATACTTGTTACCCATCTAATGGATTCATGGCCTTTTTGTTTGTTGCAAATATAATTGTCAAATGTTTGTTGATGTGAGTAGATGTTGGGTTTGTTGCATTTTTGCTAATGGGTGGGGCAAGTAGAAATAAATTATGGACTTGTTGGTGCATAAACATGTAGTCCTTGATAATTTTGGATGAGTGCAATGCCATAGAATTATTTTATTTTTTTTAGACTGTTGCATGGTGAAATCTATGATTATGAGAATGCTGTATGAATATGTGAGGAATAGAAAATTTATGTTGCATCTTAAGGAGTGAGATGGTAAATGGAATTATTGAATTTGGATTGTTGAATTGGACAGAAATTAATTAAATTAGTGCATGTGGATCTTTCATATTTTAATGGTTGTGCACGCAACACTACTTGCATACTTTTTCTCTAGATGTGTTTTGATAATTGAATTTTTTTTTTGTAGGAATGGCACCAAAATGATCCAAACCAAGCTCCAGCAGCGCCTTTGATAGATCGAAGCTAATCTCTGCCGATGCCTCTATGAGATATCATACATTGTTGATCAACAAAGGGCCAATTCCTAAATGAGGGATAGATATCCCCATCCTTCCTTATGAGGAGATTCATGACATGCTTCGAGGCAGACATTGGCAGCTATTTAGTGACCAACCTGAAGCCATAGTTGTGCCTGTAGTCTAAAAGTTTTATGCAAATGCGGTTGAGCATGTTGATGGTGTTGCGTGTTTGTCCGTGGCAAAAAAGTCTCTTTTCACAATCAAGCTATCAACGCATTTTTTGAAACCCCCTATATTAAGAATGATGAATATGGGCAGTACTTGGGTGATCATCAGGATTACAATGAGATTATATCGACGTTTTGTGTTGAGGGAGCCCAATGGAAGACCTCACATGGTGAGCCCATTTCATTTAAACAAAGTGCCATAAAAAAGGAGCTGAAAGTTTAGTTACACTTTGTAGCGGCATGATTACTCTCGTCCACTCATATCAGTGATGTCACAAGGGATCGCACAGTTCTCATTTATGCCATTGTAATGCGTAATTGACATTGGTAAGGTCATCTCTCATGCCATCTTACATATCGGCCACACTAAACGAGATGGTATCGATTTTCCTTCCTTGATTACTGCATTATGTGCGAGAGCTGGTGTACACTGGAGCAATAAAGAGGAGTTGCAACAACTGAAAATTCCCATCACCATAGGTATTCTTAAGCGATTGAAGGGATCTGCACCTAGTAGTTTTTCTCAAGCCACCCCCCTCACACCTTTTCAGGCGGCTCCCACACGTAATGTTGTTCAATGGATGGAGCGCATAGATCGTAGATTAGACCGACACGAAAGGTAAAATCGGGCAATTGAACAAATGATGAGAGCCTATGTCAAACGCATCAGGATGGATATGACTACTTTTCCTTCGTTGCCTACAGATTCTGACTCTGAGGATGATTTTGGTGGTGATGATAAAGGGGACTTGTAGACTACAGCTTCGGAGTTAGGGAAGTATTCTTGTCCTTTTTCTTTATTTTTCTTTTATCACATTAAGGACAATGTTTGTTCCAAGTTTGGGGGAGTGCTTTAGAATTTTGTTGGTTTATTTTTTTTATGTTTAGTTAGCTTTATTTCAAGATATGTCTTGCATGTTTTATTTATGTTTTACATGTTTTACTTGTGTTTCAAAAAAAAATTTTGAGATAGTTGCACCTCACTCATGATTTTCCCAATCCTAGGATCATATTTTAATTATCTTTCGATTTGTAGCTTTTGGGAAGCATATAGTTATGATTTAATTTTATGCAATATTCTTGTGTTAACTTTATTTTAGAATGTGACTTTCAATAATTTGAGCACTATACTCTTTTGCTTAGAATAATCATGTGATTTAGAGAAAGTTTATGTTGATAAAAAGTATAGTGAAGTCAAGGATTCTAGAATTTGTTTGATTCTCTCTCGAGGTGAAATTTTAGATAACACTTAGGATGGGACCTAATTTAGGCCATCTTTGGACTGTTTGATCCTTTCAAGCTAACCTTGTTAAACTTTTTTCCCTAGTATACCACTTTGAGCCTAATTTCCCCTTTCTTTGTTTAACCACATGATAATAACCTTAGCCTTAAAATAAAATTCCAATTTTGTAACCCTCACTCCTAAGTATGTATATTATTTTAGGAAATATAGATTGAGCTAAATGTTGAAAAAGGTAGAAAGGTGGAGTTACTGAAAACAAAATTCAAACATTGTTAGAATTCATCCCACTACCTACAATAAAAAAAGAAATAAGTTTGGGAGTGTGGAATTATGATAAAAATAAATAAGAGAAAAAGAAGAAGTGTTGAACAAAAAAGAAAAAAATTGTTGAAAATGGTGTACTTGGTAAAGGAAAATAAAGCTTTATTGGTCATAAAATAATTACATGCTTAGGGTGAATTTGAGCCTAAATATATCCTTTATCATACCTAAATCCTAGCCTATATCCTTTATCATACTTAAACCCTAGCCTTACACTACAAGCTTGATAAAAACCTATTGATCTTTAAATAAGTATTAATCTACATTAGTGGAAAGAATGATGAAAAGCAAACTTATAGGATCCTAGTACTAATCTATGCTTAAATTTGGCATAAACTAATCCGAATTGCATGATATTCTTTATAAGAGAGCATTCACACACACAGAGGAAGTCCATTCGAAAAATAAGTTCCCACTCGAATTGATGCATGACTTTAAGGATTAGCTATTTGTTACTTTAAGCTAGAATTTGAGTTAATTTCTAAGGGAAAAATTAGGAAATCATGATTTGGTACTTTTATCTCTCGTTTAAGGATTTTTATGTTTAGTTTTTTTGTGTGTTTTTTTTTTCTCAAGGACTAGCAAAATCTTAAGTTTGGGGGTGTGATAATTCTATTTTATAGAATTATTTTAATCTAATTTTGTTATTAAATATTAGCTAAGTCCTCAATTTTTAATTATAATTTACTTATTTTTAGTGTATTTATAATTTGTTTATTTTTAAGTTAGTTACTTTAATTTTATGTTATTTCTTTTAATTTGGTTATTATTTATTGGTTTTTATATTTTTCGTAGGAACTAAAAGACTTGGGCTTAATTTTGGAAAGTAAGGTGTTGAAAGACCTAAAAGTCTGTTTGTATATACTTTATTTTTTTGGCCATAACCCGCACTACAGAACTCCAAATGATATGATTCTTAAACCATTGGAAAGCTAAGAGATAGAGTTACAATTTGATGAAGATTACTTAACCCAGTTCTACATTGAAGATAGAGAAAATTACATCGAAAAATAGCTAGACGTAATGTGGAGAGAATGGAAATTTTAAAGGGTGACAATTGAATTTTTTTTGGGCCTTTCATTACACTTTTAAGCACAATTAAATCATAGGTCAACATAGGAAACTATAGGTTAAGTTTATTAGTGTAAATAGGATACTTTTAAAAGCATTAGGGGAGACAACTTTGGAGATTCAAGAAGCTAGAAATTGAGGCTGAAAGTTAGAGAGCAAGGCGGTAAATATTTGTTTTGTTTTCTTCCTTGGCTTTTATTTTTCTTGTTACTCTCAATGGTTGAAATTATTATAATGTTATTTGTCTTTGCAATCATGAGTAGCTAATTATCTTTTTCTAAGATTGCAATTAAACTCATATGTAATCTAAATTTTTAATCTCTTTCTTTCTTATCTTTAATGGGATTTGAATTGTTTATTCCAATTTGTTCTTAATGCTTTTAATTGCTTGGCCACTAATTAAATTGATTTAGAAACCTAAACAAACTTGGGAAAAGGAGTTTAGTGTAAACTAAAATTGGGATAGCATATGATCATATTAGTTGATTTGCGTATAGGATAGGGATATACCTATAGGCCAATGTAGCCAGATTAGAGCTTGAACTTAATGAATCTGTTTTAATTTCAATTCACATAGGGATATAGTGTTTTGGTTAAAATAGATATTTTTATGAGATGAGTCGAGAAACCTTTATAAATAATTTAGAACTCTAACTTAGCAATTCAACCTATTGAAATAAGTTAAGGAAGAGAGGTAAGATTTAGATAAAGTGTGAGGGATATTGTAATCCTAGGCTTGTTTGATTTGATATTTACTCAAGTTATTATTATTTTGATTTTTCGTAGTTTAAATTTTAGTTAAGTATTTTTAGTTAGTTAATTTAGTTATTTGATATTGATTGTTTGAATAAGATTAAATTGTTCTAATTTTAGTACTTAGTAAAATTTTAGACCAATTCTTTGTGGGATCGATACTCTACTTGCTTATATACTATCTATTCAATACGTGTACTTGTGTAGTAGATTTTAACTGACATTTGACCATGCTTTTTCTTAGCTTAAAAGTTATTATGAAAAATAATAGCTTTCAAAATTAAGCAAAATTGTTTAGTAAATTTACTTTTATAAGTTCTTTTTTATAGATAAGGTTTTTGACAAAATAATTTATATAAACTCTAATTTTTGTTAAAATTACCATAAAGGGTTTTTAATAAATAATTTTATATAAGCTCTAATTTTGAGAGGGCAATGTTGGGATTATTTTTAAAAAATGAAGACATTTCTAAAATAAAAAGAAAAATTCTCCCGAAAAGCTGATGTGTTTTTAAAATAAAGAAAGAGAAAGTTCCTTTTTAGAGCTATTCCTAAAGCTCTTTTTCATTTTTTAGATTTAGTTCTTTAAAAAAAGTTGTTTCATTTAAAAGCTTCTCAAAATCTTGTTTGACCTAGCTTCTGCTTTTAAGAGATAAATAAGATGAAAAAACCCATGATCAATCCATGAAATTAAATGGGTGAAAAATATGTCAAAATCAAGCAAGGTAGAAAGCATGACAACAAGTTTCTCGCTGTAGCGAGAAACATTCTTGGTTTGCATATGTTTTGGTTTTTCAAGCATAACTCTTATTACAGAAGTCCAATTGACATGATTTTTGGACCATTAAAAATCTAAGAGATTGGGATACAACTTTGATGTTTACCACTTTGCCTAGTTCTAACCGGAAGGTGGTCAAAATCATTGTCAAAGTGAAAGTACTGCACTAGGATTTTGGAACCACCCGAGAGTTTCTCGCTGTAGCGAGAATCCATATTTGCTACAGCGAGAATTCTTTTTCGCTACAATGAGAAATAGGGCTGGTTTGTGCCCCCACCACCCGAGAGTTTCTCACTGCAGCGAGATTCAGGGCAGATGACAATTAAGGGATTTTCACATGCCACAAAATCTATTCTTACCATATTGCACATCAAAGTGAACACATTGACAATAATCAAGTTTCTCATTATTCATTTCAATCACATATTATAATCATAAACTTTCTATCACATATACATATATAAACATATATAAACACGTACACCACCCCACTTCATTCATCGTCATGTGCACTCCATGCTCGCACATTCTATCATCATCATGTGTGCACTTCCTACTCACACGCTTCAACATCATCACATAACATTATTCATCAATGCACAACATATATTCATATATATACATACCAACATAATATAGGAGTACATGGATTCATCTTTCTACACATTTCACATTTTCACAATATCAAAACATTTTATCAAGGGCTTGTTCCTATGCATAATTTAATGAAAAGCCAAGTAAAATCATTTAAATGCTTCATCCCAACACATATGTATTTCCCAAAAACACTTTGATGTAAGTTCACTCACCGATATTTGTTGAATCTTTAATTGACTCTAACTTCGATTATTACTTCAAACGGACATGTGAGGCCTTGTTGGAACCTATCACACATAATATAACCATAAAAAATATAACAGCACACAATTCTAATTATTAGCCATCTCTAACCACTTAAAATCAACCCTAACTCATCTCTCACCTTGGTGGACTTATAGTTGAACTCCTTTTCAAGAGTTTTCAAGCTACAATGGCAAGTCTCTCTTTCTCTCTCTAAAACTTCCAACTAGTGAGATAAAGTGCTAAACAAAGACTTTTGAGGGTTTTAAGGTGACAGAGTGAAAGAGCACAAAAGGTTTTATGAAAAAGTGCTCAAAAGCATGGAAATTGAAGCTAGAGAGAGAGAGAGAGAGAGAGAGAGAGTTATGGAAGCTTTAAGGGAGGCTTCCATGGAAGATGAAGAAACGTGAGATGGGAGGAAGAAGAACAAGAAGCTACTGAAAAAATGAGGAAGTTGCTGGAGAATTGAGATATTTATAGCCTAAGCTTATCCAAACTTCACTTAAATTATGAAAATGCCCTTAACAAGTTGGCTTTGTCTTCTTCCAATCCTTTGTGCAATCTTTTTACTCTTTTGACACTGAGGCAAAGTCCATAATAGTCTAGAAATACTCGGGTTCACAAAAACTTGAAAATTTTGACCAAAGATGAAAATTGACCATTTTGCCTCTACCTTGGAAATCATCATTATTTCTATTTCCTTCGTCATTTATCCTTATTTTCATCATTCATTTATGTCTTAGGCCTACTTAGGCCTTAATAACATTAGAAAACCCACTTCTAGGAGCTTGCCAGGAAAATGACCAAACTACCCCTACTCCACATCATAAGGTCTACCTCCACTACATGTCTGTGAAGGTGAGGTCTCACAGATTTGTCGTTTGCGGGCTTGACGAAGCTGGTTGAAGATGTTATTGGGGTAAACTCAGAAATTCACGAGATTGAGTTACATGCATTGATCAGTACACTTGGAGAGCTATCACTCCCAATTATCAAGGACAATAAAGATGTTGCATTAATTCTGCTAGAGCAGAGAAATGTTCTGGCAGTGTACATCACTATTAAAGAATGCCATATAAATGTTATGTCACATGACAAAGCTGTACAACATGGTAATCACCTTAATCAAAATGAGATTTACAATGCTTCACATATACCACAACATTTAGTCCCTAACCCACAACAATGAAAATTGATGTATGCACAAGCGTTTGTTAGCCCAGTAGACAAACGACATTCACAAAACAATGTGCTACACAATTTCGATCAGCATATGCATCGAACTAATTACTTGCTTCTGTCTAACAAATACAATGATCTGGTGACACTGTAGAGAATGTAATGCCATTTTCAAATGAGACTGCAACACTTGAGGACAATATGCGACGTTGGAGGATGACATTGCGACGTTAGAGGATAATGTTGCATATGATAACGAAAATGAGGATTTGTTCTTTACTAGTGAAGATAGATTTGATGACAATTCAAATGATGGGCTTGATGAATGGCATGCTAACAGTTTAGACAATGATTGGCTTTATGACAGTGACATTTCAAATTGCAATAATGTGGAAGGTGAAACGGAACATATTGAAGGTGTTGATGTAGGAAATGTTCAGTTTGATGACCCCATATACAATTACCCCATCGCTGGTGACAACGACATTCGTTCGCCTAAGACATTGCTCGATGATAGTTATCAGAAAAAGAAAAATGTAAGGATATCTCATACGTGGCTAATTCTAGTTGCAGAAAAGTTCTCCTTCCAAACAATTACCATAGAGGAGTTGACATGCGCTAATGATCGCTTATACAAAAGAATAATGTTTTCCTCAAATGCTGAGTTGAAATGAGCTTTGAACATGTTGGCTTTAAAAAAGCAGTTTGAGATAAGAGTAAAAAGGTCATGTAAAGGTTGTTTTGAGGTTGCTTGTAAGGACAAGGCATGCAAGTTCGGTGTGCCTGCAATGAAGTTACCTAAAGAAGAATATTGGCAAGTTCGGACCTTCCACAAAATACACATGTGTACTGTCGATGGTTTGCAAGGGCGATTTCGAACCACGAGTGTGAAAATAATTGGTGAACTTATGTCACACAAGCTTCAAGCTAAAAGAGTAGCATTGAGACCTAAAGACATAATTGGTGAGATGAGGGTTTAGTAGGGATCGAAATGCTTGTATGGTAAGGCTTGGCAAGCAAAGGAGTGTACGAAGAGGCTAGTTTTCGGTCCCCTTAAGGAGTCATTTCAACTACTACTATCGTATTTTTATATGTTGGAATGAGAAAATCTTAGCACTGTCACTGCAGTGGCTACTAAGAGGCACAATGATTCAAATATTATTTCTGGTCATACGGAGCTTATATTCGGGGGTTTAGGGATGTAATGCATCTTGTAGTTGCAATTAATGCAACACATCTGAAAGGTAGGTTCAAAGGTGTTATGTTTGTTGTTGTATGCAAAGATGCGAATGAGTGCGCATATCCAGTTGCATTTGGAATAGGCCATGTTGAGGATGAAGACTCGTGGACGTGGTATCTTAGCAAGCTACATTATGTGGTTAGTTGTCCTAAAAACACTATGTTCATTTCTAATCAACATCTCGGCATTAAGAAAACAATCCAAAATGCATTCTCAGAAGCACACCACAGTTTATGCGGTTACCACTTGAAGAAAAACTTTAAAAACAAGTTCAAGCATGATGACGTTTCAATGATTTTCACTCATGCTCAAGACTGCTATAAGGTTTTTGATTTCAACAAACATATGGACCAGCTCAAGCAGATTAACGCGAAAGCCCATTTTGACCTTATGAGAATAAGCCTTGGGAGATAGGCATGTGCACGATCACCCGTAAGGGAATACCAACTCATGACATCTAACATTGCCGAATGTGTTAACTCATGCTTGAAGCATGCAAGACAAATGCCAATCACTGTTATGATCGAGTTCATCAAAGACATGTTCTAGTGTTGGTTCCATGATCGGTACGAAGAGGTCGTCAAGGTGTCCATGCCCCTCAGCCCTTAGGTTGCCAGGTAGTTGAGCAAACGGTTCAATGATGCACATCACTTTGTAGTTAAACCTATCAATTAAGTAGAGTTCAAAGTTAAAGACGAGAAGATGGACGAACTTGTAAACCTGTCGAGGAATATGTTCATCTTATGAGTTCCAAACAGATTTACTACCATGTAGCCATGCCATTGTGGCAACAAGGTAAGGATATGTTTATTTCTTATTTGAACCCTGATTAACATAGCTTTTACATTATGCTTCAACATTGAATTCATTAGATTTTTCAGTAAATGAAAACATGAAGCCATTGAATTCTGCACTAACTACTACAAGACAACCTTTTGGTGGAAAGTTACGTGGGGTCCATTCGCCCGATAGGGCATCCCAGTGACTAGGACATCCCCCTTCATTTGAAACAAATCATCGTTTTGCCACCACCTTGGTGTGGCCAAACAAGAAAACCTAGGAGGAAAAGGATTCCATTAGTTGTTAAAGGCAATCGACCATGGAGATGTTCACAATGCAAGAGGTACGGGGATAATAGATAGAATTGCCCATCCCCATCTGTAGTTCCATCCACAAATCAAGCACCATCTCCAAGTCATCAGTGCCTCCACAAGGACGACGACCAAAAACATGTTCAACTTGTAGACAAACCGATCACACATGCAACACTTGTATAATACGAAAGACAATGTCTAAGAACATAAGGTGTCTTGTAGATGAAGACAATTTGTCAACCTAACTAAATGTGTGAGCCATGTCTTGTACCTTTCTCAAAATTTCCTCTTAAAGTTTCTTACATTCATATTTTGTGTTTAAGGTTTAATAATGGACTAAGAAAATGTCGTTGTTGTATCCATGGGCGAACCCACATTGGAAGGAATATGTAGATATATTATGAGTCTTTCTTTTGTTGATTTATTTTGTAGATATATTATTTGATTATTTGAATTTTGTATTTAGTTTTGATCAATGAATACAAAATTGTCATATTGTTTGTTATTAAACCTGATAATTTGCTATGTAAGATCATATATTATTTATTTCTAATATTTTAATTTATGTCGATGAATAGAATTTTTAACAAGTTTTATAATTTTAGATAAGTAAGTCATAGAAAGATATTCTACAAAAAAATGATCTCACAAAACTCAAATTTTGAGCAACAACAACATTTTACTAATTGTCATATTACATTGTTACATGCTCCAATTATTAAATTTCGTGGCGCACTGAGTCGTTGCAATATTATAAAGTGACACGCCACGTTCCAATTGTTAGATGTCGTTGACATCTTGTCATGACACACTGAGTCATTGTAGTATTATAAGGTGACACACCACACTCCAATTTCACCTATGTTTTTACATTTTGCCGTGACACTCTGAGTCATTGCAGTATTATAGGGTGACACACCATGCTCTAATTTCACCTATGTCATTGGCATCTTGTCGTGACACATTAAGTCATTGCAGTATTATAGAGAGGCATGCCACGCTTTAATTGTTAGATGTTGTTGACATCTTGCCATGACATACCGCCATGTCGTTGCAATATTATAGGGTGACACGCCACGCTTGTTAGATGTTGTTGATATCTTGTCATGACACGCCGCCATGTGGTTGTAGTATTATAGGGTGACACACCACACTTGTTAGATGTCGTTGACATCTTGTCGTGACACGCTGAGTTGTTGCAGTATTATAGGGTGACACAACACACTTCAATTGTGTGGCGTCATTTACATATTGTTGTGACACGCTGAGCCGTTGCAATATTAGGGTGACACGCCATGCTTGTTAGATGCCATTTACATCTTGTTGTGACACACCATCAGTAAAAGAACCACAAGCTGAAGGTAAAACAACCAATTAATTTAATTTACATCTTTCGATCATTATAGGCACTGTGTCTAAAATGAAAAATTAATGTATAAAATATACGTATATTAAAATTAATTGTATCTACAAAAAATGTGTATACAACTTCCCATATTTTCATTGCACAAAGAGGGGTTCGCTTTCACAACTATTGCTAAAAATTTCTAAGGCGTATTGGCTATGCATATTTGCAATCATTTTCTACTTAACTCTGATCGGTTCTAATTGCAAAATATCATTAATGTACCTTACTATAATTATACTGCAGTTGGCACTATCATTCTAGTGATGCACTAATGATTTTGGCAAATGAGTTCCAATGGTGTCGGCGTGGAATCTCATGTCTTGCAGCTCGTTTTGTTGAAATAACCGAATTGGTGGCAGATGATGGGCATCATCATCATCATAAGGGATGTCATATAAGTTACATGCAATCTAATATCCTTAGCAGTAGAACTTCTTGCGGAGTCCACCACCTTTATCGTCCACTTCACCAAGTCGATCTTCACAACAACTTAATGCCCACCCACATTGCAAAAAGTAAGGATGAAATCAACATCTTCTGATTTTTTCTCATATTTCGGCCTACCACCCTCCACGTACATCCGCAACTCAACTAGAATTTTCATAGTCGATCATTCAACTTTAGTTAGATATGTGGTGTAAAGCATAAAGATGGTGTCTTGTGAAATATGTTTACATCAGCGTATAGGTCATGCAGTCTAAAACACATATGTAATTTCAAAATTGAAAAATTTTCAAATAAACTTATGAAGAATATCGTATCAACTACACATGCATGGGTGTTGTACAACTTGGACTTAGACCTTGTAAGTCACTTACATAGTACATTAAGGCATGCGTCAATTTGTTCACTTATCTTTTCCTCTTGAGGATCCTTTAATGATGTGAAAAAGTCAGGCTTTTGATCCCTTAAGATCCCGACTTTCTGCCTGCACATATAACAGAATCAATTTAAAAAGGTTGGGTGAATTAATATTTCATTCCAAAATAGCATTTACAATGTTATTTATGAGCTTACCTTACACGATCATCATTCTTGAAAGCTTCGTATGTTTCCATCATTGAGTTCTTGTCTCACGACCCGGAACCTCTCTCGGGCCCATGACAACCGCCGCAACGTCCCGATTGACACTCATTATCCGGAATGCTAATCGAAACCCCGCAAGGCTAACGAATCAGTTTCTTGCCTTTCCTATGAGCAATCGTTGTTAAATATCAAGTTTTAAGAAAATATAAACTATTTTAGATCGAAAACAATCAAAATAAAATTTTCGCCACATAGGGGTATTTTGGTCATTTTTATCAAAAAATTTCAAAACCTGATAAAGATATAACGTATGGTAGAAAAATATCCACTGCCGATTAAAAATAAATTTTTGTAATCTAAATCATTCATTTAGAGTGAAAAGTTGGCTAATTAAACTAAATAAAAATATTTGATAATATATTTCATTTTCTTATAAAACAATTTTTATAGAACTATACATAAATAATTTTTGTAGCGTGAGAATAAAATAAATTCATACATACAATAATTTACAAAGTTATAATGTACAATAATAATTACAATGACAAGTGGCCCATAAATACACCCAGTATTGGTGATAGTAACCTACTGTCTGTGGGATAGAGGGGTCAACTGGAATCCTCGACAAAATCGGATATCTACAAGCTACCACAGGCCTGAAATGTTTGGAAAGGAGGTGGGTGAGATTTTGCAATCCCAATGAGTAAACAGACATTATCATAAATATCTAAAGGCGAGTAAAATGGAGGCAAGTTTAAACAACAAATCACAAACCATTTCATAAGGTTTTCAATTTCTTTCTTAAACCATAAAACATTTGTAATTTACCAAAACAGTTGTCAAGGCTTATAACCTTTATTAAAAACATGGCTCAAGCCAAAATCTAGTCCTCGGGGATACCTTGGCCGAGGCATCTAACCGAGTCCGCCAAGGTTGTTAAGATATTTACATGTTAAACACATTCTAGTTTTGAAAACAAGTCGTTCCTTGGCGTTGGCCGAGTTACACATTCACGTGGGGGTTCGACGTGAAGTGAACTCTAACACTACCCCGGGAGTTACCCTCCTCGCCTCTACAACCGGAGTAACTATGAAATCGGGTTTACCGTGCCCCTCTAATAGGCAGTCCACGAAAACCCGTCACTGCAGTGACTAACCCACCAATTTTAATAAAATTTCGACAGTATAACGTGGCTTTTATTTATTTATCCAGCCTGCATAGTAAAACCAATTACATAAATTTCCCAATGCATTCACAAAATATAGCCACATATACTCATTTCTCATAAGCCATTCCTAGGAAAATATATATTTTTCAAGTCAATTTGCAGCCTCCAATTACTCAATTTCATAATCAATACAATATATTTTTATTTGTCACATTTATTCCTAAAACATCAAAAATCCCGTTTTAATCTCGTTCTCATTTCATAAAATACATAAAGGGCATTTAAAATAAACTCTAGATAATTTACAATAATAATAAGTTTACTCACCGTTTGTACAAACTAAAAGCTTTCTAAGCGCCCCGATCACTACTCGTCGGGTACGACTTCTTTGCCTTTTCCGGAAGGCTCTCCTCCTAGACACATTACAAAAATTTACACAATTCATCACATTGATGCTAAATCACTATATAATTAACTTAAATCCTATACTAATGCATGGTATGAAATGCAATAGCCTAAAACGGCTTAAACGCGGTATTAACCTATTTTTGGCACTTTGCCCGATAAATTGCTAACGCGCTCCATTTTAGCTCTAAATCGTCCCATTCTCTCTCCAACATTTCTAACCATTAAATATCAGCCAATAACCTTCTAAAATCATCAAAATCAGTTCACTTTCCTCCTTGGAAAATTTAACCAAAAATGGGACATTAACTCGGTAAATTTTCTACTTTGTTTTTTTATCACATTTAACCATTTTTCATCATTTTCTCTTCATTTCTCTTAGAATAAAAATCAGATCATCATCATTGTACGTCATTGCAGATTCGGCCAAGGGTGGGTATTGTGAAATTTTAATGCTTTCTTGCCCAATTTAATTTCTAAACACATTTAACTAACTAAAACTATCAATTTAACTAAAAATCAAAACCTAAAAATTTCAATTTCTCCCCCCTTGAAATTCGACCAGCCCTTGATGTCACTTTTAGATCTCTCACCTCAAGCATGCTAAATGGAAACAAAGGCATAGGAAAGGTAGAAATCAAGCTAAAGTCAAAAAATCTTATCGTTAGACGTGTAAACGGGCGAAAAACGCAAATTCCCCTTTGAATTTTCTTGTTTCTCTTTGGTTTTTCTCTTTTCTTCCTTTCCTCTCTATTTTCTCTCTTGTTCTTTCCTTATGGCCGGCCAGCACTTAGTATGGGGTTTAAATGGGCTGATTTTCCATTAAAATAATATTAAATAATTAAAAAGTGCCATGTGTCATTTTTCCATTGGCCCATTTTTAAAATTTCATCCTTTAAACTTAAATTTTTCACCACTTAACATACCATAGTTGTTCATACCAAAAATAAATAAATCCTATGATTTTGACAAGTTTTGGGTAGTGAAAATTACGGTTTTTACCCTAAATGCACCCTCGAACTCCGAACAATAATTTTTAGTCATTCCTGGACTATAAAATATTAAATTTCATCCTACAATTCCTATTTAAACTAGTTCAAGGTTAAATCAACTCAAGTGTATCGTTAGGTACGATACCGGGTTTCGTCTATTCTTAGGTGCTTTCCTACCATAATAACATGCTACTCAGTGCATCAATGTCATGACATGTGTTTATAGGGTCGGTTTTTACATCTTGACATCTCGACGATTTACCAATGTGTTAACATACAAACTTGCCATGTATTTGCTAGCCATTGTGACACGTGCCTATTCAGTTGGGTCTAAAATTAGTGTTTCACGATGCTGGACATTGGACAACTCTAGTGATAACAATCGTGATGCGCTGCCTTCAAAAGTGCTCTAACAATCAGTTTTTCCTTCAGCTTGAACTGATTCAAGGTTTCCATCCCCTCCCGCAACTACCTTGATGACCGCATCGGTCTGAAGAATATGGTCTCCTTCAACTTGAACTGATTCAAGGTTCCCATCCCCTCTAGCAGCTACCTCAATAACCTCATCGGCTTGAGGAACATGGTCTCCTTCAGTCTCAACTTATTCAAGGCCCCCATCCCCTCCCACAGTTGCATCACAACTGCATAAGCTTGAGGAAGATGGTCTCTTTCAACATCTACTGATTGAAGGGTCACATCCCCTGCCATAGCATCATCGACAACGTCATCAACATGAGTTACATTGTCTCCTTCAGCACCAACAACACCATGGTCAATGTCTTCATCATCAACACCAAGTTCATCATCTTGCCTATCATTGGCATCATCGTGTTGCTCACCATCATGGTGAGATAAAGCACCACCCTACATAATGAAACAAATGAGAAATTCTGTTTACTTATAAAATACCCTAAACCCTAAACCAAAAATAAAAAATAGGACTACACCCACTAAACATAAACCACCAATATATGAGCAAAGCTAGAATAACGTACTCGTAATTTCATGTCATCTAGAATCTGACAAATAATACGATCCTCAAACGTCTACATTGTGTCTTTCAATGACTGAATTGAAGCTTTCAGCTCTAACATGTCTCTTCTATGCTTCCACATGCCCGTCGCAGCTGAAGGGCTGTGACTACACCGTCAGTGACTATTGTCGAATGGGTCAGTTGCAATAATAGATATTATTGTGTTATTTGATACTCAAATATGGAATTGTTGAACATAAACCATAAGAACCGTCCTTACTAGCGAATCATTACCACTGTGAGTCTGAACAGGTCCCGTCAGTCGTTGAAGAGATGTCTGAACATATATTACTATGTTATTCGATAATCATGTATGAAATTGTTGAACATAAATCGTTAGAACCATCCTTACCGACAACTTGTTACCATTGTGTGTATGAGCAGATCTTGTTGACCGTTGAGGAGATGTCGTCACGTGGGTCAACTGCAATAATAGATATTATAGTGTTATTCGATAATCATATATAGAATTGTTGAACATAAACCATTAGAACCGTCCTTACCGGTGGCTCATTACCACTATGCGTCTAAGCAAATCCTATCGGTCAATGAGGAGATGTCATAACATGAGTCAACTGTAATAATAGATATTATTATGTTATTCGATAATCAAATATGAAATTGTTAAACATAAACCATAAGAACCGTCCTTACCGGCAATTCACTGATATTGCCATGTTCGTCCCTTTCCTCCATCAACTCAAGGCCTGAGTGTTCATCGTCTCTAGAAGCGATGGTGCGCCTCCATTTAACGAGACCAGCAGCTCTGTTCTCCTTTAGGTTTCTCTTCTTTACCCTCGCACCTAAACCCCATTTCGCTCGATCCTCTATGTGCCCTATTAGCATGTACTAGTGCCCCATAGATAAGGGGACATCAATGTCCACCTAATATTCCCTTAGGCTTCAAGGTTTCGTGTGCCCACAATTGCAAAAAATGTATTTTGATAAATTTTTTTCATAAATGTTACACAGATTCACAATACAAATTAGTAGCTATTCACTCACTTACTAAGATGACTCCAACTTTTCAATTGCCTTGTAAAAGTCTTTCAACTTTTGACTGCACTATTATCTGCACATACATGGGTAGACGTCATCTCCGGAGAGGAAGGGACAACTAATTTTCAAAAATCAGGAATCGTGTCCATTGCCCAGAACTGCAAGTCAAATGTAACCATTATCATACCATAAATGATAAACGAGTGCAATCATAAATTATTATGTTACAAGAAAACTAGAAAATGTTACATTAGAGTACCTGTATCACCCACACAAATCCGTAAATGTTGTAAGGTAAACGATTATCTTTCTGTAAGTTTGTGACAAGCACTTCGAACCTTTTCAATAGGTAGTTCTCGGTCAGCCTCCAAACATAATGACCCTAGGGGAAGACATTCCAAGCGTTGATGTTCTCCACTAATGACAAGAGCCAAGGTGTCACCCGTTCACAATAGTCTTGACCAAATAAAATATTATTCGTGATCAAGATGAGTGCCATCTTAGTTATGTCTCCTAGTCCCGGGAAGTTACGTCCTTGGAACATATCAAGCAATGCTTGCAGTTTAACACTTTGCTACCCGTTCCAATATCTCGCATGAATTTTGTCAGGAACAACCTCACACGGTCGTATGAATACATCAGATGGTGGGCTAAGCTTTAGTCTGGTGATAAACTCCTATTTTGATAAACACGCCTTGCTTTTGCCAATGGCAAACCATAACTCATGGTCCATTAACTTTGTTTCAGTGATTCGACAAACCATGATGTTATGTAAGAGAACAGCGCAAAAGTAGCCTTGTGGATCAGCATACCGAAGCATGTACGCTTGATTGCATTGTACTCTCTTTTTTCTTAGAGTCTCTTGTTAATATAATGTAGTTGCGATCACTTACAATTGGTGTTAATGGAGACTTTGAATGCCCACTTCTCCCTCAACATAACAAGTAAAGTGTTAAGGTCATCATACTTTTTGAACTCCATTTGCAAAACATAGCACAAATGCACTGTGAGATAGAACAACAAACAGTTAACCCATAATATGCAACACACTAGATTAAAGAAAGAAATATATGTTGTTACACGCTATACAGACTAAGTAAAATGCTGTTACACGCTATGCAAACCAAGTAAAATGTTGCATGTAATGCTACCCTAAACCCAAATACATTTAATCCACAACACGTTAGATTGAAGAATATATGATGTTACACGCGATACAAATCAAGTAAAATGTTGTTACACGTCAACGCTGAGCCATGTCGTGACACGCCAACTATAATTACTAATTCATTACATGAACTATCCTAAAATACCCACTCCAGTGACACGCTAAGGATTATGGAAACTATGCGGTTTACACACAACACGCTAGACAAAAGCTAAAAATCCCAAAAACAGTTAACCCATTACACACCAGATCGAAGACCTTTTTATTCTTGTTACATGATATGTAGACCCCCTAACAAATTTTGGTACGACCCTAAACCATGTTAGTAAAAATGTAATAGTTTTCTCCACAATTTACCTAAAAACCATAAAACTAGGAAGAAAATAATTAAAATATATCACAGGCAACAACACAAACATTTCATAGAGCAACCCAGCAAAAAATTACCAAACAGAAGAAAGTTTTAATTAACTACTGACTAACTTCCTCACACAGAACTGACATTGTTGTTGTAATGTCGTTAACTTTGCTCAAAATGAAGTCGAACACTTTGGTCCCTTTGGGAATGACAAATGAATCAAACTCTCTTATTTCCTTCACACAACCGTTTGTGAATGCTGAAAATATAATAAAATGCAATGGCCTTTTAAACACCTCAACAGTTAACATGCATGCCGTGGAATTTCAAATAGTTTCTTTATTTGTCCGCCTTTTTTTCTATTTAAATTTATGTCATGTCACATATTCAAGCCATGGCATGTCACATATTCCATCCATGGTGTGTCACATATTCCATCTATGGCATGTCACATATATTCGCACCATGCCATGTCATACATTCTCACCATGCCGTGTCACACATTCCCACCATAGCTTGTCACAAACTCTAAACCCTGCCATGTCACATATTCTCACCATGATGTGTCACATATTCACACCATGGCATGTCACATTCTCACATTAGCATGTCACATATTCTCACTATGTAGTCTCACATATTCTCTCCAGGGTGTGTCATATATTCTCACTCTACCGTGTCACATATTCTCTCCATAGCGTGTCATAAACTATTAACCTTGCTATGTCACAATCGTGTCACATATTCTCACCATGGCGTGTCACATATTCTCACCATGCCATGTCATAGATTCTCACCATGCCATTTAAGACATTCTCACCATGCCGTGTCACACATTTCCACCATTGTGTGTCACAAACTCTAAATCCTTACGTGTCACAACTATGTCACGTATGGCCTGCTGTAGCGCGACCAGTTCATGCTTTGGTTTCACATCTTCCTCCTTTCAATTCACCATCATATTAGGGATTTTTGGTTTTACATCATTCTCAAAGCTTTAAATTCATCACGATCGGTTCCTCGTTTGGTTTAATATCAACCTTTTTTTACTATTTGAAACCCATTTTCAACGGAATACAGTAATGCACATTTAACAACAAAACACTAAACCATAATCTTAATCAATGTGGCATTCAAATCACTAAACCCATAAAAAAATGGGCAATAGACGTGTCGTGTAATATGCACAGAGTTTTGGTTTACGGTAATGTTCGAAATATTAGAAAAACCATCTCCTGCAACATAATTTTTTTTGCACAAGCTTCTCCAAAAAAAAAAAGATGTTTTGCACAAAATTAAAGGGAACAAATTCTATGCAGATTTATTTTCCCCAATATGCACGCGAATGAGAGTGTGCGTCATGAAGAGGTCTCATTAAGGGCATTTTTGTCTTAAAATCTCATCTCTTGACTAAAAATAGTTAAAATTATCTGAAGCGCTATTTCCAAAAACACCTTACATTTTTGGGCTAAGAAAATTTTAGCCTTTACAAAAATATGCTTTTAGTACTATTTTAATATTTATAATAATCATTTTATTTATGAAGGGCATTGTTATAGTCTACTATAAATGTACTTGTGCATTGCACACGAATACAATAATACATATTGTAATGGATGTGCCTAGTTAATTTTATCAAACACTTAAAATAATTAAAAAACAGGGACAAACAAAGTACTTTTTATTTCATTTTCTCATTTGAACCCCTTATAGCTTCTTTTTTGTTCGCATCCAAGTGACCTTTCAAATTTTCACATTCAAGTGGCCTTTCAAATCTCTACCAACTACCAAATCTTTTTTCCTATTGTATCCCTACTCACTAAGTTCCTAATTGCTCTTGTTAAGTCAGTTTTTTACAAATAGCTATCTTTTTTTTTTTGTTAAGTAACAAATAGCTATCTTTTTTTTTTTGTTAAGTTATAGATAGCTATTTGTCTCAATATTATCTTCATCATTTTAACTCCCTCTTGGCACTTGCTGTGACTTTTCCTCATTAGCATTTCCTTCTCTATTGGGCTTTCAACATCAGTATTTAACGCCATGTCATCATCTTCTTCCTCTCCTTTTGAAATATAGTAGGGGCTATATAGTGGTTCTATATTGGCATTATTAAGTCAAAGCAATTTTATTCAAAAATTAAATTAATTAAGTGTTGATGTAAAATAAAAAATCACCTACTTTAATCTATACAACAAAGCCACTAAAGAAGACAAAAGGTGGAGGTCATGAATCATGATAGCCTCGCTAAACCTCAAAGCATATTCAGTGTGATTTGGAAAAATAAATATCTTCCTCTTAGGACCTTTCCACAACCCGTCACATGTCACCCAAAAGGGGTGACGACGTGGCTAAACTTGGAAGCACCTTTTGGGTGTTTCTTTTAGATATGTTATAGATATTGTTCTTAATTTATTTAGTGTTTCCTTTTATGTTTTTTTGGTTGGTCTCTTGCATATGATTTGCCTTTTCGTTAGTGAGTCTTGTGCTTTGTTGGTTATTGCATCGTTGATGTGTTTTCCCTTCATTTCTTGATCTTTTCTTTGTTTTGTAAAGGTTGTGTTCTTTGTTTATTATTGTTGTTTTTTAGTTTGTTTTATGGTCATTTGTTAGAAGAAAGCAAAAGTGTATTTTGTTTTTTTTTTTATCTTTCATTAATATGGATACCGACAACATGTTTGGGTGTTTATTTATTGAATTAATATTTGATGTATTGATAATGTATAAAAGGTATACATTATCAGCTCATCAAATGCTATCACCTCATTAATGAGGTAAAATTAAAAATCTTAGAGACTTAAACTTAAATACTAAAAAGATTTCAATAATTAGTTAAATAAAAAACAGAAAAAAATATCTTTTTTTTCCCTCCCTAACTCCATTATTTTCTTCTTCCTTTGTTCTTTTTCTATTAAAATTACTAGAGTAAGGCCGATGCAATGCTGTAAATCCTGACCCATCTAAATTGAAGAAAAGCCCAAACATGCAAAGACAGTCCAAAAATAATGAAAGTTCAACTTTTAAAGAATATAAACACAAAATCAACCCCGAAACTCTCCCATTAACATCAAGTAGAACACGTGTATCTGTGTGTGATAGACTATGACTTATTTATTTATTCAAGCCCGTCATGTGTCACCCAAAAGGGCCACGATGTGGCCAAACTTGAAGGCGTTTTTAGATATTCCTCTTAATTTAATGTATACTTTATGTAAATTTTAAATTAAGTTAATATTTTAGTTTTGGATTGAATATTTATCGTAAATATCAACCAACATGTATTAAAATTCACATGAAATATGAAAATAAGAAAAAAATCACTTAATTTAATTTATAAAAATTGGAATACCCATTTCTATTACTATAAAAATTTGCAATAAACGAGTCGCTTCTTTTTTCTATTAAAAAAATCAATAAGAATATTTGTCAATTTTAATAAGTTTAAAAAAAAAAAAAACTTGGCGGTATCATGAAGGAATCGGGGAATGTGTCTCTCTGTCAGAGGAGCAGAGGCCATCTTAATTAGTTATGGATGGATGAGTTGGCGTGGGGAGTGGAGCAAAAACAAGAGAAAAATGAGCATCAACGGCTGGCTGGCTGAGGAAGGGAAAAAGGAAAGTCACAGCATGGTTTGTGCCAGCCAGGCCCTCCCTCAGTCCCTCTTCTCCTTTCCAATATTTTTCCAAGCAAGTGGGCCAATCCCATTCGCTTTCTTCCAAGACTGACTTTTCAAAGTCTTTCTTCTCCTCTCTCTCCATCAGTCAGCGCTTCTGCTTTCTCTTTCTCAGACACACAGCTCCCTCCATTTCGTTTCTTTTTGTCAAGTTGAAGAAGCCATTCCAACTATCAAAGTGCTTCTTGGTTTTTTCTTTTCCTGTCTCAGTTTCGGTGGGTGAAGGGTGGTGTAATCTCTCTTTTACTACAAGGGAATTCAGCTTTAAGCAGGTTTTTCTTTCTCTCTCAGATTTGGACTTCCGTTTTTAATTCATGTATTTTGTTGTATCGAGAAAGCATTAGTGCGATAAAGGAATAGAAATATGCTAAGCTAAGCTATTGTTAGTCTCTGAAATGCACCATGAAACATAACTCATTCTGCCTTTTAGTCTTGGCACTTAGGTACCGCTTGCTTTTTCTCTCAGAACCATAAGTTAATTTGGATGCAAAACCAAAATACTAGTCATATTTTTTAACAATTAAAAATTAAAATTTTACTTTCTTGTTTTGGAGAGAAAAAGCATGCTTCTGCTATAATATAGAATAATTATGTTAGAATAGGTGCTCGGTCTTAGTAAACTTTTCATTTTTAATCAGTTATGGTTTTGCTTTATACTTATTTGCTTTTGCTTTTAAGTAATCTTTTATTAGGATGTAAAAAGCATAAAACAAGTTGCAAAAGCGACAACTAGACAGACCAATGCTATTTTAGTGTGGTAAATGAGTTGAATCCCATTTTCATTGGCTTCACTTTGAAATTGGTTTATCCAATATTCTTAGATACGTACCTTTCCATATCCCAGGCTATTGATATCCCATATGGCTTGATATTAATACTGATCTGAGCGTTTCATGCTTGTATCTAACTCTTTCATGGAAAATGTTAAGTGTTGGGTGGAATGAATGTGAATTCATAGCAACTGTCAGCTGAAAAAGCCTCAAAAAGTGTAGGCTTATGTAGCATGTGAGGTAGAGAATGAAACTTAAAAAATATGTTGACCCGAAGGGGTTGAGTTGGATTGAACCTGAGAACAAAACTTGCTCTAATCCTGTCCACAAATACTTGAAAACTATGTTTTCTATGCTTAAAATAGGGAATGATGATAATGACACCAAGGAAAAGAGTGAAGAAACTAAATGGTGGACTTGAGATTTATAGAGGTTTCGTCTAGCCATGCAGTGCCTGTGTCATAACTCCATAAGTCCATCTTTTTGGGAGTTTCTTCACTTGCTTTGTTTGAGCTTACCATGCAAGCATAATGCACTATCTATCTTAATAAAATCTACTTGATTTCTCAACCCTACATAAGTTTAGCTAACACCCAAAATTTGCAATCTCTACCAAAGACCTTTTTACAAAATTACTAGGTAAAAGCCTCAAAAAGTTTGGAGATGGTATAATGTTCAGAACTTACAAAATGATATGCCAATTTAGGCTCTAGGGGATTTCAATTTGATTATGAATATCTTGAAGATTCAAAAATAATAGCTCTTTGAAAACATTCAATTTTGAACCCTTGTTTTGTAGCTTAGAAGTTAAAATAACCAGTGCTAAATTCTTGGGATATGTTGTCATTGTTTCTTTTTCTCGTTTCAGACTATAATTTTTTGAACTTTATGACCCAAAGATGCCCTTTTGCTTCTCAACAGGTGTCTTTCTTATAGGGTACTGAGTTCAGCATGATGGTCCTTCAAGCAACCTTAGAGCTTTCTTCCGTTTTCTGAAATTTGAATGTTCCAGGTGATTCCATGATATTTTGACCTCTACCAGCAAATATTTTTTTAGCACAGGTATATCATTAGTCACTCATAATTTCATTTAAGCTTCTTTTTTGGAGGTGCCTGTAGGTTTTTGATCTTACCCGTTGGGTCCTCTTGAAGCTACAGAGGGCTTTCAAACTTTTAACGAAGGCCTTTCTTATTTTACCATAGGCAGTTAAAGAGGCTTGTTCTGAGATACAAAGTTTGTCTCGTTTAGGAGAGCCTTTAGGTGCCTTTTGATTAATGGTGACTTCTTTGAGCATTCTATCCTACTGAAGCACCTGACTCATGTTGATTAGGGACCTCTTGCTAACATAATGCCATCAAAATTTTTCGCACCTAGTAATGATATTTGATATCCATTGTACTTTACTACCATTAAAATCAGCACAGTGAAGCCAACATAGAATTCAAAATGAGTAATAAATGCACCCTCTGGTTGCAAGGGACAAGCTAAACTACCGACTTGTTTTGGTGCTGCTAATGATGTAAAAGAATGTGATAACTGCGTTGGGATTCAGAGTGTGATTAATATTAAATATACTGGAGCAAGGTGACGATAATTATTGAAGTAGGAGTGACGGAAGGGGAAGCACTGGCTTTGACAGTTTATGTGCTGTAATTTTAATTAGTGATAGAATCCAAGAAACTGATGCCAAAAAGCAGTTGAAAAAAAAAATACAAAGCATTATTCCTAATGGGAGATTGACTGCATGGATCACATTATGCCATTGTGCTCTATTTAGATAGGACCATATTTTTAGTTGATCATTACGAGTGAAGCATATTTTTTGATAGTTTCCCATGTGCTCTGCACACCGCCCCCACCCCCCTTCTTTTCTTCCCCACAAGCATCTTCCAAATCTTATCTTCTAATAGTGGCATTTGCAAGCCTCTATCTCACATGCCCAAGCCACCTTAAACATGTTTACCACATTTCATCCTCAATTGGCAGTGGCCCAACTACTTTTTACTAAATATTGTTATTAAATGATGCCAACAAGCAGTATCATCAATTGGACTTGTGGCAAGCTCAGAAGGGAAAGGCATTCACTGATGGCATTTCTTATAAGCAGGGTTAGGTAGATATGCAAAATTCAAAGGCTTTACAGATTCTGCATTGCTAATCATAAGCAAAATTGCAGAGACAGGTGGAGTTGTCTTATAAAAGCAGAGGATTTTTGTTAGATTTCATTAGACCTGGCAGTGGCATTGGGCCTCCAGCAAGAACATGGTTTAAAAGAAAACTGATAGGTTAGGGGGGTCCAGACTTTTTTATACATGATATTAAGACATTTAATTAATTCCCAATTGAATTGTGAGCATTTGCAACTTTAACTCCGAAGATGTCAAGCCTTGGCAGCTTCAATTATTTGTTTTTCTAGTTAATTGAACACGAAAGATATGAAAAGAGTGCATTTATGGAACAACTGATAAGTCAATATTGAGGAAACGTTTTGTTAAATTTTTGAGATAGGCATCCATCCTTATACCAATTGACAATAGGTGGAGAGAACCTTGTTTTATTTAAGTGCTCAAGATCAAATTTAATCAATGTGAGATTTAATCTATCAGTGCTTAACAGTCTTGTTTTATTTTTTCTGCCAAGAACTTAACAGTCTTGTTAAGCCTGACCTTTGTGACTTTACATAATTAGGTTATGTAATCAAATTATTATGTAGAGGAAGTGCTAAGATTTGAGCTGGCTGCTCTTCTCCACAGTGTATTTAATGGCAATTGTGAGATCAAACATGAGAAATCCCGCATATATAATTCTATCACCTATATAAACGTAGAAGCTGTGTACCTCTTGGAGTAGTACCAAGTTACAGAAAGTTCATTCTGAAAAATGAACTTTGAAATTAAATTTGGCTTTTATGTATAATCTCCTTTCTATCAGAGCAGCTGACCTACTTTGATGTCCAATTGTATGCATACTGGAAAATGCATTTTGAGAAAAGTTTGTTATAATTGATATAATGTCTAAATAATTAAGTCAAAAGTATCTACACCTACGAAGATAATAGCAGGATGGCGAGGACTAGTTATATGTTCTCTCATTTCCTATCATTGGTGGTTATTATTTGCGTCTGGCCGTATGTTTTGAAGAAAAATAGTTTGGCTCAAATCTATTCAGAGATCGTAGTTTCTTGGACTTATTTCTAAATCCTGGATAACTAATTAAGGAGATAAGGGTCTTTTCCCATTAGATTTAGGAGAGAAATAATCTTCTTTGTGGTTATAATAAGAGTGTAAAAGTAGCAATTGTTTTGGATAAAAAAGGTGAATATGCATTTCACAGCCAAATTGGTGGTTTAGGTTATAAGCCTTTCTTTGTCAAATCAAAGGAGGGAAAAAGGGAGAAGAGGAAGGAAGTAGTTGTTTCTGTGTGAACTGAAATAGCAGGTGAACCACAATAGAGAGGGTATGGTGCCAAGGAATAGAATATCTATATAGAATAAGTAGAAACTGTAACCTTATGATAAGTTCAGATTTATTTCAGGACATATTTAGTTGGGTTGATGGACTCTAACAGTGAACACTGTACAAAAACTTATTGACCATCAGTATTGCCCCACTGTAATTTTACCTGCTGCTTTTTTTATCATAGATAATCGAGCATCTGGATGATGTCTCTTTATAAATTAAAATCAAAGTGATGCTGGCTAACTGGATGATCTCTTCATTGTTTAAATCTAGAAGACTAGGAACAGAGTTATTTTCCTTTATGCTCTTGAATTTATCTTTAAATATGCTGGGCTAATTTTTTTGTCTACCCTCCCACCCCCTTTTTTTGAGCCAAACTAAATATATAGCAGCACGTGCAGCTAACTAAGCTGACTGTTTATGTTTCCTTTGTAGATCTAATATATGAGACATGGCATGTTATGATAAAGATGAGGTTCCAATGCTGTCAGATATTCATCCTCAACCATCAGAAAATAATCAGGATTCTCAGTTTCAGGCATTGTTTTCTAGGACTCAGAGTGCTTCAATTTCTATCCCAATGAACTCTATAGAGTCCTATGAAAGTACTAATCTTGTCGGACATACTGGCCCCTTGAGGAATGAAAGAAAAATACCATTTATACAGATGAGTGGTCCGCTATATATTAGCCGTAAGCCTGAAAATTCTTTTCATCCAAATCAAAGTGTAGCAGGCCATAAAATGGTGGAGTCTAAGGCAGAAAAATTTCCTTCTTTTAATGGAGTGGATGAAAAAGATTGGTCAGATAACAACTATGTTGGCAAAAATGAACATTTACTGAGGTCTGGACAACTAGGAATGTGCAATGATCCTTACTGCACAACTTGCCCAACATATTACAATTTCAAAGCAGATCAAGAGAAAAACTCAAAAGCTTCAGGAATCTTTGATACCAAGGTATTTTTCTCCACTCAAAATAGTGTTGTTGGTACCAACTGACTTTCATAGATGGTTGTCAATTTATTTCTTGTTAAGTTGTCTTATATGCTTTGGAGTGCATATAGCTTCATTCATGAGAGGTAACTTGTTTTTAAGTCTTCTAGTCTGTTTTCTGTCCTTTGACTAGGATTTTAGCTCAGAGTAGCTAATTTGTGTGTCAGCACACCTATGGAACTCATAACATGAAGTTCTTACAAGTGAATATAATTTATGTGTCCGTCAAGGATGCTATGATTACTGGATTATGTGCACAAGATGGAAAACACCTCTTTTTTTCTTTTGATTGTATGGAAAAGCTTGTTTGAAACTGCAGTTATCTTCACATGAACCTCTCGTCATTATATAGTCTCTGGTGCTGCAATTTTTAGATTGGGGATGTCCATCCTTTTTTTTTGGTATGAAACAACCATCTGCTCATGTAGTAATTTTTAAGATTTTTAGACTTACCATTTAGTTCTATATTCTCGGTACAAGGACCGGCGACCGCTTTTACTATCTCTAGATGGACTATATCTTTGAGTGGATTTGGCCCAAAGGACTAAAAAATTCAAGCATATAAACAAAATGTGAGAAACATTTGTTAGTGTTTAGCTCTGCTAATAAATCTGCCTGTATTTTCCATTTTATTCAAGATATGAGATTTTGAGATTTGTTGTTTTCAACAGTTTGGGCATTTCGAATGGATGCCTTTTCCTCATTAACTCATATTCTCCTAGAAAACCTGGTCAAGAATCAAGCAATTGCACTTTAATGACCCCCTGGCCCCCAAAAGAGAGAAGAAAAGAACTGTATTCGAGAAGCTTGTATATGAAGTAGCTTAAAATAGGATATGTTTTTCCATCAATATCGTTTGTGGTCTACACCAATTTTATATCTAGATTTTTCTCTCTTCCACTTTTTCAGGGATATTATTGTATCTGTTATATTTGTTGTACATCCTTTAGTTTTAAGTGCTCCATTTTTTTTGCCTTCACAAGTTTAATCAAGTTTTAAAAGCCAGCTGCTTGCTGCTGAGACTATCCGGGTCTCCAATATCCCTAATGAAAGAAATAAACTATGATCATGCTACTAGAAGTTTATTTTGCTTTTATACCGATGACAAGTTTGATTATTGATTTTAGTGAAATGTTTTACTTGTTTGGGTGTTGTCCACCATTTATACAATGCAGCTCTACCTTCAATTGCACCCTCTAAAATCAGTTCATTGTGAGTGGTAGTGATTTTGTTATTTATTAATTTTTAAAAGTACACACCATTATGGTGATAAGGGAAGTGGGAATGCCTTAAGGTATTACTTTATTGCAGTAGGTGGGCTCTTTGGCCTAAGACCTTTTTAGTGATGGGGAGGTTTAGTAGGACTATCTATAATCATAACATAGTATGCATGGTGTTGCTCAGAAAAGGTTAGCATCACACCAATGCTTATATGTTGAGCATACTCTCATCCAACTTGCTTAAAAAGAGAGGGGAAAAAAGTGAGAGACAAAGTGAAATTGAACACGTAGAAGCCACAGAAATGATCGATACATGGCAGACACATTTTTTCTTATTTTGTATTTAATTTTTTCAATAAAGATAATACTTTAAAAAGCCCTTGAACTATTCAAAAAAATTCAAATAAGCTCTTATTCTTCTATTGCATTCAATCAAGTCCTATTTTTTTATTTTTGAGTCAAATAGGCCCTTATGACTAACAATTGACTAACTATCATTAGTCAAAACGTCACTTGTCATTTTTATATGATGTGGTATTGATGTGGAGTGTGAAAATGTCATGTGGGCATGTCATCATGCCACATTACCATGCCATGTTATCATCCACTATGATATGTCAACATGCAATGTCGGCACGACGTGGCATAAAATAATTTTAAGTCATTATACTTTTATTTGGATCAAATAAAGTCTTATGACTAACAGTTGACTAACTGTTGTTAGTCAGAATTCTACTTGTTAAAGAGTAAAGACTTATTTGAATTTTCTTGAAATAATTCAAGGGCTTCTTTAGATCTTATGCCTTTTTAATAAGTATCAATATATATTTTTTAAATAAAATGTATCAAAAGTTTTGAGTTAATCTATTGGACAAGACAATTCTTTCATCTAGAAATTATTTTGTAAACTTATCAAATTATCAGAAGGTAATTACTTTGGTTATATTTTTGTTTTAATTAGGTTATATTTTACCACTTAAATTATGATATTTAAAAATAACAAAAATTAACTGAACAACTATATAAACTCAATCCTTGGGTTCTAATATATTTTTTGATATATATGAAGATCCATTAGATTTTGGGCTACAGAATAAAAGTAATCCCCTTTCATCTCATAAACGCCAATCCTTGCACCCTAGATTTCAAACATGAGACCTTCAAGTTGGAGTTTAAAGTTCTAACTGATGGGGTGTCCTTTTTGAGATAAATAATTGAAGATTTCATGAATACTGAATAGCTAGAATATACCAAAGAGCATTAATGAAAAAAATAGTTAGTCACCATATGGGTTTGGCTCAAGTGGTAGGGCGGGTGGAGGTTTGAGTGAAGGTCTTAGGTTTGGATCTTGCATGAATATCTCTTATACTAAAATGTTTTTATGTATTATAAACTTGTAGATTATGATAACAGTAAAAGTTATAATATATGCTAATAGTTTTCCCATCAGCCTTACTTTAAAATATTCGATACATAATGGTGCTTTTTTTAAAGGGTAAAAGTCTCACTTTATTAAGAATAAGAGGTCATAAAAGCTGCTATGCATGATGTATGGTCTCTATTTATTTGTTTATTATACACATAAAAGCACAGATATTAGTAAAACATTTGTCTTAGTGTAAACGAACATCAAATTTGATATATTCCTAAATTGTTAGTTTCTAAATTTTTTTTAATATTATTGACTTAACATTAATCTTCTCAAAATTAAATTTTAATTGGTTACAAACTTATAGTTCTATTCCGCTTTTTTCCTTGGCAGAGAATGGTTAAGATAGTTTTCATTTAGTTTGACTTCTTATCACTTTTTTCCTTAGAAAGGTCCAATTTTTAATTTTAATAATTTCAATTTTTCTTCGATTAAATAACCAAATTAAAATTCTCTCAAAATGTTCTAAAGGAAATTTACAAAGGCATCAAATTTGAAGGTATTTCTGAATTATGCTGTATAATTTTGATATTATTAAATTACACATTAATCTTATTTAAATTAATTTATTTAACTATAAACTCCTAATACCCTTTTACTTCTTTCTTGGTTGAGAATCGTTAAGAGAAATTTCTCTTATTACTTTTTTGCTTAGGAATAGCGACTTTTTAATTTGAGCAACTACTAGTTTTCTCAGATGAAATAAATCAAATTAAAATTTTTCTTGAAATGCTTAAAAAGAAACTTACTCAGCAAATCTGTTTTGATAAGAGAGTTGTAGTCATATTGAGTTGTTACAATTAAGAAAATGTTGAAATACTCTATATTATTAATTCCAATATTATTAAATCACTTATAAATTAAAGAAAAACACAATTCAATCATTTATACTTTGAGTTTTATATATTCAAAAATTCACATTTAAAATTGTAAATCTATAATTAGAAAAAGTACTAAAACACGAATAATTACGTACGTGACTATAATTATTAGTATGATGCTGAATGGAAGAATAACATTTAGATTGATCAAAATATACCTTTTCATTTAATTTACATTGTTAGAAACAATAAAATTATTAAATGGGTACTCAAATTTGGTTAATGACAAAAAGTTTAAGACTTTACCTGTTAAGTTATTACCGCTAGATTTTTCTTACTCTGAAATCATTATCTTATATATATGCATGTATGTGTTGCATTTTTATTAAAATCTTTGGAGAAAGGTACCCCTGGCTGCCTCCATTTCGCTTTGCCCCTTCTACAAATAATGCCACTTTTTTTCTTATATGACCAGAAAACGTACTGTAAGTTTTTTTTTTTTTTAAAGCAAATGTACTATAAGTTGTATCCATATATTTGTAAGAGTGTAATCCTGAGAGATTTTTGCTTGAAGATACAAGAAACAAGATATTGAAACATGAACCAATCAAGTCTTTATGACATCCAATTATTTGTTCCAAATACCATCATAACCATGCAGCTTTATTTTTGTTCATTTGCAGTTCCATAATGTTCTCTATGGGGATGCCAAAGGTTGGGCTAGGAGATTGATGTCTTTTCTGAGTTCTTATGTTCCCGGAGTTATGAATCCTCATGCTAAAGTTGTTCAGCAATGGAACCAATTTTTTGTCATTTCATGCTTGATGGCAGTTTTTATAGACCCATTGTTTTTCTTCTTGTTGTCTGTGCAGAAGGTCAGTTCATTTTCGTTTTTCTTCTTATTGCTTTCTTAATTACTACGATTACATATTCTTTTAAGACCTTTTCTTCTCTAGTTGGCCTCATTATCTTAAGGCTAGCAATTGGGTATTGTCTTTTGCAGCAATTTGGATTTACTTGTATTATTTGCTTTGATCTAACATATGGATTCTACAAGATATTGAATTTTTTGTTACAGACTTTTTTTGATCTTTTTAACATCAAGCATGCTATATCGAATTCTTAAATGGTGCTGGCCTCTTTAGACCTTTTACTTCTATTTACTCCTTTTTCCTCTTTCTTTATGGGCAGGGTGCTTGTTTTAGTTAAAAACATGTGATATAAAGTGTTGTTAAAAGTAGATGATATCAGTTATGTTTGTAGATAAGAATTCCTTACAAACTTTTTAATTAGTGAATGTGTTCTGCTTTTGGAGCTTTATTATTGTGCTAAGTGAGGGAATGAGGTTATGTGAATGGAATGTTGAAGTATACATGCGTGCTAATATTACCATGAGAGATTGTGGGTGGTACAAATTAAGGCAATAACAAGTCAGAATAAAGCCATTCTAGTTCCCTGATGAAGAAATTAGAGGGAGAAAGTGTGAGGGCAAATTAATGCTGCTGATGAGTAATGGGATGGCTTATTTTTAATGCGAGGGGTAGCTAATAGGGGATGTCTTTTGCATGCCTTTAACAATTGAAATAGAAAATTTTATCGGACTAAGGCATGGTGTAGTAGATGCAGTAAAGTGTTGTGCAAAATTTGGAGCAAGAATTTGCATTCAAAACTGAGGTGTGAAAGTATTTTTCTTTTTTTCTTCACTAACAATTTGATTGTTTGAACACAATAAGTGAAATCCCATGATGAGATAAAATGTCTAGAAAGGACATAGTGCTCAAAATTAACTGGGGTTTTTAACCTTTTCAACCCCAAATTGAACTTTCAGAACTCAAAAGTAGTAAATACCTGCTTTGCTTTTTGGTTGCGGTTGAGGTGTGTTCACTCCTAATATTACTTTGAGCCAAAACTGGATGTGTTTTTGGCGTTATGTTTGTGGTACTGAGAAACATTAGTGATCCCAAACTGAATGCTAAATGGGGCCTGATAATTTTGAGAATCTCTTACTAGAAGAAGAGATGGGGCTTAGATTTGGCCCATGATTTCATATGCAACAGGACACTGCTTAACCGGACCAGTGCCTGGCACTGGTCTTCTGCGATGAAAGATGTAAAACATACTGATTTAAAGGGACAGAAATGATGTGGAAAAGATATTCTTTCTGTTAACACACCCTTCTCTCAAAACATAAGTACAAGAAAAGTAGAGCCATCATCTGCAAAAGCTCTACATCAGAAAGTAATATGGTAGGCTTTTGTTAGAAAAGGATTGGCCTTTGAGGCAGTGAACTTCAGATTCCTAGCAAAGTACAGGTAAAAACTCTAGCAATCAGGGTCAGCCCTTATAAAGGAGGTCAACTAGGACAAGACCTTAGGTCTTAGTGCAACCTAAGCTGCAAAACTCATAATGTCTTATATCCAAAGTGTTAACTTGTCACATAATCTAACCAATTTTTATGTTTTGATGAAAAAAATTTAAAAATTTAGCACATTTTATCATGTTTTGATCAGATTTCCATGGTATTTTAACTTTTCATTACCTGCTCCTGATAACAATCAAGGTTCTCTTAATTTAAATCTCATCCATTTTCTCTTTTTGTCCTAAACATATTTCAAATATTATTTTCCGTAGTTAATTAATTAGTTATTGGAAAATTACATTATCTTTTCAATATATATTTTTCCTTTGCTAAAAAATAGTAGCGTACAATCTATAATTGTGTATTTGGCTTTCCTATTTCTACAAATGACATTGCTTCTTATGTAGTATGCTGTAAGCTATTCCGATTTTAAATGCAGGATAACAAGTGCATAGTTATTAACCAGCCTGCAACTAAAGCGTTTGTAGTTTTGAGAAGCATGACTGATTTTATATACCTGCTTAACATGCTCCTTCAGGTAGAGAGCTTCTTCTCCTCTTTTAAATCTTGCTTCTTCATTTTTAGTATCTCTCTCTCTCTCTCTCTCTCTCTCTCTCGTAGTTTCCAAAATGCTGAGATGGTAAATGAGAATATTTCTAATACGAAGTAACTCAAACATATCAGAGAAAGGGAAAAGAGACATATCGATAGAAGCATATTATCTCATCTAAATATATCAGATTAGACAATGTTGTAAAAACAGGATAACAGATGGGATGAAAATGGGCAACCAGAACCTGTTGGTGCCATATGATTGAGAAGAATATTCATCAAGAGTGAAAATGGATGGATAAGGAGTATTGAAAAGTGTTATGATAAAATGGTTTGGTTACACGTGTCTAGAAGGTGGTTTATGCATAATTCAGTTGGACAGGAAATTTAAAATCACATTAAAAATTTTTCATTGATTTTTTTTCTAATTTTTTGGGGTTTTCCTATTCCTTTCTCAAGAAACAAGTTGAAAAAGGTTTTTTACGTATAGTTTAACCAAAATTATGAGACTTAAAATTTCAAATTTGAACCATTTTATTGAAAAAATTGAAATAATCCGGACAAACAAATCAATTGTGCACCGCACACAAATATAAAAAAAAAATGCGGATTTTTAAAATATATTATTTCTCCTTTTAAGCTGAGTTTGGCCAAATGGAAAATATGAACTAGACGAAACTAAATTTCTTTCGAGTGGAATTTGAATTACATAAAATTGAAGCAAAAGTTGCTTATTGTTTCTTGGTTTAGATACTCTTTCTATACAATGATACAAGCCTAAGAGGAATGATAATGGTTCCCCAAAGTAGGCCTAAATTAGATTTATAGTCAACATGGATATGTACAAAATATTACGCAAAAATGCACATATATTTTCAGCACTCCATCTGTTCTAGATGATTCAAATTTTAAACATTTGAAATTTGGAAACTAATTAGCCAAAACAAGTGATTAGGAAAGAGATGGTACCATGATAGCAACTCTTCGTTCCTCTTGGTGAATGAAGTGAAAATGTATGCAATGTTGTTGGTCTACTCTTGAAAAGCATCATTATGTGCAATTTGAATTACTCTTGTTATCACAGAGTGAAATATGGTTAGGAATGTTATGCTCATATGCATAAGCTGCCAACAGAACCAGACCAGTTCTGCGGTGATATTTGACAAGTTTTGTTCTTGGCTTAACCACTAGAACAAACTACTTGCTTTTTTATCTTACAAAAAATTAAGGAATCACCCAAAAAGATACAATAACCAATCACAAACATCTATTAATCATTTCCTCTGCCCATTGAGAATAGATAAAAAAAATGAAGCATGAAGCTTAATTTAAGACATAACAAATCTTTATATACTGTTCTTTGCAAATATTTGAATATTTTAAGAACTACAACGATGTGTACTGTTCTAGCTGTTAAGAAACAAACTCAGAAAAAATGCACTGCATGATCAATAGCAAGTCATGTAACGATAACATAAATGAGATTACCAACCAATTATCCATGTTCTCAAATAAGATGTTCATTTTGGTAGCTGTTAAGTCAACATTCATGAACCATCCAAACAAAGTTGACATTCATTTTAAGAGGGCCATTTATAGTTGTATTATCAGTCAAGCAACTGAATTTGGAATATGATAAGAAGCATATAAAACTTAGCCCTAAGTGGAAAAATCCACTTCTATACCCAAAAAATATTGCAGCAGACCATTATCATTTGTCTTGGATTTTACCAAGATGGTTCTTACTATAGTAAGTACCAAAATATCTCCTGTTATTGTCATATCATCAACATAGAGGAGAAAAACAAAAAAGAAACAAAATCTCACTTATATTTATGAATGAATAATGTTGAATCATAAGGGCTTTGCATGAAACTTAAGTTAAGCACCACTGTACCATATTTCTCAAACCATGCATGTGGTGCCTAGTGAAGATTATATAATGCTCATTGAAGCTTACGAAATTGATTAATTTGGAAAGACAACTGTATATTTGTTTGTCATATTCAGAACTTTGGCTAAATCTCATTTCCTGTGCAAGTTTGACAAATATTTATTTGATTGTTCCCATGCAGTTCAGGTTGGCTTATATAGCTCCTGAGTCTAGAGTAGTTGGTGCTGGAGAGTTGGTTGACCATCCAAAGAAAATTGCTGTCAATTACCTTAGTAGATACTTTTTTCTTGACTTATTTGTGGTACTCCCACTACCTCAAGTAAGTTATTCTTGTCTCCCTCATGTATGACAATTTCATGTTTCTTGCAGTCCACTTGTGATAATCATATTATGTTTATTTCCTTTCTTTTACACATGTTTTTCTTATTCTGAATCAATCTCTGAGCTTGACTTCATTTTGTTGATATTCATGATTATTTCTTCCATGTTCAAGGTTATCCAAATTCACTTACCAAGTTATAATGTATATATCGCAAATTTTCTATCTTAAGGAGTTTTCTTTTAGCTCAAGTTTAACATCAGTAACGTAAACCATTTCTTTATCAGTTCTTATGCAGCTTGGGGTGTTTATTAGCAAAAAACTGCACGTCATCTACAATTACAATCTCTAGCTCACCAAAGTTTATCATAAAATGACTACTTCTATCTGATGCTCCATTTCCATATTCACCTTATCGTGCATTCTTTGTATTGATGGTAATTATCTTTTTTTTTTTTATCTGTTGTCATAAACTGTCTTTTCATGATTTCATTGCAGATCATGATATTGCTGGTCCTACCAAGATATTTGGGATCATCAGGAGCAAATTTTGCAAAAAATGTTTTACGTACAGCAATTCTTATTCAGTACCTTCCCAGATTGTATAGGTTTCTACCTTTCCTTGCTGGTCAGTCTCCAAGTAGCTTTATATTTGAGTCGGCATGGGCAAATTTTGTCATAAACCTTCTCACATTTATGCTGTCTGGCCATGTTGTTGGGTCATGCTGGTACCTCTTTGGATTACAGGTGGGCAACTGTTATTTTAACATTTAAAAACATTTCTTGTTCATTTTTATCCTTTCAGAAACTGTCTTGAAGTGGCATTTTGTGCATAAGATCACTGATAGGATAGGATGAGACAAAATTAATAAGCAAATTGCCTTTCTTTTAGCAGAAGCATAACAAAATGCTCCATCTTATCTTACATGTATACTCATAATTCGTTGCAGTACAAGTAATTCTTGTCTCTCCCCGAAAGTTAGGTAAACCAGTTCACTAACTATCTATAGGCTCATTGATTTAGTGGAATTCTCATTTTGCAAAAGTCTCTTTTTCAACTGCAGGAAATCATCCTCCTATATTGCTTGGTTAGTTCACACGATACTAGATTAGTATATAGCTACCTAGTTGGCATATATGATATTCCTCACATGTGAACGATCAAATTCAAGCTCTTGTAGTGTTTTAGTTGAACCAATTCACAGGTGGTATGAGCCATAGCTCTACTTTGATTCAGCACTCATAGTGGCTACAACTATTCACTTCTTACTTCGAAGACACTAAAGTACAATCAACACACAATAACGTGTAATAGACTTTCTTTCAGTAGGAGATTCTACCTAATCTTAATTAGAATAATCCTTAGTAAGCACCTTGAGTATTTGGATTATTTGGTTGTCTACATTCAAGCAGAAGGGAATGATTTTTCTTTCTGTGAGAATAGAAAGGTGAAATTTTAGTACTACCTAAACCTTGTGGTTACCTTTTTGTATTCATACTGAGAGTTATTAGCATTCAAAGACGATATTATCCTCACTACACATTACAACTTATAACACTCCCTCTCAAGCTGGTGCATATACATCATATGCTGCTGCTGATTAATCTGTATCTCACTCACCATGTTCGAATCTCATTGTGAAAAAGTCTCTCTAACTTGCAACAATCAACTCAATATGCTTAGTTTATTTGTGAGCAGTTGATTAGAAGCAACTTGTATAGCTGCTTGGTTGTCGCATATACAGATCCATAAGCTATGAATGTTTGAATCCAAGCTCTTCTAGTATGTGTCTTATTCAAGCCGAGTCACAAATATGAACCATTGCTTTCTAATTTTTCTCAGCACCCAATATTATGAGAACAATCTGCTTCTTACTCTTGCAAGACACTCAATTTTGACCAACACAGTCCTATATTTAGGCATCTAGCCTAATTTGCATCTAAATAACCCTCAACCAATGTATCAATGTGATTTTTTGAAGTAAACCATGCACTGGAGAACCCTAAAGATACCTCATAATGTGTATCCTTGCATCCAAATGGCTGGTTCGTGGGGCATGAAGAAACTAAGAACACCAATTGTATAAGAGATATCTGTTTGAGTTACTGTCAAATAGCCTAACTTACCAATTAATTTGCTAAATTGTTCTAGAAGAGATAGTACTCACCAAGATCCAGTTCAGGTTTAGTGTTTGCATCCATAGGAATATCTACAAGTTTTGATCCAACATCCCTGTCCTAGAAAGCAAATCAAATCATACTTTCTATGTGACAAAGATGATGCCAAACAAGGTCTAGCCATGTTGTTGCCCAAGAAGTACTCTTTTGTTCAAATATGTCGTTTGGAATTTACTCTGAGAACCACTTCAACCCTTTTATTCGAACACCATCATCGCTTGTGATAACAATATTTACGTAGACAATTAATTATACTTTACCTGCAGGAGTATAGTACTAGAAGATAGAATATTCTTTCTCTCCTATATGAAGACCTAAATAAAGCACTAACACACTAAATCTTCCAAATCAAGACCTGGGAGATTGATTTAACCATCCAAAGATTTCTTTAAACAACATACTAGACCTGATTCCCTTGAGCACCAAACCCTAGTGGTTACCCATGTAAACTTACTCTTCGAAGTCCCCCTCTCACAAATCCATTTATGATACCTAACAGATGCAACAACCTTTAAAATATCGTAGAAAGAGCAATAAATGAACTGGAGAAATTTTGGCAATAGTTGAAAGAGACTTTGAAGAATCAAAACCAGGCCTTTAGCGAGCAAACTAGCATTAAGTCTACTAATCCAAATGTCAGGATTTTCCTTGACTTGTACAGACCTATTAAAGCCAATCACCAACTTGCCATAGGCATCTGTGTAACTAGTCCAAACAGCTGAAAATGGTAACTCATCTCTTTGAAAGGTGTCTTAGGAAGAATTACAATGAACTTTTGCACAAGTCCGAAAAAATGCAAGAGTTCAGCTTTAGGACTGATAGACTTAAACTCTAATTTTAGGTTTCGTAAGAGTTTCAGAACTACCTCTCTTTGGTTTTGTGTTCGCTTGCATCAATAGCGATTGGCATAGCAGGATGCAACTGTTCATACACTTATTTCCAACTCGACATAATATTCCCCACTTGCAACTAAATTAATCTAAAGATAAATCATAATTGTGAGTCAGATTACTAAAACGAAGTAGTTTAGCATAAAGCAAACATCCTTTAGTGTGTTTACATTAGTATCATATAAGTAATATGTGGTTCCTTCCAGTTCCACAATATACTAAGCGTTTGAGTGTCTACTTGTATATCTATTTTAGTTTTGTATCTGATACCTGCCAGCAAATTTGCGTCCTCTTAGGATTTGAAATATAAATAGTTGTATACCTCTTTTGCTTCTGTAAATTTTTTATTTTATTGTATTAAACTGAATAACTTGGTGTAGCATATTCATCAGCTTTCTTTAGATCTTACATTATGAAGTGTGCATTGAGTTCTGCTTGTTTGATTTTCTTGGTTAATAGACAGAAGTTGAAATAGCTTTTGTTAATAAACGCATGAAAGATGATTGTGATTCTTTTATTTCTTTTTTGTCCCCCTTCTAACTTTCTCTTTACCAGAGGGTTAATCAATGTCTTCGAAATGCCTGCCATGACTCCAACATTTTAAATTGTGAGGAGTTTATAGATTGTGGATATGGGCATACTTCTAATCGTACTGAATTGCCAAGTTGGAAGAACAATGCAAATGCTTCTGCCTGTTTTTCAGAAGATGGATTTCCTTATGGAATATATATACAGACAGTCAATCTAACAACAGAACGAAGTATTATTACCAGATATGTATATTCATTGTTTTGGGGATTTCAGGTAATTCATTCACTCTATCATCATTTTGCCAATGTTAACTAAGTTGTACTTCTGTACTTTGTTACATGTTTGGCATTATTTAGTGGCAATAAGTTTAATTAAATAATAAGGATGTTTGGTTGTTCTTTTTGGCCTTTTCTTTAGATTTGTTTTCAAAAACAAAAAATAAATAATTTTTTCTGATATAAAAGCAAGTATATCTCTGAAGAGTTTAAAATTAAACATTTTAACATTTTTCAAGAGCAAAACACATGAATTTTCTTTTATGTGAATCAATTATGTTTGAATTATGTTGCGTTTTATCCATTAACTCATTTTTTATAAAAAATTTGATATATATATATATATATATATATCTTTTAACTATATGCTTTTGGTTTTTAGCAAATTTTGAGGAAGAAAAAAGTAAGTAAAAAGCAACAACAAAGTGAAGCCTTAGAAACTTGCTGCATAAGCTAGTGATAATTGAGAGAACACATCAAGGGCCACTTGCAAGGCTTAATTTAATGGGCCATGAGGAATATATATTAACACATGTTTTTGCCCATTATGTTATAATAGGTGCAGTACTAGAAAATTCGTTGAAACTTTCATATCCTCATAGTGGTTTGTTCTACTCATTATTCACATGTATTTTCTTTAGGTTTGCCCTTGTGACGTTAACCAACTCTTTAGTGAGGACTCCTTGTGTGAGTAAATCCAAGTTCATATCTCCAATTGATCTTTGTCTTCAAAAAAGTGTAACATTTCTCCATGCTAAGGTTCATCCTTGATATAATATTAGTCATTAAAATGTATTATTTTCTTGCTGGAAAACTATAAGTTAATTGGATGGGAGTTTAACCTCTAGTGAATGCTCTTGAAAAGGGTTGTTGACAAATTGCTAAGTAACTTTTAAAGCTACAATATACTACCTACATTTCCCTACAGTCATCCAAGTAATGTACTATGTTCTTCAAATGATTTGCCAAATTCTCTTGTGCAAAGTCCTATATTCTTTTTCTGCTTTCCCACAAATTTGCGAAACAATTCTATCCTTTGCATTCGTTTTTATCTTTCTTTCCCCCTTCCCTAGAGAATCTTGTTACTGATGAAACATAGAGTAGTGTTGTTTTCAATTTGTTTCCTTTCTACTGACCCATCTTCTGCGCTGCTTATGTGCTTAATGCTATCATAAATTCGCCTTTAAGTAATCAACTGAAGGTATTGAAATGGATAAATTCATTAATCTATCATGCGTGCAATTTTGTCTTTCTTCATTGATATATTGAGTTTGTTTGGTTAAATACTATGAGCATTTCTATCAACTAACAATACCTTTCATTGACCCTTTTTTTTTTTTTTTGGTTAATTCAATGTTATCAAGCAAATCAGTACTCTGGCTGGAAATCAAACTCCAAGCTATTTTGTTTGGGAAGTTCTTTTTACCATGGCCATTGTTGGACTGGGCCTCTTGCTTTTTGCTCTTCTGATTGGAAATATGCAGAACTTTCTCCAGGCACTTGGACGGAGGTATAACATTGCAACAAGATTGTTTTTCAAAATGCATTTTACATTCCCAAAGAAAGCAGAATTGTTGGTAAATTCTCATAAAGTTGCTCTCTAATGAACAGTAAAACATTCAGGCTTGTTAGAGTTCAATAAACCTACTCCTACAGGGACTTAAAAATTGGAAACCAAGGAAACACTTCAGAAAAATGAAATCTAGAAACAAATCCTTACCTCAAAATCTGCAATTCTCAGCAAATATGAACATTACAAATACCCCTAAAACTTCAAGCTGAAGAAGAGAGAATAAATAAAACTACAACTTTCTATCGTAAAATGAAAAAATAGCTTTATTACCCAGAAGAAAAAATCTATTATAGCTTAAGTAAGGTCCTAAATTGATTCACTATAAATAAAGCTTAGGCTTTCTCATATTCTTGGTATTCTTAATGTTGACTTAGCTTGACATCCTTATTTTCTGCAGCACCTACATACACTCTTTTTTTCTTTTCTTTTTTTTTTTTTCGTCAAATTGTTTTGCTAATCATTTATCTAATTACTTGGAAGTTTAAAGAGGAGCACTCTGCTTAGCAATTTGTTGCCGCTAAATATGCTTTGATGTTATGAAGGCCACAACTTTAGGCCAAGTCCTTGTTTCATGTGGTATCCATGATCTAGACATAAAGTTTAAGATTTGTTTGTTAATCCAAAAGTCCTAATGCCAAGCAAACTTGAGACGCTGTTAACTGTATCTTCATATTGCAATAAGCAATGCAAGAAACAAGATTTGGAGACATCCTAATACATTATGAAAATCAACGATCATCAATTTTTGCCTCAACATGACTTATGTAACAAGAAGTTGATACATGTCTTCATATTCATGTTCTTGTGAAAGAAATTTTTGGAACTTCTTAAAAGTTATTCTTAGTGCCTTAACCTTGACCTTGCCTAATTTTTACTGAATAAATGTTGTATTATTCAAGCTATGATTGATAGTTAGGGTACAAGGTGCTCATCACTTTCCTTTTATTCGGACTTGCATAAGCAGTATACCATTATGATTACAGATGCACTTAAGGAATAGGCTTGACCTTGCAAAATAGCTGATTGATCAACCACTATTTTGTTACATTCTTCTGCTATTAGACCATGTTATTACTAAGATGCCTGTTCTTTCTTCAATGTAACCCTTACATAGCGCATCATCATCAATGCCACCAATTATCACCAAAAATTACAATTAATGAAAAATATACCATGCCGGGGTCTTTTATCTGTGATTCTTTTATCTCTAACTTCTTTCTCTCTTTCTCTCTAACCAGCTTTTACTCCTCCATAAACTTTTGCTCTACACAATTTTAAATCTATTTTAACTTGTTTGTAATCTACTTTCAATAAGGAACTTGCTTAGGAATATATAAACTATAATAATCATAACATTGGGGTTAGATTTGATGGAATAGAAGCCTTTAGTTTGTGATTTCAATATGGAAAAACCATTGAATTGGAAGATGTAATGGCCATTCATGGAGTTTGATGACACGAACTCACCACTTCAATGCATTCTGAGCAAACACCATAATGACATTTTCTTGAAAAGGAGTGTCACATAGCTATCCTTATTGATGCAAATCTATGGTGTTTAAGTTTTTAGGCAAAAGAGAGGCTGTGTCCTATGTTGGGGAGAACAGCTAAATCTTGAGCTCAATGGAATTGCATCAATAGAACTGACTATATACATGTTGAACACCACTTGAACACAAATCTAGGTTGATGAGTTCTTAGGTCTTCCATTTATGTCCATGATAGACCCCATTTTTTATTGTTGCTTGAGAATCACGCCAGTTTGTAATCACTAACAATTTTCCCTCATTTACTTGTGATTTCTGGTAATTGATGTAAAACAAAAAGCTCGATGAAGTAAAAATGTCTAGGATTTTATTTAATTACTTTGTCGTATTTTCATGGGTTGTGTTGTAATCTCTAGTATTGAGGGTATTTTAGGTTTATATTTTGTATTTTGCATTTATGTTAAGGTTTAAGGCAATGTTTCAAAAACCGGACCAACAAATGACCCCGTTAGGCCTGGTGGTTCATGGTTCAACCGTCAGTCCAGAACTTGTCTTGGAAAAGTACAGACTAGGAGTGGAGCTTTAAAAGTTGAAAATTTTGGTTGTCCTTTCTAAGTTAACATGTCTATCAAAGCATACCTCTTTATTGTCTTTGACTTTTTAGCTTAATAAAGTGTCTTTCCACTGTCCCTTTTATTTTCCCATTTTTAGTTACTCAATTATTTATTTATTTGAATTTCTTGTCTTGCATTTTTTTGTTGAATTTGAGTGGATCTGAGAATTTTCTTTTATTGGTTTACTTCATCTGCAACTTTTGCTCATTTTCACAAAGTTTTGCATTAGATCTCTTCTTGTACATCCTCATCAAATAATCCTTTACAAATTTTTATTCTTTTCGTGCACTCTCAGTCTTTCTCCCTCAAGTCTCACTTTAATCTCAAGCTTACATTTTCTTCTTTGCTCTCTTCATTATATTAAGATGAAGATATATGATAAATAAATTGAAGATTTGTTATTATGAATGATATGGAGGCAGGCATGGTTAAAACTTCATTTTCCAAGCTTTTCATTTTTTATATATATATTTTTTGTTTTGATTTGATTCAATCAGATAGGTTGGTTTATATTATTTGAATTTCTTGGTTTTTGACCTTGTTTAGTCTCAAGGGGTTAACTGGACTAGAGGCCTCAACAATTCCTGATCCAAGTGGTAAATCCCTTAAGGTTTTTAAACATTGATCTAAGGGTTAGCTTATAAGGAACTGTGCTATTTCAGTTTATGGTAGCTTTTGGTTAGCATGAGTTACTGAGATTTGACTTGTGGATTACTTGTTGAGATTTTGGATGTTGAGCTTTTCATATTTGAAATTTTGATATTGGAACTATTGAGTTTAAGGTTAAAGATTTTGAAATTGAGATTTTGGATTGCTTTAGCGAGCAAGCAGAGCACAATAGAATCATTGTTTAAACACAAACCATAACAAGAGCTACTTTGTCAACAATATCCAAACATGTATTCTGCAAGTGCATAGATGAGGGATTAACTTACATGAATACAAGAGTTATTAAGTTTTGTAGTACCCAAACATAGCATAGTTACTTGGTTTTTTTTTTTTTATCAACTTAAAATTTAGTAAGCATGGTTTACATGAATAGAGCTTGAAATTCAATGGTTGGATTAAAAAATTTGTAACTTGTCTACAAAGATAGGGAAGGGTATAAAATTCAATTATTGTTACGCCAGTGTAACTTCATCCCTCCTTTACACACACACACACACACATGAGGACAGATCCACATATGCCGGTGTAAAACTAAGTTTTACACCCTTTCATATCTTGTTATACAATTTTTTACATTTCATTAATAAACCCATTGGATTTTTCTCTATTCACGTTAATCATGCATGCCAAATTTCAAGTTAATTGAAAATGTCTAATTATTTGTTGAATAACAATAATATTGCGCCATTAAATATATATTGAGAAGATAGTCTTCTTGATAGATGTTATATGGTTACTTGATTGACTTGAAAATTTATATGCACGATGGATACGAATAGTTGTTAGATCCAATGGTTGGTTTGTTGAAATATTAATTGTATATGAACTTATAGAATGGTGTTGAACTTGATTAGTTTTACGCCAATATATATATATATATATATATATATATATATATATATATATATGTGTGTGTGTGTGTGTGTGTGTGTGTGTGTACACACATACATATGTATGTGTATATGTATATATACATATGTATGTATATACATATATATAACAACATATCAACCAAACTATATTTGATTGAAATTTAAAATAATTAGCTATCCGTCCTAGCTCCACCTGCACAAATACAGCAAGCCATTTTGTTGCAACTAACCCTAAAACTTGTGAACAAAGAGTAAGAAGTATGTCTAATTCAAAAGTCAACTCTTTATCAATAAATAGTCATATGAAAATAGGATATCATACTTGCTTCGCGACCTATTACTTTGCACTTTTAGTCAAGTTGATACCATAACTCAAGTTTGACTTCACTAACATGAGTTTCAAAGCAACTCAAAACTCTATACATATAGCTATGAACTAGAGAATCAAAACAGGCTACCAAATGAGTTAACCAAAGCACAATGGTTTAAAGCCATAACTAGCATGCTATGCAAATAATCTCACTAAGTATTATTATTTTGAGTAGGAAAAACCTGGCCTATTTTTTTTCAACTCAATGTAGTGTAGCTCACTGAATCCAACTTTTAGAACACAGCCAAACCAAATGCCTTAAAACTCAACAAATCAGAATGACTACTAATGAGCATACCAATGACAACAAGCAAAACCAAATTAGTAGAAATTGCATTGTAAAAGAAAGATAAGGACTCAGATTTTGGGTGGATTGGCTTGGTAGACTGCATCTATGGTTGATAAGAAAGAAAGTTTCACTATAATCTAACTAGAACTTGAGATTACAAGAGATATGTGCTCAAATTTTGCAACAGTTGTGCCTCAAATACACCTAATGACTTTGTGTTGACAGCTTATCAATTTATTTTATTGACTATATTCCAAATTTGTAGGGGTTAGTTTAGGGATATTATTTTCTTTCTCTATTTTCCTCCTTTTGCTGGATTATTTTCTAATTTCTTGTTCTCTAATTTTTGGTAATTTACCAGATTTCAAGACCTAATTTAGATAGGTTTTCTTGTATATAATTAGCACCTAGTAATTCCAATAGAGACATCAGAGAATTTTGTCTCATTCTTTGTTTTCATGGTATTAGAGTCTCGGCTCCTCTGACCATTATTATTGGCCAAAGTAGCCATGGCGGATGCAACTTAAGAAGGTTCCTCAGAGGTGTCATCCTAACCTTCTAGAAATGTGTTTTCATATGTGATTCCTACTATCAGGGAAACCCATTCTCTCCAAATAACCCAACACAAACACAATGGGGCCAATTTCCTTAAATGTTCTCAGTCGATTATGCTAGTAATACGAGGCAAAGGAAAACTCGACTACTTAACGGGTACAAAGGCAACACCAAAGGAAGGAGCAGTAGGTCATTCAGCTTGGGAGTCAGAGAATTCCATGGTTATGGCATGGTTAATTAATTTCATGGAACCTAAGATTGGCAGGACTTATTTATTCTTCAAGACAGCAAAGGAGATATGGGATATGGCGCATGAAATGTACTTAGATCTAGAAAACTTAGCACAATGTTTTGAGGTTAGATCTGCCCTAAGAAACACAAAACAAGGTAATCTTTCAGTGACTAAGTGTTTCAATACTTTGACTTAGTTATGGCCGAAGATGGATATGTTTTATGAAACAAATTGGCATTGTCTTGAGGACAACTTAAAGTATAAGCAAATGCTTGAAAAAGAACGGGTATTTGATTTTCTTCATGGTTTAAGTAAGGAGTTAGATAAGGTACGAGGTCAAATTTTCGGAACAAAACTTTTCCAAACATTAAAGAGGCATTTGTAGAGGTGAGAAGGGAAGAGAGCAGGAAATGTGTTATGTTAGGAGTGACCACACAGGTCATTTTAGATAACTTGTCCCAAAGTTTTGCTCTTGTTTCAAAAAAACATGAACCTACAAATTCTGGTGATCAACATGGTAGTCGAAAAAAATGATAAAGCCTGGTGTGATCATTGCCAACATCCATATCACACTAGAGAAACTTGCTGGAAGATACATGGAAAACCAACAAATTGGAAGGCAAGTAAACAAGGTGAACAAAGAAGAGGTTTTCAAGCTGTTGCAAAGGAAAACAAGGCTAGAGGATCAGTTTTTAGCAAGGAACTGCTTGAACAACTATAAGTCTTTCTTGCCCAACATCGAACTGGTGCGTAAGTTCTAGCTTCAAATTGTTCTATAGCCCAAAAAGGTTATTATCCCTCTGCCTTGAGTGCAAATTCTAAGTCTAATGGCCCTTGGATTGTGGATTCAGGGGCTTGGGATCATATGACTGGATGCCATAGGTCTTTCTCTACCTATGCCTCATCTCGGGAAATTTCAAAATTAGTGTTGCTGATGGTGCTTTATCATATGTTGCTGGAAAAATATCTGTAAATTTGGCTAATATGACACTAGAATCTGTACTTCATGTCCCAAATTTAAAATGTAATCTAGTGTCTATTAGCAAATTGACAAATGATTTGAATTGTGTGACTAAGTTTTATCCATCATTTGGTGAGTTTCAAGATATACTATCAGGAAGGACAATTGGCAATGCTAAGATGCGTGACTGGCTGTACTACCTTGAGGATAATGGACAAGTGAATAAACAAGCTCTAGCTCTAAGTGATGAATTGACTCCTGTTTCCAATAAGATTATGTTATGGCATAATAGGTTAGGTCATCCTAGTTTTCCATATTTGAAAAACTTGTTTCCCTTGTTCAAGAATAAAGACATCAATTCTATTCGTTGTGAAACTTGTATATTTGCCAAACATAGTCGTACTTATCTAAATCAACCATACAAGTCATCTAAACCTTTTTAATTGATCCATAGTGATATTTGGGGTCCTTTAAGGGTAAATAATATTTCGGGAACCAAATGATTCATAACCTTTATTGATGACCATTCAAGAGCATGTTGGGTCTATCTTCTCAAAGAAAAATCAGATGCAACCACCATTTTCCAACAATTCCATAAAATGATCCAAAACAATTTGATACATCAATTCAAATTCTTCAAATAGATAATGGTCGAGAATATTTCCATTCAATTAGTGGCAATTACTTTGCAGAAAATGGAATTTTCAACCAAAGTTATTATATCAAAACCCTACAACAAAATGATATTGCTAAATGTAAAAATCACCATCTGTTGGAGACTGCACATGCGCTTATGTTCACAACTCATGTTCTTAAACAGTTTTGGGGTGAGGCAGTCCTAACTGCATCATACTTGATAACAGACTTGCATCTCGAGTCCTCCGATTGAAAACTCCTTTGAGTATCTTACTGGAAACCTATCCTCAAACTTGATTTTCACCTCCTTTTCCTTAAAAGTCTTTGGCTGCACTTTCTTTGTCCATAATACCAGAGCTACCCATGAAAAATTAGATCCTAAAGCTATAAAGTGTATCTTTGTTGGATATTCTCTTAGTCAAAAGGGATACAAATGCTATTGTTCAACCACAAAAAAAATATTTGTTTCCTTAGATGTCTCTTTCCTTGAAGATCAATCTTTCTACCCAAATCCTACTCTTCAAGGGGAGATATTGAGAGAAGGGAAGCTTTGGGATTGTCTTATTCCTTTTCTTGTAGTTGCTTACATATCTGAAATCACCTAGAAATAAAAATCCTCCAATTATAGCATCAACAGATTTTGGCTTGGAAACTGGGGAAGATCCAAATGGGCTTAGTCAACAACAATCAGAGCTTTGTGTTTATTCACAAAGAAATAAAAGCCTCAAGAAGTGCAAGCTTTCACTCATCAACCGTGTTGCCAAGAGTCCAATCAACAGGTAAATGCTGAAGCTGAAACTGAAAGTAAAATTATTGGTGCTGGTGATACTTCTAATTTGCCTCAAGTGGAGACTCAACTTAATGAGTTGGACATTCCAATAGCTTTCAAGAAATGGGTTACATCATGCACCCAACATCCAATTTTTAATTACTTATCTTATAGTCGATTGTCACAGCCATTCCGAGCTTTGACAGAAAAGGTTCAAAGGGGTGAGATTCCGAAAAATATTCAAGAAGCTTTTGAAAAAGCAGAATGGAGGGCTGCTGTACTTGAAGAAATGAGAGCCCTAAGAAGGAATGAAACTTGGGATGTAGTGGAATCACTTAAGGGTAAGAGTTCTATGGGGTGTAAATGGGTGTTTACCATTAACTATAAGTCAGATGGTGAAATAGAGAGACACAAGGCTTGTCTAGTTGCCAAAGGATTCACTCAAGTTTTTGGGGTGGATTACACAAAAACGTTTGCTCTAGTTGCAAAGTTAAACACTATAAGGGTGCTATTATCACTAGCAACTAATCTTGATTGGACACTACATCAAATGGATGTCAAAAATGCCTTTCTCAATGGAGAGCTTGATGAGGAGGTTTACATGGATTTGCCTCCAGGTTTTGAAGGGGCAATTGGTAACAGAAAAGTATGTAGATTGAAGAAGTCACTATATGGATTAAAACAATCGCCGAGAGCTTGGTTTGACCATTTTGCAAAGACTATAAAGAGGTATGGTTACCGACAAGGACAAACTTATCATACTCTTTTTTTCAAGCATTCACAAGATGGAAAGAAAACTATCTTTGATTGTGTATGTGTATGATATTATTTTAACTGGAGATAATACAGAAGAAATGGAGAGGCTTAAGAAAACTCTTAGGAGTGAATTTGAAATCAAAGACCTCAGGCAATTGAGATATTTCTTAGGGATGGAAGTGGCAAGAAGCAAGAAACGTGTTATTATCTCTCAAAGAAAATATACATTAGATCTTTTGAAAGAAACAAGGATGCTTGGTTGCAAGCTAGTTGAAACACCAATCATTATGAACATGAAGCTTGGAAGAACAAGGAGTGGAATTCCAATAGATAGGGGGAGATATCAATGTCTAGAAGGAAGATTGATTTACTTATCTCACACAAGACCAGATATTGCATTTTCTGTAAGTGTGGTGAGCCAGTATATGCATTCTTTGAGTGAAGAACATCTTGAGGCAGTCAACTGAATCTTGCGGTATCTAAAATCTACACCCGGTAAAGGCTTGTTCTTCAAGAAAAATGAGCTGAGAAGTGTGGAGGCATTTACCGATGCAGATTGAGCAGGTTCAATTGAGGATAGGTCTACATCTGGTTATTGTACAAAGGTTTGGGGGAACCTGGTTACTTGGAGAAGCAAGAAGCAACCAGTTGTAGCTAACAGTTGTGTAGGAGCAGAATTTAGAGCCCTTGCACAAGGAACTTGTGAGCTGATTTGGTTAAAGAGACTAATGGAAGAACTGAAAATGTCTAGTATGGGACCCATGAAGCTATATTGTGACAATAAAGTCGCAATAAGTATTGCACATAATCCGGTTCATCATGACCAAACAAAGCATGTGGAGATAGATCGACATTTTATTAAAGAAAAAATAGAAGATGGGGTAATTTGCATGACCTATGTGCCTACCAAACGACAAATACCTGATGTTCTAACAAAAGGGCTGCCTAGACCAAGTTTTGAAGTGCTAGTAGACAAGCTAGGAATGACCAACATCTATTCACCAGCTTGAGGGGGAGTGTTGATAGCTCATCAATTTATTTTATTAACTACATTGCAGATTTGCAGGAGTTAGTTTAGGGATATAATTTCCTCTCTCTATTTTCCTCCTTTTGCCGAATTATTTCCTGATTTTTTGTTCCCTAATTTCTAGTAATTTACCAGATTCCAAGACCTAATTTAGATAGGTTTTCTTGTATATAATTAGCACCTAGTAATTCCAATAAAGACATTAGAGAATTTTGTTTCGTTCTCTGTTTTCACTGTCATTCACAATGGACCTACCAACAAACCTCGTATATAGCATTAAGAAAAAAATTCAAAATAATTTGCAGTAGGTTAAAAATAAGCCCATATACTGAAACCCAAGCCACAATAACTATTCTATATGTTTTTGATACATATGATCTCAAGGTACACAATAGGATGGCCCTTTTCCCATCGTATAATTTTCGTCCCTACATCCAAAGATTTGAAGTAGAGACCTCCGAGTTTGAATCTCATGTGTTAATAGAGGTACTTATACTAGAACTTGATTACAAAATACAATACTCATACCTTATCCGAACATGATTAACAATACCTTATTGGAACCCAATTAACCAAACCCATTTATTTAGTTAAAAACGGTGCGGTACAAAAACTTGACTTGACACCAATTCAATAATAAAAAATATAACTTAATCAATTTATGTATTTTATTGATTGAAATTAAATCAATAAATTCAAATTAATTTTTTTATTTAGACAATTTATAAATTTTAATACATAATTTGTCAATTATAAGTAGTACATATATTACAAAATATATCACTTAAAACTAAATATTAAAAAACTCATAATATACAATTGAGTTCAGGTAATGGATATCCCAAAACTACATGTACCCTACCCGAATCTGTTTATAAGGTATCTTAGTCCTACTTAAATGGGTTGGGTAGTATTAGATACTTGTTTATATGCTAGCCATCACCATCCCTACTCTTTCTTCAATCTCACCCGTACCACAGGCCATACAACTTTTTGTTAGATTTTTTTGACTACCATTGTCTTTGTTTGGTAAATTTTAATTTATTTGTAGGAGGTTAGAAATGTCACTAAGACGTCGTGATGTGGAGCAATGGATGAGCCATCGGCGCTTGCCAGAAGAGCTTAGAAGGTACATATGTTCATTTTTCTTTTCTTTCTTCCCCCTCCCTCTTTTTTTTTGTTTTGCAATTATTCTCATTATGTCTTGTTACCATTTTTGTCATTTGTAAATAGAATTAAAAGTGGCCTGATTTCTTGATATGCTTTTCTGATTTCTATTTTTTGCTACACAAGTGTACATTACATCTAACACCAAAGTTTCAAGTTCTTATATCATTACTCTTTTGGTAGGGTACATGAGGATAAGATTCACCATCTATAAAGCCCATTTTTTTGAAGGAATTGTTTATACGTAGTTAAACAAAAACAAGATAATTATTGTGTATACCACTCACTCTGAAGCCTAAATCATATGTGCCCAAAATTAAATGTGCAATGATTGTGATAAATCTACATTGACTTGTGTTTGTTTGTGAATTCCTACATTGAAGAGCAATAAGATGGAGATGTGGTATTTATGTTCAACTCTCTCAAAAGGTTAAGCCTTTTTTGGAGTGGTTGGAGGTTATACTTAAATACCATTATCTGATTTATTATCTCTTTGTTGGACTTGTAAAACTCACTTGTGGTGTGTGTGTGTGTGTGTGATTTCTCCTCCTCTTGGTCAAAAATAAAATAAAAAGGTTATTTTGGTAGATTTACTATCTTGCACTGCTACTTGGAAAGTACATGTTTCTTTGCATACGTCTTCCCATTTGTATTATGGTTTTTGGTTGGCAGTTTATATGTTAGGTCCCTTGGAGGCTGCTGCCTTTTAGATGATTGGCTTCAACCAAAACCTACTTTTGCTAGTATATTTAGACGTTTGATGGTTTATTTAGAATTAACCATGTAAATTGCTATGTAGGAAAGTACGAGAGGCCGAACGATATAATTGGGCTGCCACAAGAGGTGTGAATGAAGAAATGCTTTTTGAGAACTTACCCGAAGACCTTCAGAGAGATATAAGACGCCATCTCTTCAAGTTTGTTAAGAAAGTAAGCTTCAGAATCTTTAGGTGAAATGAATAATACTCTTTTCCAAGTACTGAAGGTTTAATAAACATAGTTGCAAAAATATCTTACTTGGAATCCTTTGAAGCATACCTTTTGTAGATGCTTGATTTAGGCTAACTAATTATTTTCTTAAGAGTTGTCTTACAGAATAACAACAAACACCAAAAAACTACGTTGCGTGAAGAGTAGTAAAAATAACTCTGAACAATTGTCAAGATTCATGAGTTTGGCTTGTTGGCTTAAATATAGAGATAGTTAAGAGGCTTTTCTCTTAACCTTTTTCTTAAAATACAAGTGCTCTACCTTTTCCCTCATTCTTAAGAAACACGTGACATATTGTTAAGTGCTACTGAGTTTAACTATATCATTAAACCAAAACATCAGCCCACTACCCAATATACGTTGTGGGCTAATGTGCTATCCCCAGGATGAACGCGTTCTTACATGATAGGCTTGTTCTTTTTAGAAAGAACTTATTCTTTCATAATGAACATGTTCTCTCTAAATGTGCTCTACTCATGATGTCCAATAAGCACTTTTTCCCAACTGTTGTTAAGAAACAACTATTATATATATAGGAGCTTGACAATTCATTGGAGACAAATTAAAACTTCAACCCTCTTTAAATTACTCTCTAAAAAGCTCTCTCTAAGCTCTTCTTAGAAACTCTCCTTTACTTAGCTCTTTCCACCTTACTCCACTGTGCTCTACAACTACCTTTTTTCTACTTTTCCCTAATTTGTATCCCTCACTTACTGTTATAAGAGCACTTTACATTTCAAGAATTGCTTTAATCTTCTTCTTCTTTATTGTCTCTAGTCCATCTCACTTTACTTCTTGTGACACTACCTTTCTCTTTATGAGCAAAACCCTTTACATTTTGACAACTTTACTGGGTAAGAGTGATTACATTAGGTAAAACTCACCAAAAGTTGCATTATTAGAAAATATGGAGAGTTCTCCCGACAACCAAGACACCTATTCCCACCTATGTCCATGACCTCATGAAAATACTCCAAGCTTCTAAAGAGTGAATGCAAATGTTGGAAGAAAACACCAAGCGGATGACGAAGACAATCTTCCCACTTTTTGCCTTTACCGTCGCAACCTCTCAAGCTCAAACTGTGTAGCTTAATGTTAGTGAAAATGTGACTAAGGGAATCAACAACTCGAATGGGAATGGAGAAAATGGAGAGAGCACAACTGATGCAATGGCTGTTGGAAGTGCCAATACAACCAATCCTTCCGTTGTTAGCCATACAATATTGTTAACCACCACTCAAGGCTTTGTGATAAAGGAAGACCTCTAGAATTTGCTTGACCATAAGATCAAGAGCATCAATTTTTCAGAATTTAATCTTAAGTTGTTCTATCTTGTTAGAGTAGTTGCTAGTCGTATTTGAAAGAGTACACCAGTACGAAGTTCAAACAGTTTAATGGCAAGATTGGGGATGCTTGAAAGAATTTCATGAAGTTTGTGGAGACCCTTGGAGTAATGGGATTGGACAATAACGTGAACTTAAAAGAGTTTTCTAAGTCGCCTACCCATAAAGCCTATGCCTAGTGCATCAATCTCACCCTTGGTTTTGTTCAATCTTGGAGTCAAATGTGTAAGATTTTTAGGGAGAAGTTAATTTTGGTTAACTTGGGAAAGAGCAGTAAAAGTTTAGGGAAGATCTCATGGAATACATCCAATTGTTTTGAGAAAAGGTGCTGGATATAAAAGATTTTCACGAGGAGCTAGTAAACTTTGCATCCAAGGTATGCTTGATGAGTATATGGTACATTTGGAAAATTTATCTTTTCTCACATTTGCTATTGTTGGTTGAAGTGACATAAAGGACCAACGATATGATTTTTTGGCAAAAAGGAGCTAATCGTTTTGAGAGTAGAAATACTCCCAACAGTAAATGCAATTCAATAAAATAAAAAAAGAAAGAGGTTCTCAACCTCATCCGCATTCTAGAAGAGACAACTTAAGAAGAAGAGATTGATTCTCCACCACCATTCTAAATCCCACTAGATAGAGTAACAGCGTTTTCTCCACATTTTGCGACCACAAACAATAGAAGAGAAGTCCAACCCAAAGTATCATAAATATCATTGTATAGTTGGTCATTTATTTGCTGAATGTAGGGACCTACGTAAAATGTTTTATCAAAGGGTGCAAGTAGGAAGAGTAGTGGTTACAAACAACAAGATCTAGAACAACTTGTTTCCCTCATCTATGAGTTAATTTCACTTTGAGATGTTCTTGATATCCTGGCTTGGTAACTCAAATATAGAGATACTTAAGAGGTTTTCCTCTTAATTTTACACGTGCTTTACCTTTTCACTCATTCTTAATAAACATGTGACACATTGTTAAGTGTCACTTAGCTCCACTATATCATTAGACTGAAAAATCTGCCCACTACCCAATATACATAGTGGGCTAACGTGCTATACCCATATGAACATGTTCTTAAGTAATGGACTTATTTTTCTTATGATTAACATGATCTCATAATGAACATGTTCTCTCTAAACGGTGCTCTTCCCATGAGGTCCAATAAGCACTTTCTAAGCAATTGGTCCTAAGAATTGCTTCTACCTGGTCTATATGTCACAACTTGCAAATTCAAGGTCCATGGGGAGGATCAGTGGCACACATCGAGTACACAAGAGACAGTGGAGGCTCAAGAAAACCCCCTTTCTTACTAGCCATAGCAAACGAAAAACCCCCTTTTGTGTCGGGAGGTAGTAGCATTCTGCTTGGGAGCCTAGGTGAGTCAATATGCATGGGCCACTCAATCTACGCATGCATTTCCATGTCAATATGCTTAAGCCCTATCATGTGGATGATGATGACCCTAGCCAAGGGGTGAGCTGCAAGGCATCAATGGGGGTCAAGGCTGCATACGAGAGTGAGGTGGAACAGGTGATGGCGGTTATGGTATTGAGACAGAAATACTATTACACAAGACATCAGTTATCTTGTGAAGCGGAAGGGGTTGCTATAGAGTGAAGCCAGTTGGGAACCAGTCAAGGACTTGTGGCAGTTTCTAGAGAAGGTTAAGGTCTTCCATGAGGCAGCGGGGACGTTGCTAGATTAGGTGAGGATGTCATAGCCTGCAGATTCAAGGTGCATGAGGAGGATTAGGGGTGCACATTGGGTGCGTGTACGAGGCAGTGGAGGCTCGAGAAAACCCCTTTTCCATTGGGCCATAGTGAGGGAAAAACCCCTTTTTGTGTCAAGAGGCAGTAGTATTCTGCTTGGGAGCTTGGGCGAGGTAGTACACTTGGGCTGCACAGTCTGCGGGTGAAGCTCGCAGCATTGAGCCCGCCCTCACCCACGCTGGTTGCCGAGCTCGCAGGTCCAGCAGGCAGACCACTGTGGCACTAGTAGACACATAGAGGTAGAACTGTGAATACTCTGGGGGGAGCCTCTTCCTGCATTTTGAATGCCACTAGTCATTAGACACTCTACATTACCCGTTAAACACTATAAGCTTTCCTTTGGCTCCCTTTTGAGATGTATATCAGCATATAAACTCGCTTTAAAACCCATGTAAGTCTGTTGATTCATTGTCGATGCAAGTGCCTTTACTCTCACACTCTCTCTACTCATTTGTGTGCCTTAAGGCTTAGGCCTTTGCTTGCTTGTGTGCATTCACTCTTTTGCATGATTGTGTTGCTTGCAAGAGGGTTGCCACACTTGCCTGATCCCTGTAGATTAGGTTGCTTGGGTTCAGGTTGGTTAGACAGGGAACTCAAGGCCACAGGTTGTGGTTCCAATTGCCTCTGTTTCATAAAATTATAGTTTCACCATAATTTTTGGTTTCCTCCTATTATTTTTCTGGAGTACCAAAACGAATTTTTTTTCTCTTGCAAAAGAATGTAATAGTTCTCTTTAAGTTTATTGCCAGAATCAACTGTATTTTATCTGTGCAATAGTGGTTTTAACAGATAATTTTACTTTTATGGTTTAAGTGTTAGGTTTATTGTGATAAATGCACCAATTTTCTGAATCTAGTTCTTTCTTCTATGGCCATTATGCATCTTCAAGTATTAATATAATGAAAGAAATGTCTTTTCTAGTATCTAGGTTCAGCACGTTATCTTTCATACTTTGTAATGGATTCTCACATCAGTAGCATTAGATAATGTCTGTTAATCATTCATCAGCATTGCTTGACGTGTATTTACTTTGAGGGATTAGTATGTTTGCTATTGTACTTCAAAAGCAATGCAAAGACTTTCCTAGCAATGCAATCATTGATGTCTATTTCGTGCTTCAAACATTGTGACTATAGTTGAATATTGACTGCTGTAGGAATGGTATAAATTTCATGCTCTAGACCACTTGGCCAGAACTAAATATTATTTGGTTCACATTATATGGAAATCTTGTGGCTGACCTAGAGTCTGGCATAATAAACCCAGAAAAACTATACTCAAATTGTGGGAGTACACTACTCAATGGCCTCCAGAAATGGCTTATGATTTTCAGTTTTTCCCCACCCCTCTTAAAAACATCAATTATGTATAAATCATTGGTGTTGCAAATATCATTACCAGATTTTTTTTTTCTAGTGAGAACTTTTACCTGCAAATGTTGGTTAGCAGCTAGCATTACTGGGATGATGTTGATTAATGATATTGTAACCACTGAGATGCTCTTTCAGAGATAATAAAAATTGTTTCATTCTGCAGGTTCGCATTTTTGCTCTCATGGATGATCCTATTTTAGATGCCATCTGTGAGAGATTAAGGCAAAAGACCTATATTAAAGGAAGCAAAGTTTTGTCTCGTGGTAGTCTGATTGAAAAGATGGTTTTTATTGTGCGTGGGAAAATGGAAAGTGTTGGAGAAAACGGAGTCATAGATCCCTTATGTGAAGGGGATGTTTGCGGCGAGGAACTTCTCACGTGGTGTCTTGAGCATTCTTCAGTAAACAGAGGTATTGTTATGATTCATAATTTTAAACTAACATTCCCTTTTGGTGCATTTGTAGATTCTTAAATATTTTCAAATTGTTATCAACTCAGACTTTAATAGTAGTATTTTAAGCCTGTAGAATTCCTGATCTGCAAGCCAAAGATATTTTATCAACATAGTTTCTGTTGCAGATGGAAAGAAAATTAGGATTCCTGGACAGAGATTGCTTAGTAACCGAATAGTTAGATGCCTGACAAATGTAGAAGCATTTTCCCTTCGGGCTGCAGACCTAGAAGAAGTTACCTGTCTTTTCTCAAGGTTCTTGCGCAATCCTCGTGTTCAAGGAGCCATAAGGTTGTTTTCATATCAATAGTCTCACACTTGAGAGTGCATGTTTTTTCTTTCTGTTTTGTTTGTTTGTTTGTTTGTTTGTTTGTTTTCTTATTTACCTCAAACAAGAGTGTGCATGTTGACTTTAGCTTTTAGGTACTTTCCTCAAGTAAAACAACTAATTTGGGACTTTCACTTATCCTAAACCTTATAGAGGACTAAGTACATTAAAAAATTTCATGTACAGAGCTAAATACAAAACTTTGAAATTTATTGGTGAATGAAGAACTGAAACTGTTGATCTAGTTTTTGCAGTTCTACATATGGAACTTAGGCCTTATCTCCTTTTTTTAAAAAAGAAGAACAAATATCATGATTAACATGGCTTTCACATAGGACTTTTTGAGTGACTGTTGTGACTGTTTGAGCCAGGACTATTTGGAAATGAAACTTTATGGTGTAAGCCTAAACTAACACACTGATAATGCTCTTTGAAACCTTTTACTTTATACGCTGTTAGGCAGCACAGCATATCACGAAAAGAATAATTAACTGAAATTGTTCTGATTATTTAAATAGCAATAGAGAATGCTCACAAGTTAAAGATTCTTCTGCATTTTTTACCATTCTCTTAGCATGTCAATTCTTCATTCCTTGGGCTCTTCATAAAAGGCTCTAAATCTTACTCTTTGAAATTCGCTCTCAGAAACTACAAGCCTGCCATGCCTTGTCTGTTTGTACGTAGTAAACTCAGGTGCCAAGTTTTTTTCTGCCCTCCTAAAATCTAATTAGATGAAATGTTTTTACATTCTTGCAAGCTCTTTAATTTAAAGCGTCAGTTTTCCTAGTTTAAGTAGCTGGGTTGATAATTATACAAGTCAAGTCTTAATTGATCACTATATTTACTACCCACTGCCGCATGCATTTCAAAATTTTGGGGCATAAGTAAGTAACATGTGATCATTCGATGGAATTTTGTTTGGTGGTAGCAGCATCACATACAGTCATGAAAGTTAGTATCTTAATACCAATTCAGTTTCTGGCTTAATTTACATTGAAGGATGTGGAGTTCATGACCTATGCAAAAATATGCATTCCCGCAGTTTCAACTAAAAGCTACAGTACATCAATTTTTCCCCTTAGGCCATTCAGAGGCACATTTTGTCAATAAAAGCTAGGAATGATGTTGGACTCTTTTGAGTGCAAGCTGATTTTGTTTTACTCAATTCATACATGATAAAATTGTCCTCAATGGCAGGTATGAATCACGCTATTGGAGAAGCCTTGCTGCTACTCATATTCAAGTAGCATGGAGATACAGGAAAAAACGTCTGAACCGTGCTGACACCTCTCAATCTGGTCAATCTTCAAGGTAGTATCAGCTTTTTGTACTGAAGAAATCGAAGGTTCTTATGTAATATAACTAGGTATATTGAATAGGCAGCCATCTATTTAGGAAATTTGTTGTAACTTTTGGCAGTTAGGTTCATCTCAAATTTTAGCATCGGCTGTCAAAGTGCCCTTGAGATAGAGGAAAAAAAATGATGATTCTATGGTCAGATTTGTGATATATAGCTAATATGTGCAAGGTGTGTATGTAATATGTCTAAAGGTTGCCATTCAAATATATATATATATATATATATATATAGTTATGTATATGTCAAAGGTCCCAAGCCATTGCATGTCATAAAATTTCATGTAAACTATATGAAGCAATGAGATTTCCATTTGGGATCTGCAATGTCAAGTGAAGGACAGGACAGTTGTCACTGATGTAGTTCTTTTGGTGTAATTTATTTATATGAAAATTTTAGTTGTTGATGTTAAAGTTTCTTCTTCTCTAAATTACCTCTACCCATTCCCAACCTATTGATGAGGGCAACCATTGCCAGACTAATATATTCAATCTGAGGATTTGAAGGCATCCAAGTATTTTGACATGGTTGGTTTCGGACAGGCAAAGGCTTTACATTTAAGAAGGAAGAACGGGTTGCCCTCTCCTCTGGAGTCTGGACTGTTGAAGTTCCTTCGGTATTACAATAAATTTATGCCGACCCTAATAACTAGTGATTTTGGTTTTTAATTGGGAATGAAAGGCAATTCAGGCTGGGATGGAGGGTACACGTTGGCCTAGCAATGAAATTGTTAGATTGACCAACCCCGTCGTGGATTCAATAAATTTAGTAATGTGAATGAGAACGCGTCGTCAATGCGTTTTTACCTATCTGCCTTAATTCGCTGCAAGGTTTCAATTTTTCTGCTCTCACTTCACAATCATTGGATGTCTTCTAGTTTAATTACATTTGATCAACCACTGAAATAAATTCTAATTTTGAACAGGTCCCATTACTCATCGTTTAGATTCAAACATATATTGAGGTTTTTCTTGATATATATATATATTGTCATCCATCCAGCAATGTCCAATTTTTGGGATTCGTAAATTGTGAAGTTGGCATCAAATTTGAAGGCCAGCATGCATAAATATGATCAACAACAAAATCATGTTCAATTGAGTGGCGAGTCAAAGCTTAATTTGATTTGAGCAATCGCATTTAAGCATGAAAAAGAGAGAAGTTGCAACTGTTTTTTATATAAATTTGTTAGCTCAAGCCTGTAAATGCATTCCCATCTACTAGCTCAACATATACTTTTATTATGCAGCTCCTCAAAAGAATCTCCCCAACCCATCAATCAAATTATGTCCCATCGTCAGTTTTCCTGTTTGAAAAGATCAAGGGCATAAATATATATATATGCCCAAACTGGTGAGGGAGAGGGACTGTTTAATCATGAAAATGAATGGAGTCCCGTATGTATGAAGATGAATGAGTATGATACGCTAACAGACGTACGTTGTCATTCCTTCGTGGAGATTAACTACAATTGGGGACTTGTCGAGGAAGATGACAATTAGTAGTGTAACTTTGGGAGAATGAGATGGCAACCGGTTGAATGAAATGCATGGTTAATATTTGTTCGTGATTCCCATAGTTGAAGAGCTGAAGGATGGTAAAGAATAAATTTGTGGATTAAAAACCGTATGTATCGCTGGACCATCCGTTTCCATTACGGTATTCAAGTGATGATCTGAAAGTACACGGTCGACCATCGATCATGACCTGCCTTGATGGTTAGGTTAACTATCCACTTTCTTAACCTACTGTATTCAAGCTTTCGTTTAATTATTTCATCTTTTAATTTCTTTGGAAAAACCTAAGGTTTGTTAATCATGCATTGCACAAGCCACCGCCAATTTGAATAAAGGAAAATGGTGATATGATGAGTAATATTGTTGACAATGTCCTTCAACCAGCTCGTTTTCGGGTGATGATGCCACCACTTCTTCTTCTTTGAGTTGCCTAATTAAGTTGAGTTGCCAGGTATGCTTTAATGAACCCCTGTTGCCTAAGCTGCATTGCTTAGTTAACCAAGCAATTGAAATGTCCTGGCCCATAAAATTTATGGCAGTTTCTTCTTGATGATTTATTTTTCTTGTTTGACCAACACAAAGTCGATGTAGATTATGTTAATCATTTATTATGTTTAAATATCATTGAAGGGGAAAACATGGTTACAAGAATTGTAATCAAATGGCCGTCATGTATATCTCATGGTGACTTTGGCATGTGCCCTGGTAAACAAGGAAGGCTCATCAACATTAATTGCCTATATATCACTAGAGGAGTTTTCCCCTCGTAACAGTGACGAAATCAGGATTTTTATATTCCGGGTGAAAACAGTATCTATAAAACAATCATATTACAACATTCAATGTTTGTGGAAGTAAAATTATAAAGAAAAAGTTAAAATAAAAATAAAATTATAATTTTCTTTTTCAAAAAATAAAATAAAATTTTAAAACTTATCCCTTCGCCTCTGCCTTGTAAGTCCTATGGATGGACGGGTTAGGTTAATTAAATTGGTAACCTAGACATTTATTTGAACCGTTTCACTTAACACTGTAATTTTCAATATTATTCAACAATGTAACAATACATATACATATGGGATATTCTCTTTACTCCAAAGATATCTACATCACATCTCTTTTCTTTTCTTTTTTATTTAAAGTTTAGGGTTTAGGGTTAAGATATAGGGTTATGAACAACAATTTTTAACTTGTTTAAAAGTCAAAATGAGCTTTCCCAATTACAATATTGATAGTAATACAAACAAATTAAATAAAATTTTAAATAGATAAATATATTCTTAATTATCTCACCTTGTTATAAATCGACATAAATCTCATCTTCAACAAGTACACTTTTTTTTTTTGCAACTTGGTAATGTGAAAGAGGCCCAAATTAATTTTCTGTTGTTATAAAAAATTTGTGCGCAAGAGTAGTCTCATTTTAGTTTAAATGTAACTATTGCCATGTGTCAATTATATATAAAAATAAATAAAATTAAACTATAAAGTTTGACATATTAATGTTTATAATTTTGGATATTTTGAAATTCAAACAATTTCAGATTTAGGTCATTTCAAATTCATATCATTTTGAGTTCAAGTCGTCTCAGATCGGGTTCAAAATAAAATGAGATTGATAATTAAATTTTACATTTTTAGTATTAAATTCTACAACAGATTGATTTCAAGTTTGAGTTACTTAAGTTTGATCGGTTCGAGTTTGAATTCTTTGGAATGAGTTTTCATATTGGAATTTAGTTTGTTACCCCAAACTCGAAGGGAAACTCTACTATTGTTTTATTGTAAGTTAATGGACGGACGCAACAAAGTATTTAATAATGTGGAAGATGTTACTTGGAATGTTTTGCATGTAAATCAAATGAAAATTAATGTATATGATGGTTAGGAAGCTGTGTCAATGCAGTCTACTCATTGGTAAAATATGGAGCAACATTTGCAAGACATAGAGCAAGTCAAGGAATCTTCTGAATGAAAAATGGGGATAGGGAAATTATAGATATTGACAAGTGAATTGGTCTTGGGAAGTCTATTTCTTTTCTTTTCTTTTCTTTAAAATCCCCCTGGCATCAATTAACAAATCTTAAATATTAATTGGTTCCAATAATTGTGTGTTATTTATAATCTCCTTAAAGACTTTTGCATTTCCAAGTGAAGGAAAATGCCAATTAAACTAATTAAGGAGAGGCTTAATTATTACAAACAACAATTGTGGCAAAAGCAATCATCAAGGATGATAGGCTACTGATTTATTTATTTATTTATTTAATACATTAAATACATTTGTTCAGTTTTTTTATTTGACATTAAACACATTTATGGATTTGGGATAAGGGATTGATTCCATTATTAGTTAATGACCAAGGAAAACAGCCTATAGATTTATCAACATTATGTAAGTAGTTTAATCTGAAAATTGAAGGGATGAAACATGATATGGAACATATATGATATATCCTCATCAGTTGTTGACTGGGATGCTTTTGCAAATGTATTGGAACATTTATGCAGGAGAGTTCTTAAAGAAAATAGAAAAAGGAGGTTTGGGAACCTGATGTTGAGCTCATAACAACAGGCAGAAAACTGCATTAAACAAGATCCTAAAGACTACACAAAACAAATAAAAGGGTAGGCATATGCCTGTCTGTATTTGTTCAAACATTTAAGCCATGTTTTCTTGTGCTTACATCCCAACTCCTTTGTTAGGGCCCACCAATGTATATTATTAATACACAAGTGAATTTCATACTTTGTTTCTATAATAAGTATCACATCCTCAAGTTCAAATCTCATTATATGTAATTTTTTATTCTACTTTATGTTAAATTTGTCCAACTATGTTACATACTGGTTTGTTTCATTAATTTCTTATATGAGAGATGTAGTACATAATTAAGTTGGTTGTGATTGTGATTTCTACATGTACATGTAATTTTCTCACAAAAAAACCTATATGCCCCGTATGAAATGATGCAATACCGTTTCCTTTCTTTGGTTTTCTCATTTGTAAGAAGATTCATTTGATGTAAAATTACATAACAGACGGTAACGCTCTTTTATCACTTAAATCTCATTTTATTTGATCTCAAGATTCGAATTCGAGATTCTCAAATTTTAAACCCTTATATGTTTTATGTTATTTGTTTCCCCAACTTTCATTTCCATTGAAGAGAATTATTACTTGTAGACAACAAAATACGAGTTGAACAGTGCCTTGAGAATTAGATAAAGGGTGTGCGTGTGATCATATATACTTTATAAGTCTTCTTGAGAAAACATAATGGTTATATATATATCTAATGTAGAATGTACAAGTACAATCTAATTTTTATTGAAGAGTCCAATACGAAGAAGAATAAAGGTTAAAAATTTTTAAAACTAATATGTTGAACTTAACCATTAACAATCAAAACATTTATAATAGATAATAATTTTATATAACATGTAAATCAAAAGAAATAAAAAAGACTTACAATAGTTCTCTAAAAAAGTTTTGTTTAACAATGGCAATCTCTTTCTCAATATAAACAACTAAAATATCCACAAAAAACTCATTATCTATTTTATTTTGAAGTCTTGTCTTTTTCAATATAAACGACTAAAAAATTAATACCATCAACATCCAATATTTTTATTTTATTCTATTTAAACTTAAAATACTAAATATTAAACTATAATGCATAAAATATAAATAGTTAAATAGGATATACAGAATTAATAATTTCCTCTTATATCATCTGGATTGTTTAAAAGGTTAAATACTCGAGATAATTTCTTTTCAACAAATATAAAACATAAAGCACATTAAAAAGATATATACTCAACGTAATTTTTCTTATATAATTAGGATTAATAAAAAAATAATATATTGGTGCTAGAACTTATATTTGAGAATTATATAATAATTTTTTAATTTTGAAAGACTAAAATCATTGAAAATAAAATCCATATAACTGGAAAAAAAAAAGATATACATGGCAAGTAGAAGATAAAACCTACATAACAAAAAAAAGAATATGGTTGATGGTTCGTAAAAATTTGAAAAAGAAAATCTATAAAAGCTTAGAACATATAAGCAAATAAAATAGAATTGAAAAATAAATAAATAAATAAATAATAATAATAATAATAATAATAATAAAAAAAAACTTTACTTCTTTATAATTTCACAATGAAATGACAAAAAAAAAAAGAAAGATAAGGAAAGGGGAGTGGAGAAACTCAAAACCTTAAGGAAAAATTTAAGAGTTTAAATAAAATTGAATGGAGCTAGTAAGGTCATTTTATTATTATTTTTCATTTATATTAATTATTCAATAAAAAATTATTTTGAGAGAATCACTAAACATATATATAATATATAAAAAATTTTAAAAATTTTGAAGGGCCATGCAAAGGGACACCCTGCCCTTGATTGTGAATTTGTTTAATGTTAAATAGATGTAGCGGGTCTATCATGGCATACACTTTAAAGGTTTGCACCACTAAAAGAATAAAGACATAATATCTAAAAAAGCTTTTAATATATTTAAAAATTTTTAAATAAATTTTTAATTTTTTTATAGTATTCAATTAAACTCTTATACTTTTTTTTAGTCAAATAAGTCTTTATAGTTGATGGTTAATTTAAGTAAAAATGTTATTTACATTCTATGTCACATCACAGTGACGTGGCACACTACATGTTATAGTGGATGATAGTGTGACATATTAATACGATATAATAACATGGTCATATGACATTTTTCGTTATTCACATTAATACCACGTGAGTAAAAAATGAACAATACATAACAATAATTGAATTACAATATTTTTTATAAATTCAAATATTTCTAATATAAATCAAAAGCAAACTAATATCGCATTCGAATTTGGGAATTAAAGAAACATTACCTATGAATTATGATAGATTAATGCTAAATGTTATGGATTTCAAATTTGACAACTTGTAATTTGCTACAACCTAAGCTTGGTGTTGAGGATTGAAATTATGCTTGAATACCTTGTGATTATAACTCTAGGGTAGAATGTATAACAATCTTATTATTTAGTTAGGACTCGTTAATGTTAAACGATGAAAATTTGATTCTACCTAAGAGAAAATTTTAATAGTTATGATGTGCTTATAATGTGATTGCATGCTTTTTCCCTAAAAGTTTAGTTGATGTTTTTACTATTTGTTTTTTGCTATCGAAAGCAAAAAAGGTGATTGGATATAAAAACAAAGGAAAGTTTTGAAGAATTATACAAAAGTAAAAGTCATAATTGTACTTTGATATAGACTAACTATGATATAATAATTGGTATTACATTTTAATTATTTGTTTATATGAAATTAATTATGATATTTACTTTTTACTTTTGCTTTATTATAATATTTCAAAAAATAAAAAGTAAATAATAAAAATTTCAAGTAAATGGAGTGAGAACAATGAATAATGAAATATTGTGGCGTGAAGCATGCAAAGCAATTGGCAGGGCCTTACTATGACATTGTCAACGAAATGCTCAAGGGGAGGCAGAGCTCGGGGGCGATGAGTGTGAATGTACATGTGGTGCTCCACATAGAAGAGAAGAAAAAAGATAAATAATATTAAAAGATAGAGGGGTTTTATGCCTAACTACATTAAATGGGTAGATCTAGTGGTCCACAACTCTCAAAAATTCTGCGGGAACTTTTGTCAAATGTAAGAATGGACCAGTGATGTAATGTTCGATAAATTGAATCGTACTGCATCACTCGCGCCCAGCCATCCGTAGACTTAGCTCGCAACTTAGCCCATTTTTACTCTTATATATCTTTTTATTGCACTCCTTTTTTTTTTTTTTATTAAGATTCAAAAAAGTTCTATACGTTTAAGTTTATGAAATCTTTCATTAACAACTATTAAAAAAATTTACATCCGATAAATATTCATGAACGAACAGGGATCAGAGTCACAATCTCCCAAAATTTTTAAAATCTTCTATATATGGTATTTTTTGTCTTAATGGTCCATTCAAAATTTTATATCCCTTTTTCCTCTTTGTCTTAGAACCTCAATAAAATTTGATTAGATCTGCCCTGTGAACAAAGGCTATCTTAACCTCACTATTGGATCAAACATAACAGGCAATAAGATCCAACTTCTTTCTTTTCCTTCAATACTTTTATCTAGCTACTGTCTGTTAGTGAAAGTTATAATATACTACTTCAAGGAAAGATTAGAAGATTAATGAAGTGTATACAGACAAATTGTCAGGAATATAGTAATTGAAATAGGGTGACCAAGATTGAGGTGCGGATTAGGTCACTTCTCTGTAATAAGAATTGGTTGCTTGGGATTAACAAAAAAACAGAGACAACAAACTCAGTCTCCCACTATGCATGTTAACCTACACAAGGTAGAAGGTAGAGGCTCCACCAAAAAATACAACTTCTTCACCTATTTAATTAGTTTATCCTAGTTCTCTTCATTCTTTAGCTTTGGGGTAGGACATTTCAGCTAAATTTGTGATTTAGGACATTTCTGAGGCTCTTTACATGTTGGAGGAATGTCTTTAAATGCTTGATGATTGTATGCACTTTTGGGTGATGGGAATTTATTTGTTTGATGTATGCTCATTATTTTATGCTTTTAGGTATTTAGGTTTTCATTACTTTTATAGTGGTATGGATTTTGGTTAAATATCATTTGGATGAAGTTTCATTTCGTTGCTTTGCTTGAACATCGATCCAATATGCCATCATACACAACATGAATTGCATGAAATTCTTAGGTTGAAGTTGAATTGTTTCTTGGTATCTTGTATAGCACTTGCATGAAATTTGATGACTTGGGTCTTGAAAATTTAGAGTTCAATGTTTCAAATCTTTCATCTCTATGGCTTTTCATGTGAATTTGTCTCGTGGATTCTAAATGAAGTTTTACTTATAATTGCTTGGATGTTAAATTCATTTGATGTTAGGTTGATTAGAAGTAATTTAGAGATTTTTTATTTTGTATGAACTGAGTGCTTACATATAAAAATGTCAACGAATAGAGTATCCATTATTGTTAAGTTTTCTTACTTCGAATCTTGTTATTTGATAAAATATCCGAATCTTATAATTACTTGATTAAAATTTAAAATTTAAAATTTAAACACTATTTGTTAAATATATTGACTCATTAAATACTTGATTAAAATAAATTTAAAATCAGTTTTAATGTACATTATTAATGAACATTAAATTAATAAATTGAAGTTAGTTTGTAAAAAATAAATTGAAATTCAAAATTGTATTTAGAATAATTAATAAATTTTAGTTGTATTCATTAATTATAAGGAATTTATAAAAAAGTAATATATAAAAATAAAAATTATTATTTATAATCAGATTGGGTAGTGACTGGGTATCCTAAGATCACTACCCAAACTCGTGATCTTTAGCAGTTTTACTATCCAAAGTAAATTATATAATATCCTTCCTTATCTAATTTAATCAGATTGGAAAATACAAAACACTGGATTAACAAATAACTTATTTATTTATTCTTCAAAAAAAAAAACAAATAATTTATTTACATATTAAAATTGATTATAGATATGCTTGATTGAAAATTAGGAGCAATTGTATTGTTTGAATTTATTGAGCTTTCTTCTAAGTATGAATGCTTGTTCAAAATTGTTTTGGAAATATGGACTCACATATTTGGTCTAGAATTGCTTGTTTTGCAATACATTATGCAAAACGGATTTGAAAATAGAAAAAAATTGGAAATGAAAATTCAAGATTTGGATATGAATGAATTTCTTGTAAATTAAAATATTTATGCAAGTTCCAATATTTAAATTATAATTAAAAATTTATATATTGGTTTTAATTTTATCTCAATATTTGGATAAATAAGTTAAAATTTTTAAATTAATTCTTATAACATAAATTTCATTTAATTATATATTTATATATTCTTATGCAATTTTTTCATGTAAAATAAACATTTGATGATAAAAATTACTTGATAGTCAATATGGAAATAACCCAAACTTGAAATGGCTTGAGATTCAAAATAAAATATCCTATGAAATAACTTCATTCAGTATGATCGAATTCAAAATAATTTAAAGCTAGTAAGAATTTGATTGGCTTGAACAATCGAAACACACCATGACCGGACTTGAAACAGTATACGACCAGACAAAATTGGTAATCCGAATTGACTAAAACCCGAGGTTTTCGTATGTCCAAGACAAGCATGGGTCCGAACCTCAAGTGCGGAAACTTAGTGAAGTTGAGCATGAAGGATACGACTAAAGAAATATGACAATAAACGAAAAAGAAAAAGAAAAAAAACCATTGATTTAAGGAATAAAAGAATTGAGGGAGGGAAAGGAAAGAATATTTAGGCCGCACGATTGTGTAACATGATGAAAAGGAGGGTTTATAAATGGCGATAGATTGCGGTCAGGAAATGAGAAGGGGTGAGCGCAGAGAATGAGGGCCCCCCCCCCCCCCACTCCCCTCCAAAAAGGTATCGTGTTTGACTTTTAGCAAGCGGCCTTGTAGTGTGCGTAAACAGCCAAGAATGTAAGGCTCAGCTTGGAATTTGGGTCCTAGCGAAAAGGTGAGGACCTTTTCAAGACTCGTGAGAAAGATCAGAGAAAAAGAAAACAAAAGGGCAAAAAGGTTAGTTTTGTCATTATAGGCTTGTAATGATTCACTTTGTAGGCTTTAATTGAAAGATCAAAGTTACAACATTAGTATTGGTAATCAGTATATGTGTTTTTCAGAAATGGCGTTAAAATTTGGAAAAAGAAGAAAAGGGCCAATGGGAGGGGTTGGTTTGGTAAATTTAATGTTAGTTAATTCAGGATTTGAAAAAAGAGCTTGTAAAGGGTTTCAAAATGAGATCAAGGAAGCATGTCTCGTTGTTTTGTCGCAATTGGTAAATTAAAAGGCGTTTTTGTGTTGTGCCTGCCTGGAGAGGGGACACGGTGAGTGTGAGTGTATGATGAAGTAGTACTGGAAAACTAGTTGTGAAATGCAAGGTAAAATAAAAAAAAATAATAAATAGAGAGAGAGAGAGAGAGAGAGAGAGGAGGAAGAAGAAGAAAATAAAAAGGTAAAAGGGAGTGTGTGTGTGTNAAAAATAAATAAGAGAGAGAGAGAGAGAGAGAGAGAGGAGGAGGAAATGGAAATAAAAATAAAAAGGGGGATGTGTGTGTGTGTAGGTGTCCAAAACGGGCAAAAAGTTCTCTTATTTATTTAAATATTTGGAGAAGAGGCAAAGGCTCTTTTAAAACCCATCAGTTACGCACTTTTTGACATAGTGAAACAAAGACGGAAGGGAAGGGAAGGGAAGGCAGAGAAATAAAACATTGATTTATGCAAATGCAAGAGGCGAGGTAGAGGGTCGTAGCAGTGGCTGTTGCTGGCTGGTTAGGCTGCTTGGCTTATCGCTACTGCTACTTATTAGTTAGTGTGAGAGTATTAGTTATTAGTAATAGTGGGGAGAGCGGGGGGTGGGGTGGCTGCCTGCCTCTCTCTGCCTTCTGCCTGGTCCTCTCTCACAGAGCCTTTATTACACCGCAAAAAATCCACTACCCATTTTCTGCCTAAACTCACTCACCCAAAATCATGCCACTATCTTTGAAATTTCAGCCGTTTTTCTTCCTGTGAAAAAGAAACCAATAATATGCCTATTTCCATTCAAAAACAAGTACGATACTCTTTTCCTTGTCTTGCTTTTGATCTCGAGTGGTAGAAAACACACACACACACAAAGGCGATGATGGGCGGTGTTGAATCCCGAAAGGTTGTTCCAATTGAATAAACGGCCTCCTTTTTCTTTTTTCAAGGTGTTTCTGGAAGGGACGTCCAGTCCATATATGGAGTACGGAAGCGGAGGAGGGAGTGGGTCCGGTGGGGACCACGATGCCTCCGACCCTTCCCGCCGGAAAAAGCGTTACCATCGCCATACTGCTCACCAGATTCAGAGGCTTGAAGCGTAAGAAGACAGGCGACCTTTTTTTTCTTGTTCGTTTGGTTAATTTTCCTTGTTATTTTTGTCAATAATGATAAAGAAAACAAAAACTGGGTTTTTGTTTTGTTTTGTTTGGTTGGTGGCAACGTGAAGAATGTTCAAGGAGTGCCCACACCCGGATGAGAAGCAAAGGCTACAGTTGAGTAGGGAGCTGGGCTTGGCACCCAGGCAGATCAAGTTTTGGTTCCAGAACAGAAGGACCCAGATGAAGGTAGGTTAACTCTCTCAGTCAGTCGCTTAGTGTGCTTTTGTTTTTCTTCAGTTTACCTTTGTCTCTGTGTCTCTCCTTCAGGCGCAACACGAAAGAGCCGATAACTGTGCTCTTCGTGCAGAGAATGATAAGATCCGATGTGAGAACATAGCCATCAGAGAAGCACTCAAGAATGTCATCTGCCCTTCTTGCGGTGGCCCTCCTGCCACCGAGGATTCCTATTTTGATGAGCAAAAGTTGCGAATGGAGAATGCCCAATTAAAGGAGGAGGTTTTTTCCTTTTCGTTTTTGCTAAGCTTGCTTTTCTTCTTTTTCCTTCAGTAAACAAACAAAACAAAACCAAAACTTAACTATGTTTTGTTTTTTCGCACTCTGCAGCTTGATAGAGTGTCTAGCATTGCAGCCAAGTACATAGGGAGGCCGATATCCCAACTCCCGCCAGTACAGCCTATTCATGTTTCTTCATTGGATTTAACCATGGCAAGTTTTGGCGGCCATGGGGTTGGTGTTGCTGGTCCTTCCCTCGATCTTGATCTTCTCCCTGGAAGTTCCTCCACAATGCCGAATTTACCTTTCCAACCAATTGCTATCTCGGACATGGATAAATCCCTCATGACCGATATTGCGGCAAATGCAATGGAGGAACTGCTCAGGCTTTTGCAGACCAATGAACCTTTGTGGATCAAGTCCACCAATGATGGCAGAGATGTTCTTAATCTTGAAAGCTATGAAAGGATTTTTCCTAGAGCTAATACACACTTTAAATCTCCCAATGTTCGGATTGAAGCTTCTAGAGACTCTGGTGTTGTCATCATGAATGGTTTAGCATTGGTTGACATGTTCATGGATTCTGTAAGTTGTTGTTCATTTTATTTTTTAAAAAAACGTAAACCATAAACCCCTCCTCTTTGGGAATCGATCAAAATTTTGATGGGTGAACTTCAAACTTTTTACAGAACAAATGGGTGGACCTATTTCCAACTATTGTGTCAATGGCCAAGACTATCGAAATAATTTCATCTGGAATGATGGGCAGTCATAGTGGTTCTTTGCAATTGGTAAAACCGCTTATGAATGGTGTTTATTGAATTTTTACTTCTGGCTTTTTTCTAATTCTCTGCTTGTGGCAGATGTATGAAGAGTTGCAGGTGCTTTCACCGCTGGTACCAACGCGTGAATTTTATATCCTTCGCTTCTGTCAGCAAATTGAGCCAGGCTTATGGGCTATAGTGAATATATCATATGATTTTCCCCAATTTGCTTCTCAATGTCGATCTCATAGGCTTCCTTCTGGATGCTTGATTCAGGACATGCCTAATGGCTACTCCAAGGTTGATCAAGTTTATTCTTTTAGTTGATTATTTACTCATCAATTACACTCAACTTTAATCTTAAATGAATGGCTTTTTTTTTTTTTAATGAATGGCTAATACTCATAGGTTACCTGGATGGAGCATGTTGAGATTGAAGACAAGACTCCAACTCATCGGCTCTATAGGGATCTCATTCACAGTGGTTTGGCATTTGGAGCAGAAAGGTGGCTTGCTACTCTCCAGAGAATGTGTGAGAGGTTTGCTTGCCTAATGGTATCAGGCACTTCAACCCGGGATCTTGGGGGAGGTAAGTTTCAATAATTCATGCACTCCGTTTTACTTTCGCAGAGCTCTGAATAAATTTCCAAATGTTTCAGTAATTCCATCTCCTGATGGCAAGAGAAGCATGATGAAGCTTGCTCAAAGGATGGTCAACAATTTCTGCACAAGCATCAGCACATCCAATAGTCATCGGTGGACAACACTTTCTGGTTTGAATGAAGTTGGTGTTCGGGTTACTGTTCATAAGAGTTCTGATCCTGGACAACCTAATGGTGTAGTTCTTAGTGCAGCTACTACCTTCTGGCTTCCTGTTACTCCTCAAAATGTCTTCAACTTCTTCAAGGATGAGAGAACTCGACCTCAGGTATAATCAGATTAATCAATGTCAAGTGTTTGCAACTGCCCTATAACTGTATATATAAGTCAGCTTCTTAGTTTCTTACTGTTACATTGCTTTCTACTTTTGTTCTTTTCTTTAGTGGGATGTTCTATCGAATAGCAATGCAGTGCAAGAGGTTGCTCATATTGCAAATGGGTCACATCCGGGCAATTGCATATCTGTTCTACGAGTGAGACTCTTTAAATTGAAGCATTTTTGTTTGTTTTCTCCAATTTAAACTTCATGCTTTCTTTCTTCTTTGGTTTAATAAGAATTTGTTGCAAAGCTCTGATGATTTTTTGTTCTGTGTACTTGAAAACTGTTTTTGAAATAGGCCTTTAATACTAGTCAGAACAATATGTTAATACTTCAAGAGAGCTGCATAGACAGCTCAGGGTCACTAGTGGTATATTGCCCAGTTGATTTGCCTGCCATCAACGTAGCAATGAGCGGTGAGGATCCTTCATATATTCCACTGCTGCCATCAGGTTTTACAATTTCACCTGATGGCCATCCAGACCAAGGAGATGGAGCATCAACGAGCTCTACTGTGCATGGAAACATGGGAAGATCTGGGGGTTCACTAATTACAGTAGCTTTTCAGATACTAGTGAGCAGCTTGCCATCTGCTAAGCTGAACTTAGAGTCGGTGACAACTGTTAATAACCTTATCGGCACCACTGTCCAGCAAATTAAGAGTGCTTTGAACTGTCCTAGTTCCTGATGATCTGGTTCCCTTACTGCTACACAACTGTTTTACCTCTCTCCCCATCGTCTTTAAATATTGAGATCAGAGAAATTCAGAGTCTCTTTGCGCTGGTGGTATTCAATGTGAGGGAAGTATTGTGGTTAGTTGGGACTTTCAATGCCCTCTCATCAAGAGCTGAAGCCGCTTATTTACTGCTTGCTGCTGCTATTGCTGTTTCTGCTGCCAAACTTGATTACAATCTACAGCAACTAATGTTTTTCATTTATTTTTATTTTTTGGGGGGGTTTTTTACAAGGCATTTTGGGTTTTTGCAATTTACCTTGGAAGAGTGGCTGGCTACTAGTCTTAAGAGGAGTCAAGAACGCACCATACGTTGTCTTTCCTGCTGCACCTCTCATTGTTTTTGCCTTAATGTTTTTTTGTCCTCTCTCTGCTCCATCCTCTCACATTTGCTACTCTACTCTACTCTACAAGACAGCAAGAAAAAGTTGTATGGTTCGGGTATTGACTTCTGTTCATGGACTTTGATTTTATCTTTCTGTGGATCATCTTTTATTCACTGCTGTTCTCTTGCAATAAAACTCTTTCTTTTCTCTCTCTCTCTCTAATATGCTTACTTGCGTGCGTGCGTGCATGTGTGATAGGCGGCAGCCAGCCATGCCTCGAAACAAAGTCATCAAAGTCGTGGGGCCACAATTTGACAGTTAGAACAGCTTTGTAGCTGGCTTTCTATTTCAATGTTGGGCTGCATGCTTTCTCCCTAAGCAGTTGAGTTCCAACGTAAAATTTAGTAATCTGCCTGCCCTTCCTTCGCCTTTAGCCTTTAGGATTTTATTACTGGGGACACAAGACTCAAGAGAGGCGAACCATCTGCACCACTCGACTACCCGGCCTTTTTACGGTATGGGCCCCCTTCTTAGAAATCAATTTACTAATAAAACATGCTCGCATCTCTATTGATTACTGACAAATTTGAGGATCCATCTGCAATTTACACAAATGATTGAATCAGGTTTGCTGCCTACTTGGTACAGTAGTAGAAGAAACTACATTGTATCGTAGCCGTGGCTGTTCTACTTCACCAAATTGTTAATACCCACGACCTTTTTACTCGCAAGAGGTCCGCGCCTCGCCTCGCAGCGGAACCATTTGTTTTAGTAAAATAGACAAATTTTTTTCATATAAACTTTTTAAAACAGTTGTACTGTTTTGCAAGCTACAACGTGTTTTAATAAAATTATGTTAGTTGTAAAATCATGATTAAAAAAATAAGATTTATCATTGAAATATAATGCTAAACAAATTAAATAATACAAAATAATTTATAAAAACTATTTTAACATAATTTACCAATCAACTAATCAAACTTTTTTTTTTCTTTTACAAATCTCTTCTTTTCTTTTTTGCTCTTTATTTTCTTTCTTTTCTTTTTTCTCACTTTTTCTTTTTAAAATTTTCTTCTCTTTTGTTGCCTTTGACTTGCCCTCGTCGACTTGCTCTATTATTAATTTGGCGACGAGGCGGGATTGTAACGACAACTCTCATTCCCTACTCTCTCTCTCTCTCTCTTTGTCTCTTTCTCTCTCCTTTCTTCCCACTCTCCCTTCCCCTCATTTTTTTGGGCATTGTCGGTATGAGTGGCACATGTTTCACCTTAACTTCTACAAGTATAGATAATTAGATAATTTAACCTCTATTATTCCACAAGGAATCGACTTGATTAAATAAAAAAAAAGCACAGTTTCTTTACTTAGTAATTATTCAATTAAAATAGATAACATCTCATGTTGTCATGCATATATCTAAAGATATATAGGTGGATTGACAATCTTGAGTGGTCTATCAATCATTAACATGATGCAAATGTTGGTATATTCCCTTAAGCCAATTGGATTGGTTAAGGAATATATATTGTTATTTAATGCATATTTAATCGCGTAACTATATGTGATAGAGGTTTTCCTTCATGTTAGTGCAATAATAAGCAGTTGTTAAGTACTAATTGGATGATGCCCATGGAACATAAAGGCCTTGCAAGAGAATTGTAAAGTTGTTACAATTATGAGATCACTATGCATCAAAGCCATGTTCCTAAAAGTGTTTTTGGTCATTGTATTGTCAAGACTAGTACATGTTTAACCTTCTTACTTGAGGATAACATGTAGATGCTTGTTAAAGAACAAGTTCACCAAACATGACTTGCTATAAGAACTCCATTTGGTATTTCATTCGAGTGTCTACGAAATATGTTTTTATGTGATAGTCATGCAACTAATCCTCAGACTTGCGACACCAGGTTTGTCACGACCCAAATTCTAGGCCATGACCGTGGCCCAATGGACATAGCCCACTAAGCCCAAGCAAGCCTATCTATATGACCTGTTTATCATTCCATCAAAAGTTGCTAAAGTTATATTTCATAATTCCAATTCAAAATAATGCTAACCATTGCCATCTCGTAATGGCATTTCTAATCAAATATACATATATTGTTTAAAACATATATCTTAATAATTTACATCGGGTTTGTCTATACACAACAAAAAGGATACTCGACTTTCAGAGGAGAGACTCGGGTGAAAGTTCAGCTATTGAATGTCGAGATACCTACCAAGGAAACGAATCTACAAGGACACCTCGACCTAGTTACCGGCTGTGTCACGACCCGGAACTCCCCATCGGGCCCGTGACAACCGCCGCGAGGCCTCGACAAACATTCTTCACCCCGAATGTCGATCGAAACCCCGCAAGGCTCTCGTATCAGCTTTCGCACTTCCCCGGTGAACAATAGCTATCAAATATCAAAATTCAAGGGATTACAAATCATTTTCAAATCAGAACATAACATTTTGTTTTCTAGCTCACAGGGGCATTTTCGTCATTTCATTTTTTTTTTGAAAATCTCAAAACTTGCTAAAAATGTAGTAGGTAAGCAGAGAATATATATTTAATGATTTAAAAACAAATTAAATATCTAAAACGTTCATTTGAAGTGAAAATTTGATCATTTGAATATAATAAAAATATTTAATAAAATAACTATTTTCTTGTAAAATAATTTTCGTAAAACTATCGGTACATAATTCTTATAGCGTAAAAGTTAATTATATTCATATATACTATAAAGCAAATAACCAAAGCATAAAATTTCTTTACAGTGACACGTGGGCCTACCTCTAACCAAAATGCATCGGAAGCTGAAAACCTATAGCTTTTACCGATTCAAGTCCAAATGAAAGTCCTTGTCAAAGTCAACTAATTATGGAATTCCCTGAGCTTGAAATGTGAGGAAATGAGGGTGGTGAGATTATAAAATCCCAGTGAGTAAACAGACACCATCTAAACTATCTAAAATCGAGTAAATGGAGACAATTAAAATAAGTCATCATACTGTAATTTCATTACCTTTCAACTCATTTCAACCAAATAAAATCAATCCATATAAATCGAGTAATCAACTTGGCTTATGAATTTCTTAAAACTTTGGCTCGTGCCAAAACTCATACTCGGTGATACCTTGCGCAGGGCATCCAACCGAGTCCGCCAAGGCTGTTAAAATTTGGTATACACTTAAAATATATTTTTAGTTTGAGAAAATACAGCCGTTCCTTGGCGTTGGTTGAGTTCCCCTTCACGTGGTGGTTTGGCGTGAAGTGAACCCTAAGCTTTACCCCAGGAGATACCCTACGCGCCTCTCCGTTCGAGATAAGAATATAATGGAGTTTTCCGTGCCCCTCTAATAGGCTGGTCCACGGAACCCCCTCTGCAGTGAATAATTAATATATAATCCACCAATCAATAAAATTCATTCTAGCATGACATGACAATTTATCGCAACCTAGCCTCTCAAGGCTGAATACACAGTATAAATAATTCTAATACCAAGATTAGTTTAGCCATTCATGCTTATTTATTGTCATAAGCCATTCAATTCAAAACCATAAATTTGCAACACAAGCAGGCAGTCTCCAATTACTCTATTTTCAAAACCAGTATTCAATTTTTTAGAAAATTTATAAAATCATTTTATAAAATCACAATTTCTCTTAAAACATAACAATTTACTGTTTTAAACCCATTTTCCATAAAATCACACAATTGTATAAAATTACTCTAGATAATTAAGACGATAATAAGTTCACTCACAGTTCTAGGAGTCAATATACTCCTAATCCTAGTCTCCAAGCACAATTTCTGTACTTTTACCAGTGTACTTTGCTCACCATCTATCCACAATGTACAATACATAATTCATCACATCAATGCTTGACCATTATAAAATCAATTCAGGCTCGGTATATATGCATGATATGATATACAACTTATCAAACTACCGCTTAAATGCGGTGCTGACCTAATTCGGCCTATTA
>NC_030852.1:12675237-12678229 GCF_000208745.1 Theobroma cacao
GAATCACCATATTAAACCATTATGGGACTTTAAAATTCTTAATTTCATCATGAATTCTCTATTTGATCTAGTTCGAGGCTTAAATCAACTTTGTTGTATGTCTAGGTACAATATCGACTTTTGTAAATTTTTCGAGACTCTCTTAGCATGCAAGCATGCTATCCATCACATGTATGTCATGACAAATATTTTATAGAGTCGGGCTTGTCATCTTCTCCCCCACTTGGATCAACCATATGATCATTCTTCATGACTGATTTCGACATCAAGCTAAATATTAATATTTTAATATTCTTTCATTAATAAAATATTATTTTATTCTAAAAATTTTATCTTGTCTCCTTGGTACCCAAAATACCTTATTATGCCTCACTTGACTTCCGAATCGCCTTTTATCTCACAAATTCTCCTCCGATAAAATTTTTATTATTTTATTGTTATTTTCTCACTTTCGGAATATTTTATCCTAAACTATTCCTTTCATCTTTTATCACTTTTAAACATTTTAATTGACCTCAATTTGCATTCGATCAACTTTATTTATCACCATATTAAAGTTTGGGGTATTTCAGGCTGCCCCTTGATCTGAAAACATGAAGTTGAAAACGGTGAGTATAAACCCAGTGAGTGAACAAAGGAAAAGAACAAGCAAATCGATAAAAGAAGTTAAGAAATCATAATGCACTTATTTTCAAAAATAATGCAATTTAGTTTAATTCTTATTAAAACCCTTTATTAAATTGTCACAGCCCAAATACCGGGCCATGACCGACGCATGGGCCCAATGGGCATAGCCCACTAAGCCCAAGCAAGCCTATTTATGCAATTTCGATTATCATTCCCATCCATTATCTTTAAAATGAAGTGCTGTAACTCTCAAAAGTAAATGTTCCAATAATATTTTATAATAATTGAATATTCATATTTATATTACATCAAAGTACTGTCATCATCAATCCAACATATACATACTTCATTTATAACATGACTCTTAGTAGTTTACATTACATATATATGTTCACAAGTAATAGACTCGAGACCGTCAGCGGAGTGACTCTGGGTGAAGAGACAACTACTGAGATGCCATAGTACCTACCAAGAAGACGAGCATATGTGTGTGACTCAATCTAGGTCCCAACTGCCTTCAAATCTGAAAACATGAATTTTAAAAATGTGAGTACGAAACTTAGTGACTGAACATAAAAAGGGAATAAGCAATCAATAGGAAGAATTTGGAAATCATGATGTACTTGTTTCACAAACAATACAATTGATTTAATTTCTTACTAAAAACCCTTCATTTCAAACTTTGATTAATAACCTCATAGTGTTGCAACAACCCATAATAAATCCACGAAGTTAAATGGGTGAAAATATGTCAAAAACTGAATAGGGTAGCATGCAGGATAGAATGTTTCTCACTGCAGTGAAGTTCATTCTCGTTGCAGTGAGAAATAGTATCAGTTTGCTTGTGTTTCAGTTTTTCTCGCATATCTTCTGTTACAGAAGTCCAATTGACCTGATTTTTGAACCATTAGAAATCTAAGAGGCAGGGGTATAGCTTTGATGTTTACCAATTTTCCTAGTTCGGATGGAAAGGTGGTCAAAATCTTCATCAAAGTGAAGGCACTACATTAGAACCCGAGAGTTTCTCGTTGCAGCAAGATTTATTTTCGCTGCAGCGAGTTTTTGGCTGCCAAAACAGAATGTTTCTCGCTGCAGTGAGAATGCTTTTTCACTATAGTGAGAAACAGGGCACCTAAGTGTAAAAAGGACCTCCTTTGCACTAAAAATCCATTTGGTGTTGCAATGAACTCAATTTGCAAGAAAATGAGACATTCTCAAGATTCATCATGCCAATTTCAACATGAAATGCTCAAAAGTTTCCAAAGTTCAACATGCCAAAATTTCACATGCATTACAGCTATATACCATATATGTATACACATATATATATATATATTTATATATTTATATCAATCATCATGTACACCCTCCCATCATCATCAGCTCATATGCAACGGCTTATGCGTACTTCTACTCGCACATAGTCGGGTCAGCAATGGCTTATGCGCACTCCCACTCTCACATAGTCGGGTTAGTAACGGCTTAAGCGCACTCTTACTTGCACATAGCCGGGTCAATATCATTACACAACATTATTCATATATATATTGCGAGACCTTGACTTTTATAGACTCATAGTTAGTAATATACGCGATATCCCTGATCAGGGATAATTTCATCATTTCCTTAGTAAGCCCATAAATGTAATTTTAAATAATATTATGGCCTAAGTAGGCCTAAGGCATAAATGAATGATGAAATTAAGGGTAAAATGCCAAGGAAACAAAAATTTTGATGATTTTCACGATAGGGGCAAAATGGTCATTTTTCACCTCAGGTTAGAATTTTAAGTTTTGTGAACCTGAGTATATTTAGACCATTATGGACCTTATCCCAGTATCAAAAGAGCAAAAACATTGCATAAAAGATTAGAGGAGAATAAGCTAATAATGTGGAGGGGCATTTTGGTAATTTAATTGGAGTGGATAAGCTTGGGCTATAAATATCTCTTTCTTCCAGCAGCTTCTTCTTCTTCTTCTCTTCCCATCTCACGTTGCTTCCAACCTTCATGGAAGCTTGATATGAAGCTTGCATAATTTTCTCTCTCTAGCTTTAATTTTCATACTTTAGTGCCTTTTTGACTAGAATCCTTGTATTCTTTTACTCTCTCACTTCAAAACCCTTGATAAATCTTAATTCCATACTTTCTCTCACTAGTTGGGCATTCTAGAGAGAGAAAAAGAGAATTACCCCATTTGTTTGGAAGCTATTTGTCAAACCCTGCTTTGTAAAATAATTATAATATCATTCACATGCTCGATAGAATGTTTGTATATTTAGGAAGTTCGAGAAATCGTTAAAAGACGATATTGCCCCTAATGGTATCATTAAGTCGATTAAGCCTCGAACTAGTTCAAATAGGAAT
>NC_030852.1:12680434-12684233 GCF_000208745.1 Theobroma cacao
GAAATATGTGTTTCCACTTACATATTACATTTTTTCGGATTTCGAAATTTCAAAAAAAAAATGACGAAAATGCCCCAGTGAGCTGGAAAATAATATTTTTATTGTTTTGAGTTGGAAACAACTTATGATTTCTTGAAATGCGAGATTTAATAACTGTCGCTCACCGGGGAGATGCGGAAGTTGATGCTAAGCCTTGCGGGGTTTCGATCGGCATTCAGGGTAATGAGTGCTTATCGGGACGTCGCGGCGGTTGTCACGGGCCCGATGGGAGTTCCGGGTCGTGACACTATTGGAAGAGAATTCAACTACAAAGAAACCCTAGGGTGAGTGATGAACTAAGCTTGGTTTTTTAGCTGTGGATAATAGCTAGTAATTGGGATTATGAGCTGTTTTATTGTTGAGGGATGTTCATTCATTTTATAGTGATTAAGATAGTGAACACAGATAACCATTTAAAGTAGTAATTGAAAGCTTGCTAAGGGATAACTTTTAGGGTTTATAAGTATGAATTGACACTAAGGTAATGTTAATTTGATGGTAGGTTCTAACGAAGCCCCATCACCCCAATTGGATCATTAGGGGAATTAGAGTCAACTAAAGGCTCAACAATATATTGATGAGTGAACTGCCTTCAAAACTTGTTTTGGGGAATATAATGTATTTGCCACACATTTGAATGAATTATCAAGTTTTTCATAAAAACAAGTGCCTTGGGAATAAGCTTTCGCTAAATGGTTTTATGTTGTGATATGTGCTTGCTATGGATTCATGCACTATTGCATTATGATGATAAATATATATGTGTGTTGTGCATGATGAATAATATTGTGTATGATGACTGTAACCGTGTGTGTGCACGATGTGGGGGATGCACATGCCGGTGATGATGGTGGCGTGAGAGATGGATGATGATAGTGCTCGTGTGCACGATGTGGGGGGATGTACACGATGACACTGATTGTGCATGATGTGGGGGGATGCACACGATGACGTCGGCTATGTGCACTATGTGGGGGGATGTACATGAGCCGGGTGTGATTATGATGATATTGATGTTTATCTATGTAATTATGCATATCTATACTTATGAAATGAAAGCTCATGAATATGATATATGATTGACATATATGTGAAATTTGATACATTGCACTTTGGGAATTTTCATGTGTTTTATGTTGATTTTGTTGGTTTAGCAGGATGGCCTTTTATTGAGTGAAGGGAAACCTTTTTCTTGGTGCTCTGTTTCTCACTGCAGCGAGATTCATTTTCACTGCAGCGAGAAACTCTCAGGTTTTTGGAGGGTGGCTAGTCAGAAACTCGCTATAGCGAGAATGCATTCTCGTTGCAGCAAGAAAATATTGTAGCATTCTCGCTGTAGCGAGAAAGTTTCTATCTTGGGGCAGAAATTTTGCTGTAGCGAGATTCATTCTCGCTGCAGTAAAAAATTTCTGTTTTGTCTCACATCTTGAGCAATTGTTGCCCTATTATCCACTTCTTGCTACCATATTTGAGCATGGACTTCAAATATTAAGGAATAAATGAATTAAGTTTAAAATGAGGAGGTTTGGTGAGAAACCCTCGATTAGTTGATAATTTAAATCAAGTGTCGCTGCAGCAAAAATTCATAGCTGCAGTGAGAATGCCTTTCCGCTGTAGCGAGGACTCGTCGTTTATTTGACTTGATTCGCATGAAAGCTATTAAAGTTTTCACTCTCCAAATCCTTTGTTGAGTATGGATCCTTTTCATAAAGTGATTTACTCATGTGGGGTTTACATGAGGGGTTAAATAAGAACTAAAAATAATTGTATTGTTTTGAAAAATGAATGCATTATGATTTCGTTAAACATTCCTTATGGCATGCTTGTTCCCTTCTTGTTCACTCACTGGGTTTATACTCACCGTTTTCAACTTCATGTTTTCAGATCACGAGGTAACTGGTAACTAGGTCGAAGTGTCTTCGTATATTCGACCCTTGGTAGGTGTCTTGGCATTTAGTAGCTATACATTCGTCTGAGTCTCTCCACTGAAGTCGAGTATTCTTTTGTTGTGTATAGACAAACCTATTGTAAATTATTAAGATACATGTTTTAGACAATGTATATACACTTGTTTAGTATGCCAGTATGAGGTGGCAATGTTTAATATTATGTTGATCCTAAATTATGAAATGTGACTTAGCAATTTATGATGAAATGATGAACATGTTAGATTAATAGGCTTGCTTGGGGTCACGACCCGGAACCTCCCTCGGGCCCATGACAACCGCCGCGACGTCTCGATTGACACTCATTACCCTAAATGCCAACCGGAACCCCGCAAGGCTTACATATTAGTTTCTTTTCTTTCCTGTGAGCAATCGTTGTTAAACATTCCATTTTAAACAATTACCGGTCCTTTTCGGCTCAAATAAATCCAAAGATAATTTAATTTTCTTCTTTTTTTATAAAAGATTTATAGACAAATATCACTATTCAAAATATTGATTAAAATATAGCATTTTTATATAAAACAATATTTATAGAAACACGTGTGAGAAATCTTTTGTAATATGTAAGTAAAATAAATTCATACATACAAAAATTTACTAAGTTATAATGTATAATAATGGTTACAATGACAAGTGGCCCAAAATAGACTCAGTGTTGGTGCTAGAAACCTACTGTCTGTGTGGTAAAGATGTCAACTGGAATCCTCGACAAAATAGGGTATCTACAAGCTACCACAGACCTTAAATGTTTGGAAAGGAGGTGGGTGAGATTTTTGCAATCCTAATAAGTAAACAGACATTATCATAAATATCTAAAGTCGAGTAAAATGGAGGCAAGTTTAAACAACAAATCACAAACCATTTCATAAGGTTTTCAATTTCTTTCTTAAACCATAAAACATTTGTAATTTACCAAAACAGTTGTCAAGGCTTATAACCTTTATTAAAAACATGGCTCAAGCCAAAATCTAGTCCTCGGGGATACCTTGGCCGAGGCATCTAACCGAGTCCACCAAGGTTGTTAAGATATTTACATGTTAAACACATTCTGGTTTTGAAAACAAGCCGTTCCTTGGGGTTGGTAGAGTTACACATTCACGTGAGGGTTCGACGTGAAGTGAACTTTAACACTACCCCGGGAGTTACCCTCCTCGCCTCTACAACCAGAGTAACTATGAAACCAGGTTTACCGTGCCCCTCTAATAGGCAGTCCACAAAAACCTATCACTGCAGTGACTAAACCCACCAATTTTAATAAAATTTCGACAGTATAACGTGACTTTTATTTATTTATCCAGCCTGCATAGTAAAAGATAACTTACATTCTATTCCCAATGCAATTATAAAATATAGCCACATATACTCATATATCATAAGCCATTCATAATAAAATATATTTTCAAGACAATTGGTAGCCTCCAATTACTCAATTTCATAATCAACATAATATATTTTTATTTGTCACATTTATTTCTAAAACATTAAAAATCTCATTTTAATCTCATTTTCGTTTCATAAAATACATAAAGAGCATTTAAAAATAAACTCTAGATAATTTACAATAATAATAGGTTTACTCACCGTTTGTACAGATGAAATGCTTCCTAGGTGCCCCGATCACTGTTAGTCGGGTACGACTTCCTTGCCTTTATCGGAAGGCTCTCCTCCTAGACACATTGCAAAATTTACCCAATTCACCACATTAATGCTAAATCACTATATAATTGACTTAAATCCTATACTAATGCATGGTATGAAATGCAATAGCCTAAAACGGCTTAAACGTGGTATTAACCTATTTTTGATACTTT
>NC_030852.1:12684481-12705177 GCF_000208745.1 Theobroma cacao
CTCATTTCAGATTCGGCCAAGGGTGGGTATTGTGAAAATTTAATGCTTTCTTGCCCAATTTAATTTCTAAACACATTTAACTTACTAAAACTATCAATTTAACTAAAAATCAAAACCTAAAAATTTCAATTTCTCCCCCCTTGAAATTCATCCAGCCCTTGATGTCACTTTTAGATCTCTCTCCTCAAGCATGCTAAATGGAAACAAAGGCATAGGAAAGGTAGAAATCAAGCTAAAGTCGAAAAATCTTACCGTTAGACGAGTAAATGGGCCAAAAACATGAATTCCCCTTTGAATTTTCTTGTTTCCCTTTGGTTTTTCTCTTTTCTTCCTTTCCTCTCTATTTCCTCTCTTGTTCTTTTCTTATGGCCGACCATCACTTGAAATGGGGTTTAAATGGGCTGATTTTCCATTAAAATAATATTAAACCATTAAAAAGCCATGTGTCACTTTCCCATTGGTCCGTTTTTAAAATTTCATCCATTTGTTTCCAAATTTTCACCATACACTTGTCCCACATATCCATAGCTTAGATAAAATTCTCAGACTTATCCAAAGTTTTGGTGGAGTAATTTTTGAAATTTACACTTTTGCCCCCGTAAAAGTCAAAAATTACATTTTTACTCCAAAAACTGAAAAATTGCCCATAGACATATTTTTCATCCCTTATACTCATGCCATTCTCCAATTTGTCAAATGTGATCTAAACTCTCTTAAAATCTCAAATTTATTCCATGGGTGGAAAAATTACGATTTTACCCCTAAACATCAAAATTTTCAATTTTTTCCCAAATGAACCCTTGAACTCCGAACAATCATTTTTAGTCATTCCTTGACTATAAAATATTAAATTTCATCATACGATTCCTATTTGAACTAGTTCGAGGTTAAATCAATTCAAGTGTACCGTTAGGTACAATACCGAATTTTGTCTATTCTTAGGGACTTTCTTAGCATAATAACATGCTACTCAGTGCATGTATGTTATGACATGTATTTATAAGGTCGAGTTTTACACTTGGGCTTAGTGAACTACATCCATTGGGCCCATGGGCCCAGAATTTGTGTTGTGACATATATATATATCAACATAATGTAGTAGTACAACAATCCATAACAGCCACATGCCACATATAGAAACAATTTATCATAGGCTTGTTTCCAAGGCACTAGTTTTGAAGATAAAACAAATAAAACACTTTAGGGATTCAATCAAACATACTTGTATACACATCCCAAAACCTTTTTAATGCAAGTTCACTTACCGACATTTGTTGAATCTTTAATTGACTCTAACTTCGATTATTGCTTCAAACGGACATGTGAGGCCTTGTTGGAACCTATCACCCACAGTATAACTATCAAAAATATAACAGCCCATAAATCTAATTTCTAGCCATCTCTAACACCTTAAAATCAAATTCTAACTCATTTCTCACCTTGGTGGTTTTGTTTTTTAATTGAATTCCTTTTCAAAAGCTTCCAAGCTACTATGGCAAGTCTCTTTTTCTCTCTCTAAAACTTTCAACTAGTGAGAGAAATTGCTAAACAAAGACTTTTTGAGGGTTTTAAGGTGTAAAAGTGGAAGAGCATGAAAAGCATTATGAAAGAGTGGGCAAAAGCATGAAATTTGGAGCTAGAGAGAGAAAGTTATGGAAGTTGCAAAGCAAGCTTCCATGGAGGATGGAAGCAACGTTAGTTGGAAGAAGAAGAAGGAGAAAAAGCTGTTGAAGAATGAAGAAGCTGCTGGAAGAAAAAGATATTTATAGCTCAAGCTTATCCATTCCACTTGAAATTACGAAAATGCCCTTAGCACATTAACTTGTTCTCCTTCAATCCTTGTTGCAATCATTTTACTCTTTTTATACCAAGACAAGGTCCATAATAGTCTAAACATGCTCGGGTATGCAAAAACTTAAAAATTTTGACTCGGGGTGCAAAATGACCATTTTGCCCCTGTTTGAAAATTATTGTCACTTCTAGTTTTCTTCGTGTTTTCATCATTACACATCATTTATTCATTCCTTAGGCCTATTTAGAGCTTAATAGTATAAAAACCCCACTCATAGGAGCTCACCAAGAGAAATTACGAAATTACCCCTAGTTCGCATTATCGCGTCTACTTCTAGTTGCATGTTTATAAAGGTTGAGATTTCATGGGTTCACTTCTAAATTATCCTTTTAACTTAGTAATCAATCTCAATTGGTATCCGTAAACTTTATTAGCTACTGTATCAAAGTACAAGGTACTACATAAACCCTCAATTGGTTAATCGCTTGATGATGAAGGATCCATACATATTAAATAATTTGGAGAGTGAAAGCTTTAATAGCATTCAAGCAAGTCAAGTGAAATGATGGGTCCTTGTTACAGCAAAAAGGCATTCTCGCTGTAGCGAAATTTGGTTCAAACTATCAACTGGCCGAGGGTTTCTCAGTTGGCCGAGGGTTTCTCACTAAACCCCCTCATTTCAAACTTATTTAATTAATTCCTTGTTGTTGGAAGTCCATGATCAACTATGGTGCTAAAGAAGTGGAAATAGGGCAGCAACTGAACAAGGTAACAAGCAAGACAGAAAGTTTCTCGCTGCAGTGAGAGGCTTCAGCAAATTTCTCGCTACAGTGAGAACCAGGCTAGTGTAAACCCTCCAAACCCGAGAGTTTCTCGCTGCAGCGAAAAACAGGACACCAAGAAAAAAATTTTAGCATCTCAAGAAAAGGCCATTTTGCTGCAATGACAAAAATCAACTTGAAAACACTTTGCAATTTCCAAGGTTTAACATGTAAGATTTCACATGCACTACAACCATATACCATATTCATGACTTTTTATTGCATAAACATATATACATATATATCACATATATAACCAATACCACCACCGTCTCACCCAACTCATGTGCAACCCCCACATCACGCACATAGCTGAAGTCATCGTGTGCATCCCCTCACATCGTGCCCAACTAATACCACCGTGTGCATTCCCCCACATCTTGCACAAGCAATATCATCATCCACACTCCCGCATCCATCATCACAGACATGTGCTCCCCCACATCGAGCACAGGCTCAGTTATAATTACAAACAATATTACTATCAATACACATCATATATATTTAGATACACACACACACACACACACACACACACACACACACACATATATATATATATATATCAACATAACACAAGACACATGGCTTCATCACAATCGCATTCTACAATGCAAAACGTTTCATTAAAAGCTTGTTCCCATGCATATTTCAGAGAAAAACAAATAAAATATTTCAATGGATTTCATCAAACACATATGCCCAAATCCCAAAACATTTTAATGCAAGTTCACTCACCTTGGTGGGTTGTAATTAAATTTCTTTTCAAAATTCTTCCAAGCTATTATAGAAGCTCCCTCTTTCTCTCTCTAAAACACCTAGCTAGTGAGAGAAAGTATGGAAGAAAGACCTTTCAAGGGTTTTAAAGTGAGAGAGTGAAAGAACATAAGGGGTTCTATGAAAGGGTGCACAAAAGCATGAAAATTGAAACTAGCTTGTGAGAAGTTATGGAGGTTTCAAAACAAGCTTCCATGGAGGATGAAAGCAATGTGGGATGGGAGGAGAAGAAGAAGAAGTTGCTGGAGAAATGAAGAAGCTGTTGGAAGAAAATGATATTTATAGCTAAAGCTTATCCAATCTCTTCTTAAATTACGTAAATGCCCTTAACAAGTTGGCTTGTTCTCCTCCAATCCTTTGTGCAATATTTTTACTCTTTTAACACTAGGACAAGGTCCATAATAGTCTAGAAATACTCAGGTTCACGAAAACTCAAAAATTTTGACTCGAGATGAAAAATGACCATTTTACCCCTATTATGAAAATCATCATTATTTTATTTCCTTCGTCATTTTACCCTTATTTTAATCATTCATTTATGCCTTAGGCCTACTTAGGCCTTAATATTGTTTGAAAGCTTACTGCTAGGGGCTCACTAAGAAAATGATGAAATTACCCCTAGCTTGTGTTATAACGTCTACACCTAGTTAGGGCCTATAGGGATCGAGGTCTCACAAGGTTATCTTGTATGGGGAATGATATACTTTAATTTCACCCCCACGGATTTGGAGGCGACTAGATGCCTAAATAGGGTGTTTTTGGGTATGCCATAAAGCATGCGAAGGTGAATGAGTGGTCAAGAAAGGATTCATCACCCCAAGTGATATGAGGGGATGTATCTCACTTGTTCTCAATTCTTGATTAACTTGTATAAAGTCTTTGGCCAAAGCATGATGAATTTGAGGAAAGTTAGTTTCCTAAATTCATAAGGTTAGTCATGAATTATGAGAATTAATATGGAATGTTATAAGTAGACACTAAGCCATGCTTTATGACATATCTAGGATATTTGATAAAAGGACTGTATTGCACTGAGAGGCTTATCACTGAAGGGCTTTGTCAAATTCTTTAATTGACTCTCTACCATTTGAGTGGTCATGATGTATTACTAGATACCACTCATGATCTATAAATATAAATGAATTATCAAATTGATATTTGATTAGGATTTATAATTATTGCCAACATGTTAGAAGCCTAATGTGTCACACACATTAAGTGACATGATTGGATTAAATAAGGATAATTAATTAAGTTGTACTTAATTAGAATAGACTAAAATAGAGTAAAAAATTAATTAAGTTCACATAGACTTAATTAAATTAAAATACAATTGTTGTAGTGAGGGTTACAACTTAGTTTGGCTATATAAATATATTATGTTAGCAAACTAAGCCTCTAAGCCTTTAGCCACTTCTCAGCTGTTTCATTAAATAAAAAAAAAGAATAATAGTTTTCTTTATTTGACAAAAATAAGATTCGATAAAAACTTTTGGTTTTTTTTTTTGTTTTAGAAACACAACTTCCTAGCACAAGTAAAAAATCCTATCTTTGAGAAGGTCTTATTCAGTCACTGTGTGGATTACTGTTAAAGGCCAAACACTTGGGTGGTTGAAGATTTAACAAATCTTAAAAGTGAAGAAGCAAAGATTTTGATTAAATTGGCTATTGATTACGATATCTAGAGCAAGGTATGCGACTCTTAAACTTATGAATGTTCATAATTAATTAAAAAATTACATGAAAAACACAAACATTGATCTTGTAAGATTCGATTGTTTCTCTGATTAAATGCTAGTTTACTATTCCTTTGCGTTATATTTTTAATTTCTTGATTATTTTCATGTTTGAGCATGAGGTCAAATCCCAGCAATGGTTTCAGAGCCTTTGTTTGATGTTTTCATGTAATATGCATGCTTGATTCTTGGTGATAATCAATAGGATTGATTTGTGTGCTGATTTGGTGTATATAAGTTTTCAAGGCTTTCTTTAAAATCTGTTTTTCTATTTTAATTCAATTCTGGACAGCATGTAATTAATTCATTAAAACATGTTTTAAAAGGTTTAAAATCATGTTTAATTGAAGAATTAATGAATGGACTAAAAGGCTTGCAAAACCAAGTTAAAACCGAATAGTTTGAGGTGTTTTGGAGACTAATGTGCCGATTATTTTTTACTAACATTGGGTAAGTGTTATGAGTAGTTTTTAATTGTTAAATATTAGTTTTATCAAATTAAATTGCTGCATGTTTTGGCCAAACTTGATTTAGTATGAAAAAAGTTCATAAAAATCATGTTCTTGAGTTTCAAAAACAACAAAGATTTAATGCAGAAAATTTTGGACAGCTGTGATTAGTTTTGGTGGCTTAATTCTTCATGAATTTTATGTTTAATTGTTAAACACACTTGCTGGAAATTTCTAGTAGCTTTTTCATGAGTTTGACTCATGATTTGGAGTTTTAAGAGCACTTAAATACCATCTATTTTAATTTTGGGTGATTCGAAAAAAAAAAGAAGGGAAATTGTTTCCTACTTTAAAAGCAATTCCTAAAATTAAGGATAGAATTTTAATTTTGGGTGATTCATAAAAAATAGGAAATTCTTTCCTACTTTAAAAGAAATTCTTAAAATTTAGAATAATATTTTAAATTAGGAAATTCATAGGAAATAGTTTCCTACTTTAGAAGAAATTTCTTAAGTTATGTGATAGCATTGAACTTTACTTGAAATTTTGGTTTGACTAGAAGTGTCCAAAATTTGTTAAGTCGCAATTTAGGTAACTTGAATAACATACAATTTAGGAAACTAATCCATGTTTTAAATGTTAGAAATTAAAATGTTGTCTTAGATATATTTTAGGAAGTTTACCTAAAATAAAGAGGTTTCCAAAATTAAAAGGAGTTTTAATTATGGAAAGAATTAAAATGAAAGTCTTAAAAAGGAAAATTTTATTTCAATGAATTTCCAATAAGAAATAAGAAGTAAAAAGTTTACTTTAAGTGTTTTGAAAATGGGAATTTCTTAAACATTAAATTGAAATAAAAAATACAAAATAATTTGAGTCTAGCTCTTTAAGTGAATTAATTGATGCTTTTCTCAAATAACACACAAGATCACCAAATGATATTGAGATTGCATTTATTTCTATACTTTTGATTGTGATTATAAAGCATGAGGATGATTATGGACTCAGACCTTAGAAGATTAGGTCATGGATGGTTAAATTTATTTCTCATGGTGTTTATTTTAAAATAGGGTCTGCGCACCCTGCCTTATCTCTATTTTCTCTAGGTTGTAAAATTCTTTTCTCACCTAACTCCCCTTGAATGTAACTCGAGGTTTCTTGATATAATTAGTTACATAAAAGTGTACAAGTAGGGTTAGATAGAAAATTTTTTTGTAACTTGAAGATGGAGATCCAAGGGCGCCATAGAAATTCAAGGAGATTACAAGCAAAACTTGAAGACGATGTTTGTGTAAATCCCCTTGGAATTTGACCAACTAATTTCCTTAATGGCTCAAGGAAATTAGAATTAGTAAAGTCCATAATCATCCTAGCAGTTGGCATGAGATAGATTTATTTTTCAGTATATATATATATATATGATATATGTGAAATGCGGTAAATGTTATACATGCCAACAATGCCAAATCAATGAGACCTTAATTAATGAATTAATAAATAAAATCCCTTATTAAAATATTGAGTCAAAAAGTTACCTTCCACCATATAACAAGATAACCAAGTTGCTTTTTTAATTGGAGGCTTGTTGAGTCACTCAAGGCCAAACTTTTAAACGAGTACATTTGAGGTATTGGTGGGTCTTACTCAACTAGTACCATGTTGTTCGGATGTGTCACACATGACCGCATAGTATTAGAGGCATAGTTAGAGACAATGTATATGATACATTTAGACAAGGAGTTGTCACCTAACTGATCTAGGACTTGTATAGGATATAATTGCTAAGCTAAGTTACCTACCTACTTAGTTTCATTATGGCTTGTTGAGTCACTTAAGGTCATGGTGGGATGAGAAGGATCTTAGCTCAATAAGAAGTTCAAAGGTTAAATTTCTCGAAATAGTAGAGAAGGGCTATTGTTTTGATAAAATATTGAGAATAATCATATAATATTCTAAAACCTTGTCTTTATGATTATATAATTTGCGTTAATGACTAATAATCATATATGTTGGTTTATATAGGATATAAATCTATCATGGAGAAAAGTTTGTCACTTATAAGCATACTTGATGCAAACAAGTTGACAAGCCCAAATTTCATTGACTGGTTTCGCAATGTCAAGATTGTCTTGAAACAAGAGAAAAAGGCTTATGTTCTAGATGGTCTTGTTCCCGAGGAACCTAGTGATGCTGCTACAAATGAGGACAAAGAGGCTTATAGAGTTTATATGGATGATCTCGATCAAGCCACATGTGTGATGTTGGCTAGTATGGCTCTAGATCTTCAAAAGCAACATAAAGCTATGAATGTTTTGGATATTATCCTAAACTTTAGAGAAATGTTCAATAAAAAAAGTCACACAGAGAGATTTGACATTTCAAAGGAATTGTTCTGATGTAAAATGTCTGAGGGAAGCCTAGTAAGGCCTCATGTGCTTAAGATGATAAGATACATGACTCGACTTAAGCAGTTGGGTTGGATTATGGATCATGATTTGAGCATAGACCTTGTACTTTCTTCGCTACCAGAGAGTTATTCACAATTTGTGTTGAACTTCAACATGAATAAGATTGAGGTAACCCTTTCAAGCTTATTGAATATGCTCACACAGGCTGAAAACACCATTGCAAAGGAGAAGTTTTCAGTTCATCTTGTTTCTTCTAAGAAAAATAAAAATAAGAAATAAAATTTTCTAAGAAAGACACGGATGAAAAGGCATCAACTTTGAAAGGTATGAAGCCTATTGGAGGAGTGAAGAAGGACAAGGATAATGACAAATGCCATTTCTACAGCAAACTAGGGCATTAAAGGCACAATTACAAGGATTATCTTGAATCCATCAAAGGGAAGAAACAAAAGGAAGCTTCCACATCAAGTATGAATCATATGATGATTTATTTTTCACTACTTGGTATATTATACCTTACTCTTTTTAATGGTTTTAATATGTATGACATATTAAAGGAACTAATCACAAGGAGTAGTGAAGAATAAGATCATGAAGGGGACAACCTTAGTTGATGGTGATCAAGCTTGTCGACCTATATTAAATTGTGGAACAATAAATAATTTTAGAACATTGAATGTTTTCATGACATGATTGTCAAGATGAGATGTTTTGGTTTTGGACCTATGGCTGAATATTTTATTTTATGTTTAGGAAACATAGATTTATATTTTGCTTGCATGGGATGCTTAACTTATATATATTTATATATTTACATTACATCTCATTTTATTTTGGAATTGTTCTAAATTATTTATCCTTAAGTATAACCTTGCATATATGATAATCAATACTAAGTCATAATGATATGATCCTTGTGAGATTATTTTTCTTTTGATTATGAATCAAAAAGAAAATTAATGAGTTGACTTAGATAAAATTGAGTCCTAACTCAATGAATTCGTAATAGGATTATGAACATATTTAGTCAAGAGTCATTCTTATTGAAATCTTAGATTTAAATTAAGATTGCGTAGAACTAAATAACAATTGATTATCATATTGAATTCATAAGAGATGAATCACAAAGCAATCCAACCCCATTTAATCGCATGAACTAACCTTTGATAGGATTTCATCCCATAACCAATGATGAACAACTTATAATATGTATCTATACATAAAAGTTACGGATATAACGCCCCAAAACAAAGTAAATAAGTTTACTTGGTAAGATTTCTCTACATGATAGAAATAGTGGGAGCTAATGATACTTGAAAGGTCAAAGGTCATGAAATTATGAAATCCAATAGATAAGATCTATGCATAAAGATTGATTTAATGGGATGTATAAGGATGCATAATTCATGAGATGAATCCATTAAATACAAACCATTAGTGGGATGCATTGTAACGACCCATTCCTCGATCACTATTGGCGTTTGAGTTTTATGAGAAATCCCGTCAAGTTCTGAATGAGGCTTATTTGAAACTCTTGTTAATACATTATATTCATTCCACCAATTTATGTAATCGCTTTGAACTGTATAACTCTTTGCAATATACTTAAAATGAAAAGCTAGACAAATAAGCTAAACTTTTATTCCACATTATTGTATAAATACATTAAAGTTCATAATCTCCAAATGTACATTTGCATTAACACTAGTGTCTATTTACAAAACAAATTACACTATGAACGACTCGACCTTTAGCAGCAGAGTGACTCGGAATAAAGTGCTATGAGATGCCTTTACCTATCCGTGGTGGACAATAAATGCCGATGTGTCACAGCCCAAATCCCGGGCCATGATCGGTGCATGGGCCTAATGGGCATAGCCCACTAAGCCCAAGCAAGCCTTTTTATACAATCCTGATCATCATTCCCAACCATCATTTCTAAAACCACATATTGTAATTCTCTACTAAAATATTTCAGTAACATTTTATAGTGAACCAATACTCACCATTTTATTATGTCAAAATAATGTCACCCGTTTGCCAACTCATAGTGGCATTAGTAATCAAATATACATATTCGACTTATAACATGGATCCTAGCGGATTACATTACATATACGTATTCACAGGTAACAGACTCTTGACCGTCAGCGGAGTGACCGTGGGTGAAGGTATATCTACTGAGATGTCATACTACCTACCAAGAGGATAAGCATACGTGGACACTCAATCTAGGTCCCAAATGTCTTCAAATCTGAAAACATGAAGTTTAAAAACGTGAGTATAAAACTCAGTGAGTGAACACAAGAAGGGAACAAGCAATCGATAAGGAGAACTTGGAAATCATGATGCACTTATTTCAAAAACAATGCAATTGATTTAATTTCTTACTAAAAACCCCTCATTTCAAACTTTGATTAATAACCTCATAGTGTTGTAAAAACCCATGATCAATCCATGAAGTTAAATGGGTGAAAAATATGTCAAAATCAAGCAAGGTAGCAAGCAGGACAGCAAGTTTCTAGCTGCAGTGAGAAACAGTCTCAGTTTGCATATATTTCGGTTTTTCCAGAATATCTCCCACTACAGAAGTCCACTTGACCTGATTTTTAGACCATTAGAAAGCTAAGAGGCTGGGCCACAACTTTTATGTTTACTACTTTGCCCATTTCTAAACGGAAAGTGGTCAAAATCATTATCAAAGTGGAAGAACTGCACTAGAATTTTGGGACCACCTGAGAGTTTCTCGCTACAGTGAGAAATAGGGCCGGTTTATGCCCCCACCACCCGAGAGTTTCTTGCTGCAACGAGATTTAGGGCAGATGAAAATTAAGGGGTTTTCACATGCCATAAAATCCATCCTTACCATATTGCACATCAAAGTGAACACATTGACAATAATCAAGTTATCAATATTCAAAACAATCACATATTATAATCATAAACTTGCTATAACATCTACATATATAAACATATATCAACAAGTACACCACCCCACTTCATTCATTGTCATAGCTGGGTCATTATCATCGGCTTTTGCGCACTTTGTACTCGCACATAGTCGGGTCATCATCGGCTTATGCACACTCCCTACTCACACATAGTTGGATCATCATCAGCTCATGTGCACTCTTACATCGCACATAGCTGGGTCATCATTATCACACAACATTATTCATCAATGCACAACACATATTCATATCTATACATACCAACATAATATAAGAGCACATGGATTTATCTTTTTACATATTTCACATTTTCACAACATCAAAACATTTTATCAAGGGCTTGTTCCCATGCATAATTTAATGAAAACCAAGTAAAATCATTTAAATGCTTCATCCCAACACATATGTATTTCCCAAAAACACTTTGATGCAAGTTCACTCATAGGTCTTGTTGATTCTTTTGCTTGACTCTAACCTCAACTAATGCTCCAAATGGACATGTGAGGCCTTGTTAGAACCTATACACACACAATATCACCACCAACCCAAATTAGCATTAATATAATTCCAAAAGCTCTTTCCTAAATCAAGTTCTACTAGTTATTCCTAACTAGTTTCCAATTGCCATTAAATGGCTATCTATTCTCTCTACTCTAGTAACTCTAGAAATAAATAAACAAACCTCAATAATAAAACAACTCACAACTCTAATTACTAGCCATTATCAACAACCTAAAATCAATCCTCATTCATTACTCACCTTGGTGGATTTATAGTTGAATTCCTTCTCAAGAATACTCAAGCTTTCATGGAAAGTCTCTTTCTCTCTCTTTGTCTCTCTAAAATTTCCAACTAGTGAGAGAAAGTATTGAATAAAGACTTTTTAAGGGGTTTAAGGTGAAAGAGTGAAAGAGAACAAAAGGTTCTATGAAGAAGTGTTCAAAAGCATGAAAATTGAAGCTAGAGAGAGAAAGTTATGGAAGCTTTATGAAAGGCTCCCATGGAGATGAAGAAACGTGAGATGGGAAGAGAAGAAGAAATGGTTGGAAGCTACTGGAAGTTTGCTGGAGCTTTAGAAATTTATATCTAAAGTTTATCCATTTCTCACATAAATTACCAAAATGCCCTTAACATGGTGACTTTGTCTTTCTCCCATCCTTTGTGCAACCTTTTACTCTTTTGACACTAGGGCAAGGTCCATAATAGTCTAGAAATACTCGGGTTCACGAAAACATTAAAATTTAGACCCAAGATACAAAATGACCATTTTGCCCCTATCGTGGAAATTATCATTATTTTTATCTTCTTCATTTATTTTACCATCATAAACATCATTCATTCATTCCTTAGGCCTATTTAGACCTTAATAGCATAAAAAAAACCCACTTGTAGGAGCTCACCAAGAGAAATTATGAAATTACCCTTGGTCTACATTATCGCGTCTACTTCTAGTTATGTGTCTATGGAGATTGAGATTTCATAGGTTCATATCCGAATTACCCTCTTTAACTCAATAATTAACCTCAATTGGCATCCATAAACTTTATTAGCCACTGTATCAAAATACTGGGTACTACACGATGAATGCATGCTAGGCCGATCACTTATCTGCAAAAGGGGAAATAAGGGGGTGAGTCTCACAGACTCAGTGATCATCAGCTCCATGAGTAGGGCATAGATGGGAAACAAGCTTAGAGCAAATAATTTGAAGGATAAAACCAGGTTATAAAATGATAACCCTATAAAACTAAATAACAAATAAGGTATTTGTGCATTGTAAAAATAATGTCGTGAAAATCATAGTACAATACTTTCCTTGGCAAACAATGTCGAAATCAAAGCATAGTAAAATAGATTTCAATTGACGAAATCATTTATTTCCTTCACAAATACAAATGGCCATATAAAAACAGGCACACTCCCAAACTGTGTGGCGTTTAAAATTAACCGAGTACATCCACATACATCAAGTCATGATCAACATATAAAGCATTGAAAGCTTTCAATTAAAAAGGGGAGTTGCGAAAAAATCGGTATCTCTCCACCATGTGAAAGAGTATGAGTCTAAAAACTCTTGAGACTCTCGAGTAGGTAATCATAAATAATTAACCCGTGGACCCTCTTCCACATAATAACATCCGGGAAGGCCCTCTTTACCAGATTCCCACAACCATGGCAGTCTCGATGATGTTGGTTGACATCAGAGAAATCATATGGTCGCAACCACGTTTATCAACTTGTGGCCTTGCCACGTCTAATAGCCCGTCGATGACCCAAAAGGTTCTCTAGCTAGAGCTCACTTATGCACAGGGGTCACACTATCTGATGTGACAGTCAGCCTACTCTCGATGCTCTCGATTTTTCAAGATCGTTTTTAAAACCAAATCAAGGTTTTCAAGAGTTTTTCTTTAAATCATTTGAAAACAAGGTTTGGCAACCTTTCAAAACTATTTTTCACATTAGAATGCATGGGGAAAACATTTGCATAAAGTTCGTACTAAAACTAGCTCACTAGAATTTGCATTTAAGCCATTTATCAAGTGTAATTAACTATGCACATCACACAAAGATACAAGGCACAATTTTGATGCAAAACATTGCAAAAGGGCTTGTTTCTTGGTTTTTAAAACACTTTACATATATCATATATATATATATAGTATACACAAAACACCTTCAAACTCAATTTGCATTCACAAATGCCTATTGTTTCTACCAGCTCATGCTTTCCACAAAAGCAGTGTATAAATCATTCCAAACCATGTATTCAAATCACTTATCATTTTCTAGCAACTCTTGCTTTTCACAAAGGCATTGAATAATACTATTCATATACTTTGATATAGCATAGAATCTTTTAAAATTGATACCCCATACTCACCTTATAATGGCGGGATGTTACTTCATCACTAATATTTCCTCAATTGCTTACTTTATGCTTGTAGCAATAATCCTTGCTTTGTCAACTTCCTGACATCATTTCAATCCAATACATTTAATAAGCTTGCTGCCATTATATTCTACACTTGTTGTTCACATTTAATTCTATGCTTTCATATCTTATTCTTAAGAGATAACCGTTTACACTAAATCCTTAGTGTAAACTTTTGAATTACATAAACCTGACAACTTGTTTATGACTTCAAATGCCCATGTCAATCTTTCTAATAACATTGTCATGTTCAAACTGTTATTTCCACACTATTAATCACATATAGGGCTGCAACTCTATATCCGATTTCACCAAGTAATTTCTAAGCTTATATGCACTGTTATTCACATTTAACACGTTGCCACTAAGCACAATATCAATTTCCATTCATGTTGCACCAATATTATTCAAATTGCACCAACATTCTTAACCTTTTAAAGTCTTTTAAAACAACATATGTCTACAATTTCTTTTTCAAGCTTTCAACTAGCATAATTATTTCCTAACCGTACTGAAGGCATCACACAACCATTTCGTGTTCAATGCGTTACCTTTGTGATGGCTTGGATCTTGCATGCAACTTCAATATTCTTCCAAAGCTTTAATTATCAAGCTGCCACAATAACTCACAAATAAATTCCCAAGATTTCCTATCAACCGTAGGATTAAAAATGTAAGATTATACTTACCTTTTTCTTTATACTCCAAATCCACTATATAGCCGTGTAAAATCAACATGCATGCTTTTGGTCCTCTGATTCTTTGAAGATCTTGCTACCACAAAATGTTTCTTATCGTTACAACTGGTTTTCAAAACATGCATGCAAGCAAAATCACATGTTGGTCCCAAGTAAATGTGCTAGAGGCGGGTGAATAGCACTTTTTACCTCTTACAAAAATTGACTTCTAATTGGGGACAAATGCAAGATAAAAGAAAGGTTTAAGGATGAATAAAAACTAAAAATAGAGCAGACAATCACACAAGAATTTATAGTGGTTCGGTCCAAGACCTACATCCACTACCTTGATTGTTCAACCAAGGATTTTCCAAACCAATCACTATGAATGGTGAAATTCACAAGCTTTCACCAAGCTTTACAATGGCTTTTACTAGGCTCAGCCAAAACCTTTCACAATGGTTTTTACCGGGATCAACCAAAACCCAACAACTAACTTTTCTAGGCTAAGTTAGAACCTATACACTTAATCAAGCAATCCAAGCTTGAATAAATTCCCTTAGAGTGTCTCGCACACTCTAAGCATACAAGATGAAGAAAAGATGAAGCACAATTGATCACTTAGCTGATCTGAGATGTACAAAACTAAGCTCAAACACTTTTTCAAAAGATAGGAGTGAAATACAAGTGAAAAAAGAAGGTTTTTTTTTATCTTTTAAGCTCAAAATCACTTTGAATGGCTTCTCTATCTTATTTTCAACTGTTGAAGAGGCTTTAAATACTTACAAAATCAATTCTGGCCGTTGGAGATAGAAACTAGCTGTTTCTACTTGTTATTTTGTCTTCTAGTGCTCAATTCAAATTTTCTAACAGAATGATCTTAGTTGACTAACTGCGGTCTTAGTCGACTAAGTTGTCATTGTTTTCTGATCCCAGTTTTTGGCAGTGAGCACTTAGTCGACTAACTTCCTTCTTAGTCTATTAAGTTGTTTCTATTTTGAAGTCCAAATTTCTGGTAGTATGCTTTTAGTCGACTAACTTACTTCTTGGTCGACTAAGTCTTCTTTGTCTCTCAATCCTCTTGAGCCTGCCAACTTCTAATTTGAATTTTAGGTAACTAACACCCTACATTATCCAACTAAGAGGCTTCTGTTTGTATCTAGCACCTGCTTAACTGATTAAATCTTGTGTTAACCAGTTAGGACTAATATGTCTTCATTAAAGCTCTTTCTTCTTTTCTTGTTTAACCAATTAACCCATTTTGTAATTGCATAAGCATCTTGACTTGCTTTCATATACTAAATATATTAATGAATTTAAGCTTTTTCTTGCACACTTAAACAATATAATCAGACATCAATGAATGGGAATATTTTGCTATCATCAAAACATATAGAGTCAACATTCTCTATCTCTTATTTTTGATGATGACAAAACACTCATAGATTAATAGTGCAATGTCTATGTTCAATATAAATACTTCAAATCTTTATGCATAATGAGTTGCTCCTCCTTAGTCAATGCATCTAGTTTTCTTTAAAGATTTGCAATAAACTATTTATAATATCCATAATAGCTAAACAAGATATATAATGCCCACAATAGCTAAGCAAGATATATTGAATATCCATAATAACTAGCACATAATATTCAATAAAATCATAACTAAGCATCACACACATAAATTAAACATGAAAACCTATCACACTCAATTTAACTTAGTTTTCCTTCTCTTCTTTTTTTGCCATCATTAAAAAAGATATTCAAAACTCCCCCTTAATGAGTGCATCTAGATTTTCCTTTAATTTTTAAATCAGACCTTAATGAATAGGAATCATAAGCACTCATATACTTAAGTCATACAAGCTTATAGATATAGTTTAATAACTTCAAGAGTCAAGCTTGTGTCTATGTAAGAACAAATGCATGGGAGTTAAATCATTGCAAGAAATTGTCAAAGATTACTCAAATAATGTTCAAGCAAATTTGATCATTTTGTCATAATCAAAACTATAATAATTTTAAAGCTAACATCATAACTCTTACCTTCCTCTCTTTTGAATAGTTAAACCGAAGCACTAATCTCCTTCAGGCTTCAAATATACACTTTGAATGGTAAGGGAGCATCAAGACTCAACAAGGAAGAAGTAAGAAATGCACGATTTCTCTTGAATCCTCACAAACCCAAGCCTTCCTCCATTTTTTCTCTTTCTGTTTTCTTTCGCTTTTCTTCCTCTCTAGTGGAGCTCTCAAGAACAATTTCTTCTTTCTTTTCCTCTCTCAATGGCCGGTTCTCTCAAGCTTCTTAGGCCCAATTTTTTTGTTCTCTTTTACTCTTTGGAATTTGATATTTATATGGCCACCCATGTAGCGAATCAAATTGCATGCACACATTTACCTTTTTTATTCTATTTGACCACCTTGCCAACCTATAAGATTTCATGCACCAATTTCCTTTCTTCCACATTGGTCAAATATCTTCCTGTATTATGCATATTCATTCTTTAATCTATCTTCATGCATTCTTAATGCATTGCCATTTCATCCACCTTACTTATGTCCAATAGCCTTTCATGCATTCTCCCACATTATTTCTCATTTGGCCTCCCATTTAGCCAATAACATTACATGCATATATATTTCCTTTCTTTTAATCCAACATTGCCACCAAGTGTCCTCCATGCAAAAATTCTTTATGCTTTCTTTAACTAGTAAAATCACATGCACATTTCACCTCGTGCATTTGTCTTCTTCCTTTTTATTTGTCACATGGGGGTCCCACTTGTTCCCCACTAAGATTACACCTTTATATACCATCTTTTGCATGTAATAGTATTGTCATATGCATATGCCAATATTCCACATAACCTCATTTTTTCATGATTAATTATTTTCTTTTCATCCAATTTTGAATGCAACCAATAATTTCTCTATCTAAATAATATAATATAATATAAATGAATAAAATATTATTTTATTCATGTCATCTAAAAGTTCTATTTTTGGTCTCCCCCACTTAGACTTAACCTATCTTTCGCAAGATGCGACCTGTTCTGGCATCAAATTATTTTAATGTTATTTTATTCCAAAATTCTTTGCTTGTCTCCTTGGGTCCCAAAGTGTCTCACTTTGCCCTAGTTCATTTCCAAATCACCTTTTAACTCCGCTAACTCATCATCAATAAAATATTATTATTTATTATTATTTTTTCACGTACAAAATATTTTATTCCAAAATACTCCTTCCACCTGTCTCCGCTTTTTCACACTTAATTTAGATTCAATTGACCCTCGTCCTATCGATACAGTCGTATTGGCTTCTATACGTGGGTACGAGGTGTTACATGCATATTGATGCACTACTCATGTAAGATGACTCTACTAAATAATCCAACATGAATGATTGGATAATAATCTTTATTCAATGTAATAAATTCAAAAAAGTTGAATACATTGAATAAGATAAACATATTTTGTGCACATCATAAGATTAGTGGGAGTAAGATAAGTTACTCATTAAAAGTGTATAAGATGGATTTTTTAGTCTAAGAAAAACAAAATGGGACTAAAGAGTTAGAGCCTAAAAGGGGACTCAACAAAAGAATTTAAGATGACATGTTAAAGGAGTTTAACATAGAGAGAATTCTAAATGTTAAAAGTGACATAAAGTCATGATTGAGCAGTTTTATTGGACTAATTCCAAAACAAGAGATAACTACATGATTATATCAATAATCGGATATAAACCTTTTGTTTAGGCTACAAAAGAAGAGATATTTGGATCATTGGTTTAATCAACCAATAAATGATTCTTAGTTGTTAAAGTAATAACAAGAGCCATAATAATGGAATCAAAGTCTCGTTGTGATCTAAATTAGTATTTCTATTATAACAACGGAGATTGTCGAACATGTAATTTAACATGTTCTCAAATATTGCAATTTGAGTTGTCTTAGTAGAGACACAGTTGCTAAGCAAAAAAGTTCGATACTGGATACGTTAGCAATTGACTGAAGTGCAAGTGGGAGATTGTTGGTATATGCCCTTGAGCCAATTGGATTGGTCAAGGAATATATATTGTCATTTAATGCATATTTAATTGCATAACTATATGTGATAGAGGTTTTCCTTCATGTTAGTGCTATAATAAGGAGTTATTAAGTACCTATTAGATGAAGCCCATGGAACATAATGACCTTGCAAGAGAATTGTAAAGTTGTTACAATTATGAAATCACTATGCATCAAAGCCATGCTCCTAAAATTGTTCTTGGTCATTGTATTGGTAAGACAGGGTATCGATAATGCTCAAATACTGGTACATGTTAAGCCTCCTTACTTGAAAAGTGAGTAATCAATCTCATAGATTGAAGTATATGGGAAACTTGAGGATAACATGTGGGTTCTTGTTAAAGAACAAGTTCACTGAACATGACCTGCTATGAGAACTCCATTTGGTATTTCACTAAAGTGTTTATGGAATATGTTTTCATGTGATAGTTGTGCAACTAGTCCTCCAACTTCATACACCAGGTCATCTTGTATGGGGAATGACATACTTTGATTTCACCCCTATGGATTTGGAGGCTACCAAATGCCTAAACAAAGTGTGTTTGGGTATGCCATGAAGCATGCGAAGGTGAATGAATGGTTAAGAAAGGATTCATCACCCTAAGTGATATGAGGGGATGTATTTCACTTGTTCTCAATTCTTGTTTAACTTGTATAAAGTGTTTGGCCAAAGCATAATGAATTTAAGGAAAGTTAGTTTCCTAAATTCATAAAGTTAGTCATGAATTATGAGAACTAATATGGAATGTTATAAGTAGACATTGAACCATGCTTCATGACATATCCGGGACATTTGATGAAAGGATTGTATTGCACTGAGAGGCTTGTCACTGAAGGGCTTTGTCAAATTATTTAATTGACTCTCTAACATTTGGGTGGTCATGATGTATTGCTATATATTGCTCATGATCTATAAATATAAATTAATTATCAAATTGATATTTGATTAGGATTTATACTTATTGCCAACATGTTAGAAGCCTAATGGGTCACACACATTAAGTGACATGATTGGGATTAAATAAGGATAATTAATTAAGTTAGACTTAATTAGAATAGACCAAAATAAAGTGAGAAATTAGTTAAGTTCACAGAGGCTTAATTATATTAAAATATAATTGTTGTAGTTAGGGTTACAATTTAGTTTGGCTATATAAATATATTATGTTAGCAAACTAAAACTCTAAGCCTTTAGCCACTTCTCAGCCTTTTCATAAATAAAAAGAAGAAAAATAGTTTTCTTTGTCTGACAAAAATAAGATTTGATAAGAACTTTTGGCCTTTTGTTTTGGAAACAAAACTTGCTAGCATAAATAAAAAATCCTGCCTTGGAGAAGTCTTATTTGGTCACTGTGTGGATTACTGTTAGAGGCCAAACACTTGGGTGGCTGAAGATTTGACAAATCTTAAAAGTGAAGAAGCAAAGATTTTGATTTAATTGGCTCTTGATTATGATATCTAGAGCAAGGCATGTAACTCTTAAACTTATGAATATTCATAATTAATTAGAAAATTACATGAAAAACATAAACATTGATCCTGTAGGATTTGGTTATTTCTCTGATTAAATGCTAGTTTACTATTTCATTGTGTTATATTTTTAATTTCTTGATTATTTTCATATTTGAGCATGAGGTTGAATCCCAGCAGTAAAGTGTGTCAAGGAGGTACCATTAAAGACACAGGAAAAGAATCCGATTTCAAAGTTTTCTCAACAAGGGAGGTTAAGAAGGAGCAAGATGTTAGTGTAAGCCATACAAGCCAATCAATTTTGTGCTTGTAAAGCACTACATTCATTAGTCATATTACATGTTAAATACATTATGGATATTTACATAATGTATGAGGTATTTCTTTATCCATGAGTTTATTTATAAAGAGTTAAGAGAGACTTGTGTAGACAAAGTTCTTCAAACATAATGGCCTTGCAAAGAAATTATAAAGGTTATAATTATGAGATTCAGATGCATCAAAGCCTTGTTCCTGGTCATTGTATTGTCAGGAATAAGTGTTGGAATAGGATCTTAATGGATTAATGTGATTGTGTAAAGCATGGATTTAAAAAATTTCTTTAACAATGGAAG
>NC_030852.1:12710168-12718201 GCF_000208745.1 Theobroma cacao
CGCGACTGTTGTCATGGGCCTGAGGGAGGTTCCGGGTCGTGACAAGCTTTATTATATGGCTGTGAACAATTTTTAGATTCAATTAAAAATACATGTCTCCTATGTATGACTCTTCATACAAATGTATTTTAATATCTCAATAGAATCTTGGTACCTTAATAACTAGATAATGAATGCTTACTAAAACAAATTCTTCATCTTATTATCAAAATGTACTTTCATTACAAATAAATTCGATGAATTTAAACACGAGAATATACTTGCTTTCCAGGGCACCATATTCTCAAAATTTCTAACAATCTCCCACTTGCCCTAAAGCAAGTATGACATATCCCTCATTCCAAAACCTTCTAAGTGACGATTGAAACTCTTTTGTGTTAGAGTCTTTGTGAATGGATCGACGAGGTTTTGCTCTGTTGGAATTTTCTTCACAAGTACTTGTCCACGTTGTATGATCTCTTGAATAAGATGATACTTTCTTTCAATATGTTTTGCTGCTTTATGATTTCGCGATTCTTTTGAGTTAGCCACTGCTCCACTGTTATCACAATAGAGTGTAATAGGCTTGTCCGCATCTGGAATTACTTCAGAGTCCATAAGGAACTTACGGAGCCATACAGCTTCTTTGCTGCTTCACAAGCCACAACATACTCTGCTTCCATAGTAGAGTCTGCAATACAAGATTGCTTTACACTCCTCTAAACTATGGCTCCTCCTCCAATGGTGAAAATAGATCTTGATGTTGATTTTCTAAAATCAACATCAGATTGAAAATCTGAATTAGTGTACCCTGTCGCTACAAGGTCACTTCTAGAATATACAAGCATGTAATTCTTCGTTCTACAAAGATATTTAAAAAAGCACTTGACTGTAGTCCAGTGCTCCACATCTGGGTTTGACTAAAATCTGCTAACCAATCCAATTGCATAGCAAATATTTGGCCTAGTGCATAGCATAGCATACATGAGAGTTCCAATGGCAGATGCATATGGAATCCGTCTCATGTATTCAACTTCTTCTGGAGTTTTAGGTGACATTTCCTTAGAAAGTTTGATTCCATGTCTAGAGGGCATAAAACCCTTCTTGGAATCTAGCATAGCAAACTTGGCCAAAATCTTGTCTATGTAGGATGCTTGAGATAATGCTATCTGTTTGTTCTTACGATCCCTTATAAGTTTGATCCCTAGAACATAGCTAGCTTCTCCCAAATCCTTCATATTGAATTGATGGTTCAACCAACCTTTAACTATTGATAACATTCCTATATCATTCCCAATGAGTAGAATGTCATCAACATGAAGGACTAGGAAAATAACCTTTTTATCCTGTATCTTTTTATAAACACAGGGTTTGTCAACATTTTGCTGGAAATCGTATGATTTGATAGCAGTATCAAATCTTATGTTCCAAGACCTCGATGCTTGCTTAAGTCCATAAATGGACATGTGCAATTCACAAACCTTATGCTCGTGGCCCTTTTTAATGAAACCTTCTAGTCGAGCCATATAAATGCGCTCTTCAAGATCTCCATTTAAAAATGCAGTCTTTACATCCATTTGCCATATCTCATGATCAAGATGTGCGGTTATGGATAAAAGGATCCTGATGGATTTAAGCATAGCAACTGGCGAGAAGGTTTCCTCATAGTTAATCCCTTTTCTTTGGGTAAAACCCTTGGCCACTAGTCTAGCCTTGAAGGTCTCTACCTTGCCATCACTTCCTCTTTTTCTCTTGTAAATCCATTTGCACCTTATAGGTTTTATCCCTTCAGGTGGATCTACTAAAGTCCAGACTTTATTAGAATCCATGGAGTCTAACTCAGATTTCATTGCCTTATGCCATTCTTCAGCATCAACATCATTAATAGCTTCCTTATATGTAATAGGATCATATTCGTGTTTGTTAGAGAGTGCAATCATGTTTTCTCCCAAACCCATGTATCTTTCTGGTTGTCTCACAACCCTCCCACTACATCGAGGCACCACTATTTGATGTTCAGGTTGTGTTTCTGTTTCAACTCTTGAATCAGATAGTGTTATGACATCTTCAGAATTAACTCTTACATCTAAAAGATCAGACAATTCTTTTAAGACAATTTCACTTTTAGGTTTGTGATTTCTCACAAACTCTTCCTCTAAGAAAGTGGCATTCATACTAACAAACACTTTCTTATCTTGATCACTATAGAAGTAATAACCTTTTGTTCCTTTTGGATATCCTACAAACAAGCACACCTTAGTCTTTGGTTCCATCTTTGGGGACTCTAGCTTTAAAACATGTGTAGGACATCCCCAAGTTTGTAAATGACGTATAGATGATTTACGCTCTGTCCATAACTCCCTTGGTGTCTTAAGCACAGCCTTAGATGGAGCAAAATTGAGCAAGTATTGAGTAGTTTGCATACAATATCCCTATAATGAGATTGGAAGGTTAGCATAGGACATCATTGATCTAACCATTTCTAAAAGAGTCTTATTTCTTCTTTCAGCTACACCATTATGTTGAGGTGTTCTTGGCATTGACAAATTGAAAATTATCCCATTGTCAGTGAGATATTGCTGAAATTCATCTGATAAATACTTACCTCCCTGATCTGATCGAAGTTGTTTCAATGGCTTGCCAAGTTGCTTTTCAACTTCGGCTTTGAATTCTTTGCATTTTTCAAAGGATTCACTTTTTCTGTGCATCAAATACACAAAGCCATGTGTCGAGTAATCATCAATAAAAGTTATGAAATATTCATGACCTTCTCTAGCTTCTACATTCATTGGTCCACACACATCTGTGTGCACCAAGTTTAGAACGTATGGCATTTTGTTACCTTTTGCCTTGAAAGGCCCTTTAGTCATTTTAGCTTCAATACAAGACTCACATACTAGCAAAGGACACTCAACCATGTCTGGTAGAGTACCATCCTTTATAAGCCTATTGAGTCTATTTTGATTGATATGACCTAAATGCAGATGCCAAAGATAATTTTGCTTTATACTAGATTCTTTGTCTCTTTTAGTTTCAAATCGTATTACTTCTATAGCATTTGTAGAATAAGTCATAGGCTCAAGGAAATAAAGATTATATCTTAAAATTCCAAAACAAATAAAATCTTTATTCAAATAAATAGTGAGTGTCTCACTAAAATAAACTGAATATCCAAACTTTATTAGACAAAAGACAGAAATCAAATTTCTGTAAGTCTTTGGAATGTAATAAAAATTTTCCAAAACTAAGCTATTACCATAAGGAAATTGAAGAATAATGGCTCTCACTGCTAATGCTGAAACGAAGATGCCATTTGCCATCCTCATCCGAAACTGCCCTTTACTCAGTTTTCTCCTTTGTTGAAACCCTTGTAAAGAATTGCAAACATGGTTAGTGGCTTCAGAATCTACTATCCAAGTATCTGTAGAATCAACCACTAAGCAGGCTTCTAACATATTTAGAAAACCATACCTTGTTTATTCTTCTGGATTTCTTCAAGGTAGACCTTGCAATTTCGCTTCCAATGTCCTTTCACACCACAATGGAAACATTTTCCTTTGGTGTTGTCTTTTGAAGCAGTCTTTTTCTTCATGGGCTTTTTCTTTGCTCCCACTAAGCCCTTAGAAATCTTTTTATTTCCGGCTATTTTCTTTTTACCCTTGGGTTTGGGCTTAGAAGTGGAAATTGCATGTGCTTCAGGTTTCTTTTTCAAATCAAGAACCTCCTCCATATTTTGAAGATCATTCATTAGCCCACTTAGGGTGTAATCCCTAGTGTGTAGTTCATAATCCAATTTGAACTGTGAAAATGACGAATTCAAGCTATGAACGATCATTGATATTTGCATTTTTGCATCTATCTCAATACCATTTAGTTCTGCCTCATTGAGACAAGAGATCAATTTTAGCATGTAATCTCTAACTAGCTCCTCAGGTTTCTGCTTAAGGTCCTTAAAAGCATTGATTGCTTTCACCTTAGCAGATCTAGTTTTCGTACCAAACATCTCATGTAGGTGCAACATTATGTCAGCAACATTACCCATGCCTTCGTGCTGCTTTTGCAATATACTATTCATAGAGGCCAATATATAGCATTTAGCCAGCTCGTTTGCATCATGCCACTTCTTATGATATACAATATCTTGTGGAGTTGATTGGGGAGTCAGTGCTTCAGGCTCATGGACAGAAAGAACCCATGTGATCTTGTCATAATTAAGGACAATATTAAGGTTTCTTTTTCATTCAGAGTAGTTATCACCATTCAAAGTGCATTTGTTCATCAAAATTGAAAGTGGATTCATATTTGTCATGCAGATATGTTTTTGAAAGTACATTTGAAATTATGTAAGCATACTAGTTATTCATAGACTTTGAACATTTCATGATGCATGATGACAATATGTCACGACCTGGAACCTCCCTCGGGCCTATGACAACCGCCGCGACGTCTTGATTGATACTCATTACTCGGAATACCAATCGGAACCCCGCAAGGCTTACATATCAGTTTTAAACAATTTCCAGTCGTTTCCGGCTTAAGTAAATTAAAAGACAAAAATATATCATTTTTATATAAAACAATATTTATAGAAACACGTGTAAGTAATCTTTTGTAACTTAGAAGTAAAACAAATTCATACATACAATAATTTACAAAGTTATGATGTACAATAATAATTATAATGACAAGTGGCCCATAAATACACCAAGTGTTGGTGATAGTAACCTACTGTTTGTGTGATAGAGGGGTCAACTGGAATCCTCGACAAAATCGAGTATCTACATGCTACCACAGGCCTAAAATATTTGGAAAGGAGGTGGGTGAGATTTTGCAATCCCAATGAGTAAACAGACATTATCATAAATATCTAAAGGTGAGTAACATGGAGGCAAGTTTAAACAATAAATTACAAACTATTTCATAAGGTTTTCAATTTATTTCTTAAACCATAAAATATTTGTAATTTACCAAAACAGTTGTTAAGGTTTATAACTTTTATTAAAAATAGGGTTCAAGCCAAAACTAGTCCTCGGGGATACCTTGGCCGAGGCATTTAACCGAGTCCGCCAAGGTTGTTAAGATATTTACATGTTAAACACATGTTAGTTTTGAAAACAAGCCGTTCCTTGGCGTTGGCCGAGTTACACATTTACGTGGGGGTTCGACGTGAAGTGAGCTCTAACACTATCTTGGGAGTTACCCTCCTCGCCTCTACAACCAGAGTAACTATATAACCGGGTTTACCGTGCCCTTCTAATAGGCAGTCCACGAAACCTCGTCACTATAGTGACTAAACCCACCAATTTTAACAAAATTTCGACAGTATAACGTGACTTTTATTTATTTACCCAGCCTGCATAGTAAAAGACAGCTTACATAAATTCCTAATGCAATTATAAAATATAGCCACATATACTCATATATCATAAGCCATTCATAGGAAAATATATTTTTCAAGACAATTGACAACCTCCAATTACTCAATTTTATAATCAATAGTTTCTTATTTCAGAAAATCAAGACAATATATTTATTTGTCACATTTATTTCTAAAACATCAAAAATCCCATTTTAATCTCATTTTCGTTTCATGAAATCCATGAAGAGCATTTAAAAATAAACTCTAGATAATTTACAATAATAATAGGTTTATTCACCGTTTGTACAAATTAAATGCTTTCTAGGTGCCCTGATCACTGTTCGTCGGGTATGACTTCCTTGCCTTTACCAGAAGACTCTCCTCCTAGACACATTGCAAAAATTTCACAATTTACCACATTGATGCTAAATCACTATATAATTGACTTAAATCCTATACTAATGCATGGTATGAAATGCAATAGCCTAAAATGGTTTAAACGCGGTATTAACCTATTTTTGGCATTTTACCCGATAAATTGCTAACGCGCTCTATTTTAGCTCTAAATTGTCCCATTTTCTCTCCAACATTTCTAACTATTAAATATCAGCCAATAATCCTCTAAAATCACCAAAATCAGCTCACTTTTCTCCTTGGAAAATTCAGACAAAAATGGGACATTAACTAGGTAAAATTTCCACTTTGTTTTTCTATCACATTTAACCATTTTTCATCATTTTCTCTTCATTTCTCTTAGAATAAAAAATCAGTTCTTCATCATTGTACATCATTGAAGATTCGGCCAAGGGTGGGTATTGTGAAAATTTCATGCTTTCTTGCCCAATTTGATTTCTATACACATTTAACTAAAAATCAAAACATAAGAATTTCAAATTCCTCCCCCTTGAAATTCGGCCAGCCCTTGGTATCACTTTTTGATCTCTCTCCTCAAGCATGCTAAATGGAAATAAAGGCATAATAAAGGTAGAAATCAAGCTAAAGTCGAAAAATCTTACCGTTAGAAGCGTAAACGGACGAAAAACGTGATTTTCCCTTTGAATTTTCTAGTTTTCCTTTGGTTTTTCTCTTTTCTTCCTTTCCTCTCTATTTTCTCTCTTGTTCTCTCCTTATGGCCGGCCATCACCTGATGTGGGGTTTAAATGGGTTGACTTTCCTTTAAAAAAAATATTAAATCATTAAAAAGTGCCATGTGTCACTTTCCCATTGGCTCGTTTTTAAAATTTCGTCCTTTAAACTTTAATTTTTCACCACTTAGAATACCATAGTTATTCATACCAAAAATAAATAAATCCTATAATTTTAACAAGTTTTGGGTGGTGAAAATTACGGTTTTACCCCGAGGCAACAATTACCGTTTTGCCCTTATGTTTCGAAAATTGCCAGAATTGAAAATTTTCACTTCCTATCATTAAATTATACTCCAAATAGTTAATCTTGGTAAAAAATTTCACTCCATGATCAAATTATTATCTTAGGTGGCAAAATGACGATTTTGCCCTTAAACATCAAAATCTTTAATTTTTCCCAAATGAACCCTCGAACTCCGAACAATCATTTTTAGTCATTCTTGGACTGTAAAATATTAAATTTCATCCTACGATTCTTATTTGAACTAGTTCGGGGTTAAATCAACTCAAGTGTACCGTTAGGTACAATATCGAGTTTCGTCTATTCTTAGGAACTTTCCTAGCGTAATAACATGCTATTCAGTGCATGTATGTCATGACATGTGTTTATAGGGTCGGGTTTTACACAATATATAAAACCTTATAAATTATATTATTAGTTCAACGGTCATCTACCTTTCTGTAATAAATTAACCGATTATGGGCCGTGAGAATTTACTACTAGGTAAACTAGGACCTTCCCATTTAACTATGTTGCCCAGTATCTTCATACTTAACATGGTTAAGGAGCACCTTCATTTGGTCCACGAAGTTTACTAACAAATCTATTGTAGGTAGGTTAATAGTAAATTCATGTTGAGTGTAATAACCATTGTTTCATTCTTTTAAGCACCTTACTTAATGAGCTTCTATGGGAGGTCTCACTTCATAATCCACCTAAAAGGATTTATCCTTCCGGACACCCAGTCCGTCATGATCTAGATTCATGTCCGCCTGTAGGGAGTGACATGTTTCACATGCCAATGGGCCAACAATGGAGACCATGGACTCTAGGATTACTAGCATCTTATCCCACTCAATATTTTTATACTAAGGGTTTTGATTGACTTTTTATCGGATTTTCTAGATGCATATTTAGAATATCCTAAATCAAATTATAGGCTTGGTTATGTGTCCAACTAAACACTTTTAGTATATAACTAAGTCTATATTACCATCTTGTCTAGATGTGATTTATTTTCCTATATTCATTATGTATCTCATAGTATAAAGCTCCTTTTAAACTAAAATACATAATGTATGCATGGCATTCCTTAAGAGATGTTGGCACCTTAATTCTAGATGACATGTTTTCAAGCATACAAATAATATTTAATATCACTCATACATTTAAATATATATATATATATATATAATAAGCCACATTAATGTCCATCCTAGGAAAAATAAAATAAAATTACAACTTGTAATTCTCTTCAATCTTGCTTGCTTCCGCTGCTTGTTAGGATCACATCCATTTGGCACTCTTTTGAATTTTATGACTAAAA
>NC_030852.1:12719919-12725411 GCF_000208745.1 Theobroma cacao
AAACATGCATTCCAACTTAAACAAGTTGAATTCTACGAAGCTAAGTGGGGAATCTATTTGGACATAGATATTCCAAGCTCCAATAAACTTAGAATTATTCTTAATCTCATTAAAAATAATTCAAGCTTATTAACCATGAAATCACTCCACCATAGATTCATGATTGCACTTTTGGATTAACTATAATTATAAGAAATAATTCAATATTTGATATTAATTATTAGTTGTCCAATTGCAAGCCTTATATTGTGAACCCTCATAACCATCCAATGACAAAAGGTGAAATTATCGTTTTACCTTTTATGTCAATTTTATCCCCTAGTCTCAAATTTAATCCAATTAATGATTCAATACTTTAGATCTAATCTTTTGAGTATCCATATGTGATGAGTAGCTAATTCATCAATCCACTGTACCCAAATTAATCACTAATCTTCTTGAAATCACTAGAAGTGATGTTAATGCTATGAACTCCATTATTTGGATATATGTTCCCAGATGTTCATCTCAATTATAATCCCAAAATACGGAGTCTAGATCAACGCTTTATGATGATCATGCTCATGATAAATCAAAGATTATAAGGAGATTAAACACGAGTCCACTATCCATCAGGATTTCGGTTCTACTATAAGCAAATGCATAAGTGCGAGATCAAGATTTAGGTAACGGTAAAACTTAAATTTGATTCCCACATGATTCCAGTTCATGTTATAGTGTCATTACTCGAAGTCAACCATTTCGATGATTTGAGACTCATCAGTCCCTTGAAATGAGTCACATTCGTTTCGTTGGAAGTAATTTGGACACTACAGCCTTAACATAATAAAGTGATCAACTTTATTATACGATTGTGAACAATTTTTAGATTCAATTAAAATACATGTCTCCTATGTATGACTCTTCATATAAATGTATTTTAATATCTCAATAGAATCTTGGTACCTTAATAACTAGATAATGAATGTTTACTAAAACAAACTCTTCGTCTTATTATCAAAATGTACTTTCATTACAAATAAATTCAATGAATTTAAACATGAGAATATACTTGCTTTCCAGGGTACCATATTCTCAAATTCCTAACAATAAGAACATTGACAATGCTCAATGGTTGGTACATACTAGGCCTTTTTACTTTAGAAGTAAGCAATTGATCTCATAGGTTGAAGTATGTGAGATACTTGAGGATAGTATGTGGGTGCTTACTAAAGAACAAGTTCACTGAACATGACCTGTTATGAGAGTTTCATTTGGTATTTTACTAAAGTGTGTACGAAAATACTCTCATGTGTCAATAGTGTAAGTAATCATTAAACTTGTGAAACCAAGTCATCTTGTATGCGAATTGTCATACTTTGATTTCACCTCCATGGGTTTGGAGGTGACTAGATGCCTAAACAGGGTGCTTTTGGGTATGGCATGAAGCATGTGAAGATGAATGAGTAGTCTAGAAAAGATTCATCACCCTAAGTGATTTGAAGGGGACATATCTCATTTGCTCCTGGCTTATAATGACTAAAAGCCCTTGACCAAGGCAATCTTGATAGGTCAATATAAAAGTTGCAAGACTAATATGGATAAGTTAGAAAGTAGACACTGACCCGAGCTTTCTATTTATCCGGGATATATGATGAAAGGGTTTAATTACATTAAGACACTGTACATTGAAAGGTTAGCCCAACCATATTGACTCTCTTAACATTTGGGTGGTCATGATGTATTGCTAGATGCCGCTCATGATCTATAAATATAAATGTAAATTCTTAGTTGAATTAATTTATATTTATTACTAATATGTTAGGTACCTAATGGGTCACACACATAAGGTGAATTGTCGAAATTAGTTGGAGTTCAATTGGATGTGATCTAATTGATTTTGTAAAGGCTTAATCCAATTAAGTATTGGGCTAAATCAAATATGATTTGATGGAGTATTAAATAAAGGCCCAATTAGCCTAAGACATTCACTCTATAAAATAATCCTTTAGCTGCCTCTTGAACGTATAGAAGAGTTTTGTTTTATTTTCTCATGTGTTGAGATAGGATCACAGCCAAAAAGAGAGAAACACAAGGGAGCCCAAAGTTGAGTGTTTGCTAGCACAAACTTTAGCTTAGGAATTCATACACTCTTAGTGAAGAGATTTTGGCAAATGACCGTGTGGATCACCATTAGAGGTAGGACAATTGTGTTGATATGGTTTGATAAGTCCTAGTTGGTGTGTAAAACTCAAAAATGAAAACCCAAGAAGGATTCCACCAAAGAAAGCAGACATCAAACTTTCATATATGTCAAAATCTTTCTCTTGTGGAAGTGATACATGGCTTAGAGGATTAAAATTTTAATAATATTCCACTGCATATGATCCATCTTAGCATGATTCGAATCCCCAACACAAGAATCAAACATGGAGAAAAGTTTGTGTGATAAATTTGTTAAAACAAATTTGCTAAAAAACTTGAAGGAGGAGCTGAATAGTCTAGAAGACGAAAAAATTCCATCCTCGGCTGCAAAGGGGGACAATGATTCAAAATCTAGTGTTCTTGTCCCAACTTGTGAGGACGTTGGGAAGTGCCAAACAAAGAGGTAATTGATTTTTTGCTTTAATTAGTCATATTTCATGTTAAATACATTATGGATATTTTACATAATTTATGAGGTATTTCTTTATCCATGAGTTTATTTATAAAAAGTTATGAGAGACTTATGTAGATAAAGTCCTTGGAACATAATGGCCTTGCAAAGAAATTATAAAGGTTTTAATCATGAGATTTTTATGCATCAAAGCCTTGTTCCTACATATGTTCCTGGTCATTGTATTGTTAAGAATAAGGACATTGATAATGCTTAAAGGCTAGTACATGCTAAGCCTCCTTACTTTGGAGGTAAGCAATTAGTCTCATAGGTTAAAGTCTGCAAGATACTTAAGGATAGTGTGGGTGCTTGTTAAGGAACAAGTTCATTGAACAAGACCCACTATGAGAGTTTCATTTGGTATTTCACTCAAGTGTCTATGGAAATACTCTCATGTGTCGGTGGTGTAAGTAATCCTTAGAATTGTGATACTAGGTCATCTTGTATGTGAATTGTGATGCTTTGATTTCACCTCTACAGGTCTGGAGGTGACCAAATGCCCAAATAGGGTACTTTTGGGTATGGCATTAAGCATGTAAGGATGAATGAGTAGTCTAGAGAGGATTCATCATCCTAAGTAATTTGAAGGGAACATATCTCATTTGCTCTTGTCTTATATTGACTAAAAGTCCTTGGCCAAGGCAATCTTGATAGGTCAATATGAAAGTTACAGGAGAAATATGGGTAAGTTACAAGGTAGACATTGAGCCAGACTTTCTATCTATCCAAGATATATGTTGAAAGGATTGAATTACACTAAGATGCTGTACACTGAAAGGTTCGTCAAACCATATTGACTCTCGTAACATTTGAGTGGTCATGATGTATTGCTAGATGCCGCTCATGATCTATAAATATAAAAATAAATTCTTAGTTGAATTAATTTATATTTATTACCAACATGTTAGGTACCTAATGGGTCACACACATAAGGTGATTTGACGAAATTAATTTGAGTATAATTCGATGTGATCTAATTGATTTTATAGAGGCTTAATCCAATTAGGCATTGGCTAAATCAAATATGATTTGATGGAGTATTAAACAAAGGCCTAATTAGCCTAAGACATTTTTTAATCCTTGTTGGATATGAAGTAGGTTAATTCACTTTACAAAAGAATCCTTTAACCTCCTCTTGAATGTACAGAATAGTCTTGTTTTATTCTCATGTGTTAAGATAAGATCACAGCCAAAAAGAGAGAAGCACAAGGGAACTTAAAGTTGAGAGTTTGCTATCACAAACTTTGGCTTAGGGATTCACACACTCTTAGTGAAGAAATTTTGGCAAATCACTATGTAGATCACCATTAGAGGCAGAACAATTGTGCTACTATGGTTTGATAAGTCCTAGTTGGTGTATAACAGTCAAAAATGAAAAGTTAAGGAAGACTTCACCAAAGAAAGCAAACATCAAACTTTCAAGTATGTTGAAATTTTTCTCTTGTGATTTTCTAGATTAGTTTGAATTAAAGTGATCCATGGCTTAGGGGATTAAAATTTTAATAATATTTCGTTGCGTATGATCACCTTAGCCTGATTTGAATCCCCTTTAGGAAGGATGCCTAACAATGGATAAAAATATTGGATATAAAGATTGGAGTGTAAGTATAAAACCCGACCCTATAAACACATGTCATAACATACATGCACTGAGTAGCATGTTATTACGTTAGGAAAGTCCCTACGAATAGACGAAACCTGGTATTGTACCTAACGGTACACTTGAGTTGATTTAACCTCAAACTAATTCAAATAGGAATCGTAGGATGAAATTTAATATTTTACAGTCCAGGAATGACTAAAAATGATTGTTCGGAGTTTGAGAGTTCATTTGGAAAAAAATTGAAAATTTTGATGTTCATGGGCAAAATCGTCATTTTGCCACCTAAGATAATAATTTGATCATGGAGTGAAATTTTTGGCCAAGATTAACTATTTGGAGTATAATTTAATGATAAGAAGTGAAAAATTTCAATTCCGGCAATTTTCGAAACATAGGGGCAAAATGATAATTTTGTCATCTTGGGGTAAAAATCATAATTTTCACCACCCAAAACTTGTTAAAATTATAGGATTTATTTATTTTTGGTATGAATAACTATGGTATTCTAAGTGGTGAAAAATTGAAGTTTAAAGGACAAAATTTTAAAAATGGGCCAATGAGAAAGTGACACATGGCACTTTTTAAGGATTTAATATTTTTTTAAAGAAAAGTCAACCCATTTAAACCCCACATCAGGTGATGGCCGGCCATAAGGAGAGAACAAGATAGAAAATAGAGAGGAAAGGAAGAAAAGAGAAAAACCAAAGGAAAACTAGAAAATTGAAAGGGAAAATCGCATTTTTTGTCCGTTTACGTGTCTAACGGTAAGATTTTTCGACTTTAGCTTGATTTCTACCTTTCTTATGCCTTTGTTTCCATTTAGCATGCTTGAGGAGAGAGATCAAAAAGTGATACCAAGGGCTGGCCGAATTGCAAGGGGGAGGAATTTGAAATTCTTATGTTTTGATTTTTAGTTAAATTGATAGTTTTAGTTAGTTAAATGTGTAAAGAAATCAAATTGGGCAAGAAAGTATGAAATTTTCACAATACCCACCCTTGGCCGAATCTTCAATGATGTATAATGATGAAGAACTGATTTTTATTCTAAGAGAAATGAAGAGAAAATGATGAAAAATGGTTAAATGTGATAGAAAAACAAAGTGGAAAATTTACCTAGTTAATGTCCCATTTTTGGACGAATTTTTCAAAGAGAAAAGTGAGCTGATTTTGGTCATTTCAGAGGATTATTGGCTGATATTTAATGGTTAGAAATGTTGGAGAGAAAATGGGACAATTTAGAGCTAAAATAGAGTG
>NC_030852.1:12726535-12769283 GCF_000208745.1 Theobroma cacao
TAGGTTACTATCACCAACACTTGGTGTATTTATGGGCCACTTGTCATTGTAATTATTATTGTACATTATAACTTTGTAAATTATTGTATGTATGAATTTATTTTACTTCTAAGTTACAAAAGATTACTTACACGTGTTTCTATAAATATTGTTTTATATAAAAATGCTATATTTTTGTCTTTTGATTTACTTGAGCTGAAAACGACTGAAAATTGTTTAAAACTGATATGTAAGCCTTGCGGGGTTCCGATTGGTATTTCGGGTAATGAGTATCAATCGGGACATCACGACGGTTGTCATGGGCCCGAGGGAGGTTCCGGGTCGTGACAGTAAGCACAAAGAAGGTTTTGCTCAAGTAGGCTTGGTTTTTCTTGGTTTTTTCTTTTCTCTTTTCAAGACTATGATCTTTAAGGATTTAACCCTTTTTCTTTCTTCTTTCTCACTTTGAAATGCTTCTAAATGGTCTTCTTTATAGTTGAAGAAGTCTTGGAGCCATTGGAGGTGAGTAAAGCAAGAAACTAGTCGTTTTCTTTTTAAATTTTGTGTTTAACGGTCATCTATAATCGAGTATAAAAGTTCTCTAGTCGATCCTCTTCTAGAAAGCTTGTATTTTGACATTTGAGCTTATAGAGTCGACTATAGCTTTGTCAAGTTCGACTATGGCTTCATTTTTTCAAGATTTTTCATCAATCTTGCCATAAAGTCAACTATAGAATTTATAGGGTTGACTATGGTTGTGTATTATTCAAGTTTCCTTGTTTGTTCTTGCTTGTTCTACCATTGGATCAACTTACGTTGCTCTAGGATTGATTGGAGTTTTATTTCTTCAGGATTCCTTGACATTTTAGCATGGCCACATCTTCCTTGTGATCAAATGTTGAGTGATGACTGAATTTCTTGGCTTGAGGTAAGCTTGGTGTAGTGTAGATTAATGACCTTTGAAAGCTTTGAGATAAACTCCACCACTTGTAAACCTAACTTGCACTTTTAACAACTCAAGAATAAATGTTAGAGGGATCTTTGTTAGTGTAGAGGTCTCAATAAACAATATACCAAGAGGAGGTGAATTGGTATTTAAACATTCTTTTGAAAACTAAGTGTAAAATCAAGACTTTTAGCAACCAAAAATTCAAAAACAAGTATGTGATTTTGCTAAGTAAGTTTTCAACAATAGATTGCAAAGAACAAATAATAAAAAAAGGTAAAATATTTTTCCTAAGTCAAGTGCAAGCAAGGCATAAATAATGAATCAAGGTAAAATATTTTCCTAAGGTAAAAGCAAGCAACAAATCACAATGTGGAAAATTAAAAGCAAGACACAAGATTTTTATAGTGGTTTGGCTTTCTCTAGTGCCTACATCCACTCCTTTGAAACACCAAAGAATTTCAAATCCACTAAGGGAAATGAGCTTTTTATGCGATCAAGTGAAACCTTCACAATAGCTTTTTAATGGGATTAAGCAAAACCCTTACAATAGCTTTTTCACAGGATCAAGCATAACCTTTCAACAATGGTTTTTAACGGGCTTAACCACAAACCCACAAGTAGCTTTCAAGGTGAAGCTAGAACCTTCACAAAGATATGTGTACAAAGAAGCATAGCAAAATATTTGCCCCACAAAGGCTAGGTGCTACAAGTTTAAGCTTTGATATGAAAAGAAGAAATAATCTCAGAAAAATTAGCTCTAGGATTTTCAAAAGAGTGAGCTTTTTGGCTTTTGAATGCTTTTTGGAAGACTAAGATGAAAGTAAGAGAGGAAAAATAAGCTCGAGGGTTTCACTATGGTTTTTCTCTTTAGTGTGTTAGTCTCAATGGAGTGCTAGAGAGGGTGAATAGTAGTTAAAAAATATTTTGAAGGTAGCTCTTAAGCTTGAAAAACTTTTTGTATAATTTTGAAATGGATGGTTTAAAACTTGTTAAAGTTTTTGGAATGTGGCATGCCACCTCACATTTGAGGAGACAACTTGTTGAAGTTAAAAGGCACCAAGTAAGGAGAAGATAGAATGAAGTGGACCAAACATAAATATTTATAGTGGTTCAGTCCCTTGACCTACATCCACTACCTTGATCTCCCAATCAAAGATTTTCAATCCAACTTCACTAAACTAATGGAATTAACAGCTTCCACCAAGCTTTTACAAGGTGAGCTTCTAACCCAAGCTCCTAACCATTACAAGAGTCCCTGAGCCTTCCAAGCTTAGTCTACCTTTTAGAGTGTCTTTCACACTCTAAGTAAACAAAGAAGATTAAGAAGATAAAGTACAATTGATCACTTAGCTTATCTAAGATGTATAAAGTTAAGCTTAAACCTTTTGTACAAAGATAAGAGTGAAACACACTTCAAAAGAGAACTTTCTAATACTTCTTGGTTCTAATCTTGCTCTTGGATGATTAACTCTCATATTTATGATGCTTTAAATACTTGGAGGATAGTTTCTAGCCGTTAGAAATAGTTTTGGATTAGAAGTAACTATGATTTTGACTTTTAGCATTTTTTTTCAAATTTAATGGCAGTGCCTCATTAAACTAGTTAAAGATGAGCTTTAACCAATTAAAGCTTTCTTTCTTACAAACTACTTCACTATGTTAATCAGTTAAAGGTGTTTTTAACCTATTAAGAACTTTCTATTTTTAGACTTATCCAACTAGTAAGTCTTCTTTTAATTGGTTAGTCCTCCCTTTAATTGATTGAGACTTCTCTTCCTTTTACTTTAACTAGTTGAAATTGAAGTTAACCGATTAAAATGTCTTTAAATTTGAATTCCTTCATTTGGTGCCCTTCAACAGTCAACTTCATTTTAAATTTGAATTTTATTGTTTTTAGGTACCTCAAGTTTAACCCTTAATTGATTAACCTTGTAGTTAACCGATTAATAACTTTCTGTTTTGCATCCAATACTCTTTTAACTGATTAAACCTTGTTTTAACCAGTTAAGACCTTTTTGCCTATCCTTAATGTAGCACCCAAAATTGCTTTAACTGATTAAAGATTTGTGTTAATCGGTTCAAACTAATCTGTCTTCATTAAAGCTCTTTATTCTTTGCTTGTTTAAATAATTAAACCATCTTGCAACAAAACGTGCATCTTCACTTGCTTTCAAATACCAAATATATCAATGAACTTAAGCTTTCTCCTGCACACTTAGATAATATGATTAAACACCAATGAATGAGGAATGTTTTGTTATCATAAAAAACACATGGAGTCAACATAGTGCTAGTATTCTTTTACTTTAAAATGACTCAAATGAGTCTATTTATAGTGCCAAGGATATTTTGAGCCGTTAGACATAAGTTTGAATCAAATTTGCCCATCACTGAAGCTTGAAAATCGACTATATGGCTTATAGGATAGATTATGTCTTTCAAAATCTTCAAATTAAGACTTTTATGGTCGACTATCCAACTCCAGAGACTTATGCAACTTTGAAGTTTTGGACTTAAGGATTGATTGCTATGCCTTGAGGATAGATTGGGTCTCCTTGAAGTTAAGTTTTGCGTGATGCTACTGTCCAAAGGATTGACTATTACATGATTAAGATTGACTAGAGCTTTTTCTAGCTTGATTTTACATCCTATCTTGGTCAAAGATCGAGGATTGACTGACACTCAAGGAAGATTGACTATAGCTTCACAAAAGTTTAAGTTTTGTGTGACAATTGCTTGAGGATCGACTGCCTTTTTTAGAAAATCAATTATGGTTGTCTTGAATCATGTTCCCTTATCTGTTCTTGCCCATTTTACCATAGGATCAATTGATGCTTTTGTAGGATCGACTGGAGCTTCGTTTCCTCAAGATTTCTTGTCATTTTGGTACTTCACTTTAGCTATTTCATCTTTGCCTTTTCCTTGTGATCTAAAATCAAGTTAAGGCATGTTTGTTCCTTGTTTCTTGGCTAAATTATCAATGTTTGGAAGCTTTTGATATTTTTCTAATGATGCATGGCTTTTCCAAATAATTGTATGATCTTAGGAGGCTAAAAATAAGATTTGGACAATTTTAAATGCATGTCATTAAAACCAAGATGTCATGATATTTTGTGAAATCAAAACATAAGATATTTTAGTGCTAACAATCATAAACTCATACAACTAAATCATACAAGCTTATAGATATAGTTCAATAACCTCAAGAATGAGCTTGTAATTATGTAAGAACAAATTTATGAGAGTTAAATCATTTCAAAAACTAGTCAAGAATCACTCAAATGATGTTCAAGCAAATTTGATAATTTTTCATAATCAAAACTATAATCAGTTTAAAGTTAACAGTATTGATGTTTAGAAGATAGAATGCCCCAAGAAGCACTCTATGTAGAAAGTATCGATAATTAGGGTCTAGAAAGCATTCTAGAGTAAAAGTATCGATACCTCACAAGGAAATATCAATACTTCAGGTACAGAATAAGGTTTTCACTCCTTTTTCACAAGGTTTTCAAGTGTTTTCAACTTCTATTACATCATAAACTTTTATGAAACTTTCGTTTCAACTATTTTCTTGTGAAATGGTTTTGAACTACATTATTTTCAAGGATTTGATGGATATGTATGAGATTTAATATTGTCATGATTATGCAAATTATAATTTATGCAAAAGCTCTTCCTTTCGCTTCTCCCCTTCCCATATTCACTCAGGATGTCTTTATGACTCAACTACCATTTTCCCATGTTTTTGCAAATTGGTGATTAACTTGCTACCTTTGTCGTGGAGACGAGCTCACGATCTTGCCTTGGTAGGTGTTCTAGCAACCCACTTAAAGCTTAGAAGGTCGGGGTAATGTTCCACTGACGAGTCGGTCTTATTGTTATGTTTATATGCTGATGGATATTTCTTTTATGACTATGTAGCCATGAGTGGCACTATGTTTTACATGTTTTAATGGCTGAATGTTTATGTTGGCTCAAGAGCCTAGTTAAGCACCTAAGGTGCCCATGCATGTTACGTTGAGATTTCATGAGCTATGGCAAATATATTTTGATTTAAATGTTTAATTGTGTTTCCAAACATTGTGATGTAGAATTCCACAATGTTGTGATGGCACACAAGAAAGCATGATTGATATATTGAATGATATTTTTTATGCATGTGATGTATAGCCAAAGTATCTATGAAAGAAAGACGCTTGCTTGGGCCTAGTAAGCGATACCCACATAGGTCCTTACGCTAATATTGTAACACCCAGTACCCTCGTATAGAAGTCAATATGACATTATCAACGAGAAAAAGGGTCAATGGATGCTGATTTAAGTGCCAAAGGATGGAGACGGGTGAAAAGAGTATTTTAAGATAAAATATTTTGCATGAGAAGAAATAATAATAAAATAATAAATTTTTGTTAGGGAAGAATTTGCGAGATAAAAGGTGATTCGGATGTGAATTAGGGCAAAGTAAGATGTTTTGAAGCCTTGGAAGGCTAATGAAAAATTTTAGAATAAAATAATATTTTATTCGATGTCGTACTGGGCAGCCCCGTAAGTAGTTTTAACTAGAAAAAAATGAGCTGACTTCGTTAACCGATCTACTATAATCCAAATCGAGTCATAACCCTCACTAGTTCGGGGCAAGCTCGTTACAAAGTCCATTGCAACATGTTCCTACTTCCATTCGAGCACCAGTAATGGCTGTAGTAGCCCTGCGGGCCTTTGCTGCTTTGCCTTAACCTACTGACAAACTGGGCACTTAGAAACAAACTCAGGTACTTCTTTCTTAAGTCCTCCCACCAATATACTTCCTTCAAATCTTGGTACATCTTTGTAACTCTCAGATGTACCACGTACGCTGCCATATGCACCTCTTCTAATATTTTTGTCCTTAATCCATCACTATTGGGCACATAAAGTTGGGTTCCATCCCTCAATACTCCATTCGTGCCTCTAGTAAACATTTCTCCTTTCTTTCCCTTAGGGTCCTCTAAGGCCTTAGCTACGAACTCATCTTTACTTTGTGCTTCTCTAATATGATCTATTAAAATGGGTCTAACTCTAAAATGTGCTAACAATGCATTTGTCTCTGAAACTTCAAAATGCACACCTATATCTCCAAAGCCATGCATCTCTCGAATCAAGGATCTCCTATCTACAGATATATGTGGTAGACTCCCCATTGATTTTCAACTTAAGGCATCTGCCACTACATTTTCCTTACCGGGATGATAGAGAATAGTACAGTCGTAATCCTAAAGCAACTCCATCCACCTACGCTGCCATAAGTTAAGATCCCTTTGTTGAAATATATACTTTAAGCTCTTGTGATCTGTATATATCTCCCAAGTCTCACTTTACAGGTAATGTCTCCAAATTTTTGAGGCAAACACGATTGCCACCATCTCCAAATCATGTGTAGGGTAATTTTGCTCATGCCTTATAAGTTGTCTGGATGCATATGCAATCACATTGCCATGCTGCATTAATACACACCCTAAACCCACTCGTGATGCATCACAAAATACTGTATAACCCCCTATGCCTTGCGGTAGGCTTAATATTGGAGCTGTGGTGAGACAAGCCTTAAGCTTTTCAAAGCTATCCTCATAAGCATTAGACCACACAAACTTTGTGTCCTTATGTGTCAGCTTGGTCAAAGGAGCAGCTATTTTGCAGAAATCTTTCACAAAACGACAATAATAGGCCCCCAACCCTAAAAAGCTCCTAATCTCTGTAACTGATGTTGGCCTTGGCCACTTTTCCACTGCCTCAACTTTCTTTGGGTCGACTTGTACCCCATCCTTAGAGACCACATGTCCTAAAAATCCAACACTTTTGAGCCAGAACTCACACTTGGAGAACTTGGCATACAATTGATGTTCCCTTAACGTTTGGAGCAGTATCTTAAGGTGTTGCTCGTGCTCCCCTTTGCTCCTAGAGTATATCAAGATGTCATCAATAAATACCACCAAATAAGGCTTGAACACTTGGTTCATCAAATCCATAAATGCTGCAGGGGCATTCGTAAGTCCAAATGACATTACTAAAACTTAAAATGCCCATATCTTGTTCAAAATGTAGTCTTTGGTAGGTATTCATTCCTGATTCTTAACTGATGGTCCCTAGATCATAGATCTATCTTAAAGAAACATTGTGTTTCTTGTAGTTTGTCAAATAAATCATCTATTCTCGGAAGGGGGTACTTATTCTTCACCCTCACTTTATTAAGTTGTCGGTAGTCAATACACAATCTAAGTGACTCATTTTTCTTCTTTACAAATAGCACCGATGCTCTCCATGGCGAGACGCTAGGGCTGATGAAGCCTTTATCTAATAGATCTTTTAATTGATCCTTAAGTTCCTTAAGCTTCGCAAGTGCCATTCGATATAGGGGTATGAATATGGGTCTAATGTCTAGAATCAAGTCTATACAAAATTCAATCTCTTGCTTAGGAGGTAAACTTGGTAATTTGTCTAGAAATACATCTATAAACTTATTCACTACCGACACTTGGTTTATATTCCCAACCTTCACTTGGGTATCTCTCACAATAGCCAAGTAACCTAGACAACCCTGTTTTAATAGCCTTTTGGGAGACATGATGGATATCAAATTGGTTGGAGCATTACTCCTATCTGTCACAGCCTAATTTTCAAGCCATGATCGGCCCAAAAGCCCAATGGGCATAGCCCACTAAGCCCAAGCAAGCCTCTTTATGTAGTCTTGTTCATTATTTCATCACTCATTCCCACTGTCACATTTTGTAATTCTTAACTATAAGTATTTCAATAATATGCTATGACAACCAAATATTTACATTTGTATTATCTCAAAATAATGTCACCCATTGCCAACTCATAGTGGCACCATAATTCAAAGTATACATATTTTGATTATAACATGCCTCTTAGTGATTTACATCACATGTACGTATACACAAGCAAAAAGACTCATAACTTCCAGCAGAGTGACTTTGAGTGAAGGTACAGCTACTAAATGCCACGATACCTACCAAAAGGTGGATAGAAGAGGACACCTCAATCTAAGTCCCAAATACTTCCGTATCTGAAAACATGAAGTTAAAAAGAGTGAGTACAAACCCAGTGAGTGAATATAAGAAGGGAACAAGCAACTATAGAGGAGGTTTTAGAAAACATGATGCACTTATGTTGAAAACAATACAATTTAGCTTAATTTCTTGTTAAAACCCCTTAATTCAACCCTTGACTATTTAGTGCCTGAGTATTGAAAGATCCATGATCAATAATGAAGTTAAAGAGTGAAAACTATGGCAGAATCCAAGCATGGCAGAGTGAATCTTGCTGCAACGAAATCTAGGGCAAAAATTTTGAACTAACAACCCAAGAATTTCTCGTTGCAACAAGAATGGAATTTCGCTGCAGCGAAATCCCGGACAAGCATTTTACCCAACCACTCGAGAGTTTCTCACTACAGTGAGAATGAATTTCGCTGCAGCCAAAATTCGAACAATTAAGTTAGAAGAATTCTTGTCACAATGAAAATCCATTTTTGCTGCAATGAAAATCAATTTGAACGTATTTAACAATTTTTAACATTCAACGTTCAATACAATCACATTTTATTTTCGTAACCTCTATATAACATATATATACATATATACAACTATCGACATCACCCCAGCTTTCCCCTGGCTCATGTGCACTCCCACACCGCACATTACAATATCATCATCAGGTGCACTCCCACACCACACCTCACCATCACTATCAAGTGCACTCCTACACCGCACACGACAAATATCATCATCATGTGCTCTCCCACAACGCACATGGCGTATATCATCGGTGTGTGCTCTCCCACACCGCACACTACCGACACCTTCATGTGCATTCCCACACCGCACACGCACGATTATAATTATCACACAACATTATTGTTTAAGGCATAACATACATATCATCATAATAGAGGAACACATGAATTCATCACACTACACATTTCACATCATAAAAACATTTCATCAAGAGCATGTTCCCATGCATATTTAGAGAAAAGTTCAATAAAATATTTCAAGTGATTCAACCAAATACATATGCATTTATCCCAAAACATTTTACTGCAAGTTCACTCACTTGTCTTTGTTGGTTCTTTAATCGACTCCAACTTCGACTAATGCCCCAAATGGAGATGTGGGGTCTCGTCGGAACCTATCACACACAATAACATCACACCAACTCAATTGACATGAACATTATTCCAAAAGTTATTTTCCTAAATCAAGTTTTTTGCTAGTTATTCCTAACTAGCTTCCAATTACCATTCGATTGGCTATTTATTCACACAACTCTACTCACACGAAAAATAAATAAATAACCTTTAAAAATAAAACAGTCTACAATTTAATTATTGACTATCACCAACAACCTAAAATCAACCCTAACTCAATACTCACCTTGGTGAATTTGTAGTTGAATTCCTTTTCAAGAGTTTTCCTCAAGCTATTTGGAAAGCCTCTCTCTCTCTAAAATGTCCAGCTAGTGAGAAAAAGTATTGAGGATAGACTTTTGAGGGTTCTTGAGGTGTAGAAGTGAAAGAGCACAAAGAATCCTATGAAAAAGTGTACCAAAGCATGAGAATTGAAGTTACTTTGAGAAAGTTATGGAGGTTTCAATGGATGGCTTCCATGGAAGATGGAAAGTGTTTAGTGAGGAAGAAGGATGGGAAGAAGAAGAAGAAGCTGCTAGAACTGAGGAGAAAGTGCTGGAAAAAATAAGATATTTATCCTAGAGTTGACTAAAGTTTCACTTATTTACAAAAATGTCATTGCATAGTTGACTGTGCCTTCTTCTTCCCTTTTGCTCAACTTTTTACTCATTTGACACTGAGAAAAGCTCCATAATAGACTGGGGGTACTTGTGTTCACAAAAACTTAAAAATTTAGACTTGAAGTCCAAAATGACCATTTTACCCCTATTGTGGAAATTATCATTATTTCTATTTTCTTCGTTTATTTCATTATTATATACATCATTCGTTTGTTCCTTAGGCCTACTTAAACCTTAATAATATTAGAAAACCTACTTCTAGGAGCTGACCCAGAAAATGACAGAACTACCCCTAATATGCGTCATCGTGTCTACCTCCATCACACGTTAATGAAGGTCGAGGTTTCACACCCGATTTCTAAAACCGTTTACATATGTAGCTTATATATATACAAAACGTTTCTAAAAACATGGCGTTCACAAGTGCCTAGATATCTACCAGCATATGCTATCCACAATTGTAAGTACAATTCGATTGCAAATCAATTTAGAAATCACCTACCGGAGCTAACAACTCATACTACCCACAATTGCATATAAAGAAAATCGGCAACATTTATTATACGTATATCATTATATAATTTACGAAACTTTTGAAATAGACACCCTCTACTCACCTCACAATGGCAAGATGCGACTTCGCCATTGATTCGGGTGCATCTCTAGCCAATTTACTTGCCAATACCTGTCACCCGTCACCTACTTCGATACACCACCATAGCAATCTTTCCTCACTTATACACTTCCTAGCAGCAAATTTGTAAAGCCCGACCTTATAAAATACTTGTTATGACATACATGTGATGGACAGTATGTTTGCATGTTAGGAGAGTCTCGAAAAATTTATAAAAGTAGGTATTGTACCTAGAGGTACAACAAAGTTGATTTAAGCCTCGAACTAGATCGAATAGAGACTTTAGGGTGAAATTAAAAATGTTTCAGTCCAGGAATGATTTAATATGGTGATTCAGAGTTCGAGGATCAATTTGGAGTCAAATAAGAAATTTTACTATCTCGGGGTAAAATGGTAATTTTGCCACTCGAGGATAAAATGGGAATTTTTTTAAACAATTTTGATCACATTTGACTTATTGGAGTATGATTTGAGGTTGAGAAGTGAACAATTGTAATCCCAATATTTTTCGGAGCATAGGGGTAAAATGGTAATTTTACCACCCTAGTGGCAAAATTGTAATTTTACACCACCAACACTTGTCATGCTCATAGAATTCATCCATTGACTTTTTATGTTATGGATAAGTGAGAAAATATATGTGGTGGAGATAAAAAGTTTAAAATTTTTAAAGTTTTAAAAATGGACCAATGGAAACATGCCATGTGTCAAGCTTAGAATATTTTATTATTTCCTTTAAAAATCAAGCAATAAACCTCTCACTTCTCTCCAAAAATTCATCCAAGCAAGGAAAAGAGGAAAACAAAGAAAAAACAAACCCTAGGTGAAGAATTTCAAGAGAAAAAGTATGAAAATTCAAGGAAACAAGTGTTAAAAGGTAAAATTTCTTGATTTTGACTTGTGATCTACCTTTCCCATGCATTTCTCCTCATTTTCCATGGTTAAATTACATGTTTTCATGATGAATTCATGGCTGGTCAGAACGGGTATGGAGAGAGAATGATGTTAGATTGATTTGATTCTAAGTTATGTTAGTGTTTTTAGTTAGTTTACTATGTCTAGAAACAAAACAATAAGAAAAGAATTCATTTTCCCCATCACCTATCAATGGCCGAACCTACCTTGTATTGAGTGAGGATGAATTTGATTTTATTTTAAGAGAATTGGTTAGAAAATGATGAATTATGGTGTGGAAAAATAGTAGGAAAAATCACGGTGTTATTGCACCATTATTGACCGAAAATTCCAAGAAGAAAAGTGAAGATAGTTTTGCCAAATTTTAGGCTATTTGACTTGTGTTTGGTGAATTAAGATATTGGAAAAGAAATGGAGCAATTTGGAGTTAAATTGGACGCGTTGGCAAATTAATCAGGTGATAAGACGAATTAGGTCGAAACCGAATTTGGATGGTTACTAGTGCATTTTGCATTCCATATCATGCATTAGTAGTCTAAATTAGTTTAATTTTGATTTAGTACCAATGTAGTAAATTTCTTGATTTTGATACTGTGTTAAAGTGGTGAGTCCTCCGATAAAGGCAAGGGAATTGGACCCGAGGACCAATAGTCTGAGTACTTCGAAAATTTGCACTCTAGACATTGTGAGTAAACTTACTGTCATTTTAATTATCTAGGGTGGTTTTTAAATGATTTTGTGAATTCTATGAAAAAAGGGATTTAAAAAGGTAAATTTTCATGTTTTATGAACGAATGTGTTTCAATGAAATTAATTTATAAATTGTTTTGAAATTAATAATGATGTTGAAAAATAGTGTACACGGAGACTGTTAATTGTTGCAATTCGATTGTTTAAATTGATTGACTTATGATAAATCGGGCATGATTGGCTAGTTGGCAATTGTATTGAAATACGAATTATTTGTTTGCCTTGAAAGGTTGTGAAAAAAATAATTGCCATGTCATGCTATTGCAAATTTTTTGAATTGGTGGATTATGTATTAATTAATCACTGCAGTAGGGGGTTTCTGTGGACAAGCCTTTTAGAGGGGCACGGTAAACCCCATTATATTGCGCGCGTAGGGTATTTCCTAGGGTAAAGCTTAGGGTTTACTCCACGCCAAACCACCACGTGAGGGGGAACTCAGCCAATGTCGAGGAACGACTATGTTTCAAAATAAAAACATGATTTATGCAAAATATGAATTTTTAACAGCCTTGGCAATCTCGGTAGGATGCCTCGGCCAAGGTGTCCCCGAGAATGGATTTATGGCACAAGCCTAGTTTTATGACATTCATAAGCCTCTTTACGTATTTTGAATGAAATGTGTTCTAATGCTGTGACCCAGTTTACGATGATTTACTTGATCGTCTCCATGTACTCGAATTTCGATGTTTATGATGATGTTTGTTTACTCACTGGGATTTTATAATCTCACCACCCCCTTTCCATCCATTTCAAGCTCAAAATAGGCTATAGATAGCTAATCTCATCGAGGACTATCATTGGATTTACGTCCTCCAAACTGTAGGTTCACAATCCTCTTTATTTTGTTTATTCAGGGGGCCCACTTGTTATTGTAAATTAAATTTCATACTCTAGTTATCTGTACTACTGTATGTAGGAATTTATTTTACGTTTACGCTATAAAAGTTATTTACGCAGTGTCTTAAAAATATTGTTTTATAAGAAAATAGAATATTTTCTTAATATTTCTTTTATTTTCTTATTATATCCAAATAATCGTAATTTCGTTTTAAATGAAGATTTTAGACTTTAAAACTCATTTTTGATTATGAATTATGCGTTTTGTACTTGTATATTACATTTTAGCTGGTTTCAAAATTTTTGGGAAAAGTGACCAAAATACCCCTGTGAGATGAAAATTTTTATTTTATTTGTTTTAAGTTGGAAACAGCTTAAAATCTTTTAGAACACGATATTCAGCAATGGTTACTCATAGGGGAAATGAGAAACTGATATTAAGCTTTGCGAGGTTTCGGTTAGCACTTTGGGTAATGAGTGTCTATCGGGACACCGCGGTGGTTGTAACGGGTTCGAGGGGAGTCCCGAGTCATGACAATTCGATTGGTATCAAAGCATTTGGTTTTAAAGATCAAAGTTTTTTTGTTTTAGAGTTGTTTTAAAAATTTACAGTATCGGTGTGGTCTTGGATTAAGTTAGGTTAGGTCGAATAGAATGCATGTATCTGCATATAGAGCCTAAGGTTTTCTAAACTTGCTCATTTTCTCTCATAGATTATAATGTCTCCTCGACGAGAACACCTACCTCTCACTAGATCAGTTGGGAGGGGAAGAGGTCGTTCCCAACGTCACCAGCTAGATGTAGTAGAAGAGGAATTAGCTGCATCCACCATTTGGCCAGTACCTACTACTGAGCAGGCCCATAGTCCTCCACATCTTCCATCTCCTCCGCCACCCACTGGTATTCCTACCATGCCTCCTGAGGCAGCACAGGCATTGGCAGCTTTCTTTACCGCAATGGCTGGTCAAGCTCAAACTGGTCAGGCTCCACCTATAGTGCCTCTAGCTACTCTTTCAGTTCTGCTAGTACAAGATGTATCTATTTCTAAGAAGCTGAAAGAGGCTAGGCAACTTGGTTGCATGTCTTTCACGGGTGAGTTGGATGCCACTATGGCAAAGGATTGGATTAACTAGGTTTCAGAGACTCTCTCTGACATGAGATTAGATGACGATATGAAGCTAATGGTGGCTACGAGATTACTAGAGAAGAGGGCTCGTACTTGGTGGAATTCGGTGAAGTCCCGTTCCACTGCTCCTCAGACATGGTCTGACTTTCTCAGAGAATTTGATGATCAGTATTTCACCTATTTTCATCAGAAAGAGAAAAAAAAGAGAATTTCTGAGCTTGGAACAAGGAAATCTAATTGTAGAGGAGTACGAAGCTCGTTTTAACGAGCTACTGTTATATGTGCCGAACCTGGTGAAATCGGAGCAGGATCAGGCTAGTTATTTCGAAGAAGGGCTCCGTAATGAGATCAAGGAACGGATGACAGTGACTGGTAAAGAGCCACATAAGGAGGTCGTACAGATGGCTTTACGTGCTGAAAAGCTCGCGATTGAGAATAGAAGGATTCAGACTGAGTTTGCAAAAGGAAGAATCCTGGTATATCTTCTAGTCAGCCAGTAAAAAGAGGTAAAGATTCATCTGCTTCAAGGAGTACTACTTCTGCTTTCGTAGCATCTTCTCGACCCCCATTTGCATAGATACAACATAGGCCTCCAAGATTCAACAGATCTAAGATGACTACTTCTAGGAAGAGTTCTGGAGGTTCTGATAGATGTAGGAGGTGTGGGAATTATCATGTTGGGCCATGTAGGGGGCCTGCACGATGTTTTCATTGTGGTCAGCCAGGTCATATTAGGAGTAATTGCCCACAGTTAAGACAAGCCACTGTAGCTACATCATCTCCACCAGCTCGTACTGATATGCAGAGGAGAAATTCTTCTAGGTTACCACCGAGGCAGGGAGTGGCTATACAGTCTGGTGTGGAGAGTAATACCCCGGCATATCCACCTTCGAGACCACAGACTCGTACTTCGACAAGAGTTTTTGTTGTAACGGAAGATAAGGCACGGGTCCATCTTGGAGCAGTGACAGGTATTATGTCTTTATTTGATAAAGATGTTCATGTTTTGATAGATTTTGGCTCACATAGGTCTTATGTGAGTACGACATTTGCATCAATTGCTAATAGAAACCTGTCACCATTAGAGGAAGAAATTATAGTGCATACCGCTCTAGGAGAACAGTTGATTAGAAATACTTGTTATAGAGACTGTGAGGTAAGGGTAGGTGAGAAAGAATTTAGGCGTGATTTGATTCCTCTATAGATTCAGGATTTTGATTTAATATTGGGTATAGACTGGCTAACTACACATCGGGCGAATGTAGATTTTTTTCGAAAAAAAGTTGTACTTCAGAATTCGGAGGGAGCAAAGATTGTATTTGTAGGGGAATGTCAAGTATTACTGTCCTGTGTAATCTCGACCATTAAAGCCTTGAAACTAGTGCAAAAAGGGTATCCGACTTATTTGGCTCACGTGATCGATAGTTCAAAGGGAGAACCTAAGTTAGAGGATGTCCCAATAGTATGTGAGTTTCCTGATGTATTTCCTGATGAGTTACCGAGACTACCTCTTGAGAGAGAGCTTGAGTTCCCTATTGATTTACTTTCGGGTACCGCACCTATTTCTATCCCTCCATATCGAATGGCTCCAGTAGAGTTGAAGGAGCTAAATGTCCAGCTGCAAGATTTGGTGGATAAAGGTTTCATTCACCCTAGCACTTCTCCTTGGGGAGCACAAGTCCTATTCATAAAGAAAAAAGATGGCACTCTTTGATTGTGTATTGATTACCATCAGCTGAACCGAGTGACCATCAAAAATAAATATCCTTTACCCCGGACTGATGATCTTTTTTATCAGTTACGAGGTGCTATGGTGTTCTCTAAGATTTATTTGAGGTCTGGGTATTATCAGTTGAAGATTAAGGAGCAAGATGTACCCAAGACTGCTTTTAAGATGCGTTATGGGCATTATGAGTTTTTGGTGATGCCATTTGGTTTTACTAATGCCTCGATAGTTTTTATGGATTTTATGAACAGGGTGTTTCATTCATACTTAGATAAGTTCGTGATAGTATTCATAGATGACATCCTAGTTTATTCAAAGAATGATGATGAACATGCTACACATTTGCGCATTGTGTTACAAACTTTGCGCGAAAGACAACTCTATGCTAAGTTCTCTAAATGTGAGTTCTAGTTAAAGGAAGTGGTTTTCTTGGGACATGTTGTGTTTGGAGCTGGAATTTATGTCCATCCCAAGAAGATTGAAGCAATCTTGCAATGGGAGCAACCGAAAACGGTAACAGAGATTCGTAGTTTTCTTAGCTTAGCCGGCTATTATCGGAGGTTTCTTCAAGGATTCTCATTGATAGCTGCTCCTCTAACTCGTTTGACTCATAAAGGAGTTAAGTTTGAGTGGGATGATGTCTGTGAGAGTCGATTTTAGGAGCTAAAGAACTGGTTAACCTCCGCTCCCGTTTTAACACCTTCTGTTAATGGAAAAGAATTTGTGGTATATAGTGATGCCTCTAAGTTGGGATTCGGGTGCATATTGATGCAGAATAAGAAAGTAATAGCTTATGCTTCTCGGCAGTTGAAGAAGCATGAGATGAATTACCCTACTCATGACTTGGAGTTAGCAGTAGTAGTCTTCGCATTGAAGATTTGGAGACATTATTTATATGGTGAGCGTTGTCAGATTTTTACTTATCATAAGAGTTTGAAATATTTGCTCACCCAGAAAGAACTTAATTTGAGACAAAGACGGTGGCTAGAGTTGATCAAGGATTATGACTTAATAATTAATTACCATCCAAGAAAGGAACATGTTGTAGCGGATGCCTTAAGTCATAAATCCTCATCGTCGTTAGCAACACTTCAGAGTTCTTATTTTTCGATGTTACTTGAGATGAAATCTATAGGGATCCAATTGAATAATGGTGAGGATGGAACCCTACTTGTTAGTTTCGTTGTGAGACCTTTATTGTTGGATCAAATCAGAGAATTGCAGAAATTCGATGATGAGTTGAAGCAAGAAGTTCAAAAGCTGCACGATGGAGAAACTAGTGAGTTTAGACTTAGTGATGATGGTACTTTAATGTTTAGAAATCGAATTTGTGTCCCTACGGATGATCAGTTGAGAAGAGCTATTTTGGAGGAAGCTCATTCTTTTGCTTATGCTTTACATCCCGGAAGCACCAAGATGAATCGAACTATTAAAGAAAGTTATTGATGGCCGGGTATGAAACAAGACATAGTAGAGTTTGTAGCGAAATGTCTCACATGCCAACAGATCAAGGCGGAGCATCAAAAACTGTTAGGTACTCTTTAGCCTTTACCAATTCCAGAATAGAAGTGGGAACACGTGACTATGGACTTTGTGTTGGGTTTACCACGGACATGGAGTGGGAAGGATGCTATTTGGGTGATTGTGGATAAATTGACTAAGTGCGCCCATTTCTTGGCTATCCATAGCACGTATTCTATTGAGAAACTGGCGAAACTTTATATAGACAAGATTATGAGATTACATGGAGTTCCAGTTTCTATTGTGTCAGATCGAGACCCTCGGTTTACTTCTAGATTTTGGTCGAAATTCCAGGAAGCTCTTGAAACTAATTTGAGATTTAGCACTACTTTTCATCCGCAGACAAATGGTCAATCTGAGAGAACTATTCAGACTTTGGAGGATATGTTATGAGCTTGTGTCATTGACTTTATTGGGAGTTGGGACAGACAATTGCCGTTGGTGGAGTTCTAGTATAATAATAGTTTTTAGTCTAGTATTGGGATGGCACCATACGAGGCTTTGTATGGAAGAAAGTGCTAAACTCCGCTTTGTTGGGATGAAGTGGATGAAAGGAAATTGATTAATGTGGAATTGATTGATCTGACAAATGACAAAATCAAGGTTATCAGAGAGCGATTAAAGACAGCTCAAGACAGACAGAAGAGTTATTCTGATAAGCGAAGGAAAGATTTGGAGTTTGAAGTCGACGATAAAGTTTTTCTTAAGGTTTCTCCTTGGAAAAGTGTGATTAGATTCGCGAAGCGGGGAAAGCTCAACCCGAGATACATTAGACCCTTTCGTATCATTGAAAGGATTGGGCCAGTGGCTTACAAACTTGAATTACCCCTGGAGTTAGATCGGATTCATAATGTCATCCACGTCTCGATGTTGAAAAAGTATGTTCCCGATCCCTCTCATATTCTAGAGACACCACCAATTGAGTTGCATGAAGATTTGAAGTTCGAGGTACAACATGTACGTATTCTAGATCGAAAGGATAGAGTGTTGAGGAACAAAAGCATTCCAATGGTTAAAGTGTTGTGGAAGAATGCTCGAATGGAGGAGATGACGTGGGAAGTCGAGGGCCAGATGAGAAACCAATATCCACATCCTTTCTTGGAATCCGATAAGTGAAATTTTGAGGTCAAAATTTTATTTTAAGGGGGGAAATGCTATAAATCCCGACCTTATAAAATACTTGTCATGACATACATGTGATGGACAGCATGTTTGCATGGTAAGAGAGTCCCAAAAAATTTACAAAAGTAGGTATTGTACCTACAGGTACAACAAAGTTGATTTAAGCCTCAAGCTAGATCGAATAGAGATTTTAGGGTGAAATTGAAAATTTTACAGTCTAAGAATGATTTAATATGGTGATTCGGAGTTTGAGGATCAATTTGGAGTCAAACTGGAAATTTTACTATTTAGGGGTAAAATGGTAATTTTGCCACTCGAGGACAAAATGGGAATTTTTTTGAAAGATTTTGATCACATTTGACTTATTGGAGTATGATTTGAGGTTGAGAAGTGAAAAATTGTAATCCCAGTATTTTTCGAAGCATAAGGGTAAAATGGTAATTTTGCCACCCTAGTGGCAAAATTGTAATTTTACACCACCAACACTTGTCATGCTCATAGAATTCATCCATTGACTTTTTATGTTATGGATAAGTGAGAAAATATATGTGGTGGAGATAAAAAGTTTAAAATTTTTAAAGTTTTAAAAATGGACCAATGGAAACATGCCATGTGTCAAGCTTAGAATATTTTATTATTTCCTTTAAAAATCAGCCTATAAACCTCTCACTTCTCTCTAAAAATTTGGCCAAGCAAGGAAAAGAGGAAAACAATGAAAGAACAAACCCTAGGTGAAGAATTTCAAGAGAAAAAGTATGAAAATTCAAGGAAACAAGTGTCAAAAGGTAAAATTTCTTGATTTTGACTTGTGATCTACCTTTTTCATGCATTTCTCCTCATTTTCCATGGTTAAATTACATGTTTTCATGATGAATTCATGGCTGGTCAGAATGGGTATGGAGAGAGAATGATATTAGATTTATTTGATTCTAAGTTATGTTAGTGTTTTTAGTTAGTTTACCATGTCTAGAAACAAAACATCAAGAAAAGAATTCATTTTCCCCATCACCTATCAATGGCCGAACCTACCTTGTATTGAGTGAGGATGAATTTGATTTTATTTTAAGAGAATTGGTTAGAAAATGATGAATTATGGTGTGGAAAAATAGTAGGAAAAATCATGGTGTTATTGCACCATTATTGATCGAAAATTCCAAGAAGTGAAGATAGTTTTGCCAAATTTTAGGTTATTTGACTTGTGTTTGGTGAATTAAGATATTGGAAAAGAAATGGAGTAATTTGGAGTTAAATTGGACGCGTTGGCAAATTAATCGGGTGATAAGACAAATTAGGCTGAAACCGAATTTAGATGGTTACTAGTGCATTTTGCATTCCATATCATGTATTAGTAGTCTAAATTAGTTTAATTTCGATTTAATACTAATGTAGTAAATTTCTCGATTTTGGTATTGTGTCAAGGTGGTGAGTCCTCCGGTAAAGGCAAGGGAATTGCACCCGAGGACCAATAGTCTGAGTACTTCGAAAATCTACATTATAGACATTGTGAGTAAACTTACTGTCATTTTAATTATCTAGGGTGATTTTTAAATGATTTTGTGAATTCTATGGAAAAAGGGATTTAAAGAGGTAAATTTTCATATTTTATAAATAAATGTGTTTCAATGAAATTAATTTATAAATTGTTTTGAAATTAGTAATGATGTTGAAAAATAGAGTACACGGAGACTGTTAATTATTGCAATTCGATTGTTTAAATTGATTGGCTTATGATAAATCGGGCATGATTGGCTAGTTGGCAATTGTATTGAAATACGAATTATTTGTTTGCCTTGAAAGACTATGAATAAAATAATTGTCATGTCATGCTATTGCAAATTTTATTGAATTGGTGGATTATATGTTAATTAATCACTGTAGTAGGGGGTTTCTGTGGACCAGCCTTTTAGAGGGGCACGGTAAACCCCATTATATTCTTACCTCGAACGGAGAGGCGTGTAGGGTATCTCCTAGGGTAAAGCTTAGGGTTCACTTCACGCCAAACCACCATGTGAGGGGGAACTCAGCCAACGCTAAGGAACGGCTAAGTTTTCAAAATAAAAACATGATTTATGCGAAATGTGAATTTTTAACAGCTTTGGCGGTCTCGGTAGGATGCCTCGGCCAAGGTGTCCTCGAGAATGGATTTATGGCACATGCCTAGTTTTATGAGATTCATAAGCCTCTTTACGTATTTTGAATGAAATGTGTTCTAATGTTGTTACCCAGTTTACGATGATTTACTTGATCGTCTCCATGTACTCGACTCTAGATGTTTATGATGATGTTTGTTTACTCACTGGGATTTTATAATCTCACCACCCTCTTTCCATCCATTTCAGGTTCAGAATAGGCTGTAGATAACTGATCTCATCGAGGACTATCATTGGATTTGCATCCTTCGAACTGTAGGTTCACAGTCCTCTTTATTTTGTTTATTCGAGGGGGCCCACTTGTTTTTGTAAATTAAATATCATACTCTAGTTATCTGTACTACTGTATGTAGGAATTTATTTTGCATTTATGCTATAAAAATTATTTACGTAGTGTCTTAAAAATATTGTTTTATAAAAAAATAGAATATTTTCTTAATATTTCTTTTATTTTTCTTATTATATCCAAATAATCGCAATTTCGTTTTAAATGAAGATTTTAGACTTTAAAACTCATTGTTGATTATGAATTATGTGTTTTGTACTTATATATTACATTTTAGTCGGTTTCAAAATTTTTGAGAAAAATTACCAAAATAATCCTGTGAGACGAAAATTTTTATTTTATTTGTTTTAAGTTGGAAACAGCTTAAAATATTTTAGAACATGATATTTGGCAATGGTTACTCACAGGGAAAATAAGAAACTGATATTAAGCCTTGCGGGGTTCCAGTTAGCACTTCGGGTAATGAGTGTCTATCGGGACACCGCGGCGGTTGTAACGGGCTCGAGGGAAGTATCGGGTTGTGACAAAATTAAACTTAATATACTTAGTGAACGTCACCACAATTCGGCTCATATTTGCTGCTCTATATACCATATTCTTAGTTCTCTTTATTTTCAAGAATCCTTCACAATAACCGTCCTCTCTCATTATGTCTACTTCCATGTTTATATTCAATTGTACCCATATAAGGGTAGCACCTTAATCAATGAATCTTTAATCTAAATTCACATTTTTCACCCTTATTATTCACAATAATCTAACATGCAATCTATAAACTTTCAACTAACCAAATCCAATATAACATCGCATACCCACATTGCATGTTTACCTTTCGATTTTACCTTAAATTCCACATGCAACTTAATATCTCCTCACATCCTCGGTAACCATTGCTGCCACAAGCACAAATAATCAATACACATTTCATTTTTCCTTTCCTCTTATGATCTCAAGGTTAAAAACACTTACCCATCATTTGTCTTGCTTTAAACTACCATACTTCTAAGTTTAACCCACATGCATACACCCAGTTCTTTGAATCCTTGTAGATCCTTGCTACCACAAGCATAACCTCACATCACAACTGGTTCACAAGGCATGCATTCAAGCCAAATGACAGCTTTTACCTTCCTTACCCTTGAATCACTAAGCCGAACCACCAATTTTTCCTTAAAGCTTCAACAATGGCTTATGGGAGAAAACCTTTCAATTTTTCTCCAACTTCTCCAAGCCGACCCCTTTTTCTTTTTCTCCTTTCCTTTCTCTTTTCTTCTCTTTTTTTCTCTTCTCGAGTGAAGCTTTCAAAACTGATTCTTTTTCTTTTTCCTCTCAAAGGCACGGTTTTCCCAAGCCTTTCCCCACCTTTCTCTTCTTTCTTTTATTCCTCAATTCTCATTGGACCAACTCATCACCCACTCAATTTTCATGCACTAATTTTCTCTCTTGTTCATTGGCCCAATATCTATCCTCATTTATCTTCTCCATCCACCACTTTCGGTATCTCATCCTTTCTTTCTTCATTCTTTATTTGATGCACCACCTTATCCATCCAATCATATTTCATGCATAACCTTTCCTTTATATTTTATTTGATCATTCATTAAACTATTCAAGTCGCATGCATCCCACATTTTTCTTTCCTTATTTGGCCACCTAATACACCAATCTTATTACATGCAATAGGATTTATTCTTATTCTTTTTTTTACTTCACATGGTAGGGGTCTCACATGTTCCCCATTAACTTTCTCCCTTTTGCATGCAATAATTTACATGTAATAGTGAATCCACATGCACATTTCATTATCCTACATATCCTTATTATCTCAATTAATTCTCCATATCTTCATTCCTTCCAAACTCATATATACTATTATTAATACTTATATCACTAAAATTTTAGTCATTAAAATAATATTCTAGAATCAATAAAATAATATTTTATTTATCAAATCATCAAAATTATATTATAACTCCCCCACTTAAGTTCAATGCTTAAATTATGTGAGTTTGTCCATCACTCACAATAAAAATATCTCAATATTATTTTAATAATATTTTACTAATAAAATATTATTTAATTCTAAAAATTTTCATCCGGCTTTCAAGGTTCCAAAACATTTTAATTTATCTTGGTTTAGCTCCATCGCTCATTTTTACTCTATAATGACAACCTTAATAAAATATTATTATTTTATTACACTTAGAATATTTTATTCTAAAATATTCCTTTCCTCCTTCACCACTCCTACACTCCTTAATTAACCTTAATTGGTCTTAATCTTGTCCTTAAAATCGTATTAACTACCATTTTAGGTCACAAGGTGTTACAGGCCATGTAGACCCACAAACAAAAGTTATGGTAGGAGTGGTAATGCAATATCAGTAAGGTTAGAGACGCCCACTAGTGGTTATGTGGAGGATTGGTTTCCTAAAGTTGAGACAGATGTGTTGACGTTCCTTGTAATTGGGATCCATGTTGGATGTTTGTTTTTGTCTAAGTGAGGATGCCACCTTGGACTCGAACCATTGTTAAAGAAAATTTGGATTCCTAAACCCTAAACCCCCACAACTCTAAATGAAACACTAACGATGTTGTGTATTTTCAATTCTAGAGGCCCCAATAGATGTAATGTGGTAGGATTAGTAAAATTGCTAAAGCGTTGACAACTAAAGATAAAAATATGTATGTTTTTAAGATGTTGTATATGCTCATCTAGTTGTGGTGCACCCTTAGACGATGAACTTGATAAATAACGAAATGTGGACTAACATAAACTAGTAGTTGATTTTGTAGATGATAGTTACGCAATGCTTTAATATTACCTTAGATATAAAAGGTATTAGGATTATTTTAATGATTTCGAAGATTGGAGTACACATTTCCTCGAGGAAAAATACTTGCCTAGAATTTATGTTAAGTTGAAAGACTTGGCTAGTTAATAAAGGACAAAGATGTGCCTACTCGATCTATGGTAAAGTAGATACCTTGTATTCAAGACATGGTAAAAAGGATTTGATTTCAAAAGCCTTATGGAAATAAACTCAACTCTTATTGTTAGGATTTTGATGTATGTAACACCTCGTACCTTCGTATAAAAGCCAATACGACCTTATCGATAGGACGAGGGTCAATTGATGCTAATTTCAGTGCCAAAGAGCAGTGATAAGTGAAAGGAATATTGTGAAATAAGATATTCTATATGTGAGAAAATAATAATAAAATAATATGAAAATAATCTGATGCCGAAACGAGTCACATCTTGCTAGAGATAGGTTAAGTGTAAGTGGGGGAGACCAAAAATAGAATTTTGAATGATATGAATAAAATAATATTTTATTCATTTATATTATATTATATTATTTAGATAGAGAAATTATTGGTCACATGCAAATTAGATGAAAACACAATAATTAGTCATGAAAAATGAGGTTATGTGGCAAAGATTGGCATATGCATGTGACAACACTACTACATGTAAAAGATGGCATATAAAGGTGTAATCTTAATGGGGAACATGTGAGACCCCCACCACGTGAAGTAAAAAGAAGAATAAGAGTAAATCCTATTGCATGTGATGAGATTGGTGCATTAGGTGGTCAAATGAGAAAAGAGAAATGTGTGATGCATGTGTCTTGAATTGTTTAATGAATGACCAAATAAAATATAAAGTAAAAGTTATGCACGAAATTTGTTTGGATGAATAAGATGGTGCATGAAATAAAGAATGAAGAAAGAAAGAATGAGGTAGTGAAGGTGGCAGATGGAGAAGAAAAATGGAGATAGATATTAAACCAATAAACAAAAAGGAAGATTTGTGCATGAAAAACTATTGGATAGTGAAGTGGTCCAATAGAAGGCATGAAGGCGTAAAAGGTGGGAAATGACAAAAACAAAAAGGAAAAGACAAAAAAAGCTTGGAGANAATTAGTCATGAAAAATGAGGTTATGTGGAAGATTGGCATATGCATGTGACAATACTATTACACGCAAAAGATGGCATATAAAGGTGTAATCTTAGTGGGGAACATGTTGGACCCCCCACCATGTGACAAATAACAAGGAAGGAGACAAATGCATAAGGTGAAATATGCATGTGATTTTACTAGTTAAAGAAAGCATAGAGAATTTTTGCATGGAGGACACTTGGCGGCAATGTTGGACTAAAAGAAGGAAATATATATATATATATATATATATATATATATATATATATATATATATGAAAGCATAGAGAATTTTTGCATGGAAGACACTTGGCGGCAATGTTGGACTAAAAGAAAGGAAATATATATATGCCTGTATTGTTATTGGCTAAATGGGAGGCCAAATGAGAAATAATGTGGGAGAATGCATGAAAGGCTATTGGATATAAGTAAGGTGGATGAAATGGAAATGCATAAAGAATGCATGAAGATAGATTAAAGAATAAATATGGATAATAAAGGAAGATATTTGATCAATGTGGAAGAAAGGAAATTGGTGCATGAAAACCTATTGGTTGGCAAAATGGCCAAATGAAAATAAAAGGTGAATGTGTGCATGCAATTTGATTGGCTAAGTGGGTGGCCAAATAAATAGCAAAATTTCAAAGTGTAAAAGAAATGAGAATTGGCCTTGGAAAGCTTGTGAGAACCGGTCATTGTGAAAAAATAGAGAAAGAGCTTGGTTCTTGAGAGGTTCCACCCAAAAAGAGAAGAAAATAGTGGAAAGGAGAAATCAAAGGAGGGCTCAGTTTTGAAGAAGATCCAAAGAAACCGTGAGGTTTCCTTCCTCTATCTTGTAGAGTTTTGATATTTTACCACCCAAAGAGACTTCAACATTCAAGAGAGAAATCGTGGAGTGTTGATGGAGGTGTAAAGCTTGATTTACAAATACAAGAGAAACAAGGTAAGGATTGTGGTTTTAACTTGAATATTCTTTGAAAATGGGTTGGTAACAATGAGAAATGTTTTGTGGCAGCAAATATTAGCTTAATTGGAAGGGATATAGTTACATGCATGTAACTAAGCTATTGTGAATGGTGGATTTGAAGTAAAAAAAAAAGGGTAAGTATAATCTTGCATTTTTAATCCTACAATTGATAGGAAATCTTGGGAATTTATTTGCGAGTTATTGTGGCAGCTTGATGATTGAAGCTTTGGAAGAATATTGAAGTTGCCCGCAAAATCCAAGCCATCACAAAGGTAAGGCATGCAATGTGAAATGATTGTGTGATGCCTTAAGTATGGTTAGGAAACAATTATGCTAGTTGAAAGCTTGAAAAAGACATTGTGGACATATGTTGTTTTGAAAGATTTAAAAAGGTTAAGAATGTTGGTGTAATATGAATAATATTGGTGCATCATGAATGGAAATTGATATTGTGCTTAGTGGCAGTATGTTAAACGTGAATAATGGTGCATATAAGCTTAGAAATTACTTGGTGAAATCGGATTTATAGTTGCAGCCCTATATGTGATTAATAGTGTGGAAATAACGGTTTGAACCTGACAAATGTTATTAGAAAGATTGACATGGGCATTTGAAGTCATAAACAAAATGTCGGGTTTATGTAATTCAAAAGTGTACACTAAAGATTTAGTGTAAACGGATATCTCTTAAGAATAAGAGAAGAAAGAATAGAATTAAATGCGAACAGCAAGTGTAGAATATAATGGTAGCAAAGCATATTAAATGTATTGGATTGAAATGATGTCAGGAAGTTGACAAAGCAAGGATTATTGTTGCAAGCATAAAGTAAGCATTTGAGGAAATATTAGTGGCGAAGTAGCATCCCGCCATTGTAAGGTGAGTAAAGGGTGTCAATTTTAAAAGATTCTATACCATATCAAAGTATATGTATAGTAATATTCAATGCCTTTGTGGAAAGCATGAGTTGCTAAAAAATGATAAGTGATTTGAATACATGGTTTAGAATGATTTATACACTGTTTTTTGTGGAAAGCATGAGCTGGTAGAAACAATAGGCATTTGTGAACGCAAATTGAGTTTGAAGGTGTTTTGTGTATACTATATATATGATATATGTAAAGTGTTTTAAAAACTAGGAAACAAGCTATTTTGCAATGTTTTGCACCAAAACAGTGCCTTGTATCTGTGTGTTTCGTGCATCGTTAATTTCACTTGATAAATGGCTTAAATGCAAATTCTTGTGAGTAGGTTTTAGTTCGAACTTTATGCAAATGTTTAAATTATGCATTTTAATGTGAAAAACAATTTTGAAAGGTTGCCAAACCTTGTTTTCAAATGATTTAAAGAATAACTCTTGAAAACTTTGATTTGGTTTTGAAAACGATTTTGACAAACCGAGAGCATCGAGAGTAGGCCGAATGTCACATCGGGATAGTGTGACCTTTGTGCACAAGTGAGCACTAACAAGAGAACCTTTGGGGTCGTCGACGTTCTATTAGATGTGGCTAAGCCACGGTTTGTGATTATATGTGGCAAAGCCACGGTTTGTTATATGTGGCTAAGCTATGAGTTGATATACATGGTTGCGACCACGTGATTTCTCCGATGTCAACCAACATCATTGAGACTACCATGGCTGTGTGAATCCAGTGGAGGGAGGCTTCTCGGATGTTATTACGTGGAAAAGTGTCCACGGGTTTATTATCTATGATTACCTACTCGAGAGTGTCGAGAGTTTTTAGACTCGTACCCTTTCGCATGGTGGAGAGATATATTTTTTTTTCCGCAGCTTCCCTTTTTAATTGATAGCTTTCAGTGCTTATATGTTGATCATGAATTGAAGTATGTGGATGTACTCGGTTATTTTTACATGCCACACGGTTTGGGAGCATGCATGTTTTATACGGCCATTTGTATTTATGAAGGAAATAAATGATTTCGACGATTGAAATCTATTTTACTATGCTTTGATTTCGGCATTGTTTGCCAAGGAAAATATTGCAGTATGATTTTCACGACATTATTTTTACATGGCACAAATACCTTATTTGTTATTTGGTTTTATAAGGCTATCACTTTATGCTCTAGTTTTATTGTTCAAAAAGTTCTGCTCTAAGCTTGTTTCCCATCTACGCCCTGTTGCACGGAGCTAATGATCACTAAGTCTATGCAACTCACCCCTTATCTCCCTTTTTGCAGATAAGTGATTAGCCTAGCATGCATTCATCAACACTTATTGTCCACCGCAGATAGATAAAGGCATCTCATAGCACTTTATTCCGAGTCTCTCTGTTGCTAGAGGTCGAGTCATTCATAGTATATTTCGTTGTAAATAGACACTAGTTTTAATGTAAATGTACAGTGAGAGATTATAAACTTCAATGTATTTATACCATTAATGTGGAATAAAAGCTTAGTCGATTTGTCCGATTTTTTATTTTAAGTATATTACAAAGAATTATATGGTTCAAAACAATTACATAAATTGGTGGAATGGATATAACGTATTAACAAGAATTTCAAATAAGACTTGTTCGAGACTTGACGAGTTCTCCCTCAAGATTTCAATGTCAGTAGCGATCAAGGAACAAGTCGTTACAATGTATAGTTAACAGATATTATTACGAATTAATTAATGAATTATTGGAGTCTAAGTATTAAATGTGAAACCCCTCACTTTAAGTGAAGACTATTTAAGTAAAATCTTACGTGATCAGCAATTAAATTGTGTTTTTAGTCTAAAGATTTTTAAAAACTTGCTTTAAAAAAGTTCAAACCTCAAGTTTATAAGTGTACATGTTCATAGAAAAGAGATCTAGATCAAAACTGTGTTTTCAAAGTGAAAATTTACATTTTGAAATAGAGCTGTCACACTTCCTTACGATAAATTGGAACGAAAGAAAAAATTATGAAGCAATTATTTAAATTTTACGTTATGATAAGTTAGAAAGAGTATAATGGTAAAATAATAATAATTTTCATTTTCTTTGCTTTTATTTCTTCACTCAACCAAATAATGGACGAAAAGAGAATTAATTTTTTTCGTCTTTTCTACCAAGCATACCAATGGAAAGAAATATATACATTCATCTGTCTAGTTCTCTCCACTTTCACTTTTTCATCCTTGTATTTTTCTATCCAACCTACCAAGCAAAGTCTAAGTCTTCCCACCCACCCTGTGCCCCTTTCAAAATGACATTGTAGTAACAGAATTATGCATATCCAACTCACACGCTTTCTGGAAATAAATAACTAAGCATAGGACACATTCAGGTGTATTCATTCTCTACAACAACTTGTTAAGCATTCATGCAGCAAAGTCATTAAAAAAATCATTAAGGAGGAAAACCTTGAAGCTTCAACAAAATTCCCATGCCTTTCTTCTCTCTTTCACATGACAATTCCAGTGGTATAGGAATCTCATATCTGCAAACCATCAATCAAAGAAATGATGACACCAACGCCCACTGCAGTTACTAAAGAATACTTTTATGTTTTCTTTTTCTGAACCGTTTACTGATTGAAGGGCATAGGGCATATAATTAAGATTCACTAGCAATAGCACAGAGGGAGAGGGTGGGGGAGGGGGGGGGGGGCGGGGGGGAGGGCGGGCAGGAGGGGGAGGAGCAAAACATCCATTGTTGACATATATTACCATTATCTTGCCCAACAACATTTAGGTTGCAAAGAGTTCAATTAAACCTNAACATTTAGGTTGCAAAGAGTTTCAATTAAACCTAGCCCTGACAAAAATTTACAGCTTTCTCCATATATTGATGATACCATCAGCAAATGACTTAAGGTTCCCCCAAAGAGTTGACTTCTTTGAAAATTCTGCATCATCACTCTGCTCACTCAAGAAGTTCCTAGATAATAGAATATTTCATATCACCCACTGCGACTCATAAATAGTTAAATGGCAAGAGAATTTTCATAATTAACAGAAATACAAAAAGGAAAAAAATGAATTAAAAATCATTCAAATGGAAAAAGGAAATGCTGTATATAATGGATCTAGAAACAGCATAAGCCAAACTCAGGTCCATTTATGAGCTACAGTGTAAGTTGTAAGGTTTCAATAGCATACCTAGAGTCTAATCTGCAAATGCTCTCAAAAAGTATGACAAAAAGATATATGGAGATCAATTTGCAATAATACACATACAATATGCCCAAAATTTCAATACAGTTCATTCTCCTTTGACGCACTGTGTCACACATGCCCATATGTGGTGTCATTCATCTGTAAAATTTTAAATACAAATTGAAACAAAATAGAGAGCAAGAAACTATCAAGCATATAATTACTTCAAAGCAATCAAATTCATGCCAATATTATGCCTGAGATACAAATAAGAATAAGAACAAAATTTTCTGGAATACTTCCAAAAAGGATATAAATAAAAAAGAAAAACTAAATTAGCATATATGTTGAGTTATAGCAATGATACATACTGACGTTTACATGAAAAAAGGTAAAAAGTGACATTCGTGGTCAAGCTAATGATGAAAATATACATGCATGATGCATGAACATGTGCAGACATTTTCTTGCTATTCTGAGCAAATAAAAAAATAAACATTTTCTAGCCATTCAAGAGAAAAAAAACATCAAGCACGCCTCGACCTGATGTGCAGGTATAGAAAAGGTCAAACAATAACATGAAGAGGAAGTTATCTTAAGCTTGGTCTGAGGTAAATGAACCCTGATCCCAACAGACAAGAATTATAGACAGTACTATTATAATCATCATCATCCTTATTTGACTGTCATAGTCAAACCTAGGACCTGTTCCAACCTCATTATAATCAACCCAGAAAAGTGGCTAATGTCAACACCATCATCCTTTGATTCACAAATCTATGATCTATAGCAACCTCACCCATTCAACAATTGAGCAATTGTTGGGGAAACGAACACTTACCTTGCATGCTTTTCCTCTTCTGAGGATTGTCGATGGTGCTCAGCTTTAAGCTCTGGACCACCAGAATTTAGTAACTCTTCAGATGCAATTTGTTCCTTTTTATCACCCTCTGCATTTCCAACCTCAGTTTCTACCTTTAGTAGGTCACCTTCTACTCCAACAAAATCTGACTGAACACCATGAGATTCAGGTTTACACTCCTCGGCTGATTCAAGATGTTGATCAGAAACTTCCACAATTTTTTGTTCGTCTGGAACCATCTGAAATTTATCATAACTATCAATGGCAGCATCCTCTACTTTAGCATCCTCTTGTTTTTCAAGACTCTTAGCATCATCTTTCAACACAATATTTTCTTCTAAAACAAAATCATAATGGCTACCCTGAAAGTTAAAAAACAAATTAGATTATAACAGGAATTTAAAAAAGGTTCCACTGTTGCACCAGTGAAATAAACTTTATAAAAAAAAAAAAGAAATAGAAGAGCTAAGTTCTTAAAAATTAAATTGAACAGTAAGACAGCAAGTTGCGGATTTGTCCTGTAAAGCAATGGCAGAAAATAAGAAAGGTTAGGGGCACAACAATACTATGACTGCTGAAAGACATTCTGTTATATTAGGTTATTGGTGGTCTCATTGATATACTTATGAAGCATTCCTTTTACGCATTATGTCAAGGAAAAAAGTTCATAAATGCTTTCCTCTGATTGCAGGCAGGAAGACAAAAGGGAGGAGGGAGTGTCTAAACACAAAGTTCCTGTATTTAAGTGGGAAAGTGCAAGAAAAGGAATCCATATTAGTCACAGCTGTAACTCCAATAAAATTTGTTGAGTTTCAACACCACTTTTAGTGCCAAATATTCCTTGAAACTAACAGCTGATAAACTCTGTCGACATTTCTGCATTTATCATCAAAGCCAAAGCCTATCGCACTTACTGGAGTTTGGGGCTTTAGAGCCCCTTTGGAAAATGTCTCCTCTTCTGAAGAATATACTCGCAACACTCCCTCAGCCTCCAGTTCCTTGTCATCAGAATCAAGCATCTTCACATCATCTATAGCTTCTGTACAAGTGTCATTTTGGACTCTGACTGCAGTTGAGACCACTTGAACTTCAGAAAACGATTTCTCCTCTTTATCGACAACTTTTCCAGATAAATTTTCGAAACTGCTGTTTGAGGAACATACTTTAGAATTATACTCTAACTCTTGAAGAACCTTCCTAACAACATAATAAGAGCCACCCACTTCTTTTTGAGCTGCAGATGCAGATGGGAATTTCCCGGCATTTACTGATCTATACCTGGAAAAAAGATAATGGAAAAAGTTTCAGTCTTAATAAACAAACTAATGAATTAGAATCACAGAATAAGCAAACTGGACTAAGTTTTCCAGAGTGATAATCAGGTTTAAGACAACAATCGTAGTTTCCACTTGTTTAATGAAAATTGATAGACCAAGACAAACAGAGTGATATTTGATTATTTCTTTTAAGAAAGTAAAAAGCAGATAGCAAACAGAGCCCTAAATTCTTGGGCATGAAAGGGTTTTGCTCGAAGTTGGTATTCATTCAAAAGAATAAAGAAACATAGGGAGAAATAAATCATCATCATTCGCTCTACAAGAGATGGACACCCACAATAAACTAGTAGCTGGCCCTCGGTTGAGAAACATCAAGGGAATAATAATTGCAATTCTCAACATTATTTGTAGTAACTCCACACTAATCCTCAACAAATAACACGCGCAAAATTGATCAAGAGTGAAATCTGGTCTAAAGAAAACTCCTTTTTCATCAAACTCAGTGGATTAACAGCATTCTGGAATGATACAACAAAATAAAAAATAGGAACGGGTAGACAAGAAGGGCAAAAATATTATGTATAAAAAAAAAAGGGAAAGAAAAAACAGAAGACCTAGTGATGAAAGATTCGATCATAGCTCGTCGTTCATCCTTTGAGACTTTTTTGCGCTTTGGAGCGTCAGAAGGAAGAGAAGCAGCGTATGATCTTCCACGCCGCACTATATTTCTTGCCTCAGCAAACAATGTTGCTGTAGAATGGAATCAGTCAAGTTTTACACATTTACCGAAACTGAATCTGTACAGGGGAAAGAAAGAAAGACTAACCAGGAGCTGCGGAGTGCTTGAAGCAGAATATCCGTCCTCCTCTTACAGTTTGCATCCTTCACATTTTCAAGACAAGGGACCAAAACAATACTCAAGGTGGTTTTTACTTTTAGGGTTTAATCGAATTATTACTCCTAATACTTTAGGATCTTTTCATTTGGATTTATTATCAGAATGGGGTTTTTGCGTTTGAATTTCGGCTATTTGATTTGGGAATTAAGTCTGTGAGGGAGAGAGCGATGAGTTTTCTTTTTTAAGACTTGAACTCGAGAGGGTTTTAGACTTTTTAGGGGTTTTGTTTCTCACGAGTCACGATCATTTTTATAGGTCTAGGCGGTTCGATCAGGACGGTTCTTCATACTTGAAATCAAATGAAACAAACCTTTTTAGAAAATTGATCACAATTGACCACACTTAGACAACGAAACATCTAATTGAATTAATGGGTTCCATTTTGGATAAAAAATCAAAATTTTATATTTTCTTGTAAAATGTAATATTAAAATTTATAAATTTTATCTATAATTGTAAAATATATAAATAACTTAAACATAACAAAAATATAATATTTGATTTTTCACTCACATAATTATGCTCTTTTACATATAAATCATCTAACCCGAAGCTTAAAGGTTATGTTGTAAAGTAGTTAGTAAATAATTCCCAAGTAAGCAAGAAAGACAGCCAAAGGGAAAGGACTTCAAAAAGGAAATCCCATCTAGTGCTAGATCTATCATAAATTGAGTTTGAAAGTCATCCAATACCATGGGATAGAGAATTTCATAAAAAGAGTCCGATGATAATAAGCTATATTCTCTCGTTCTAGCATAAGTCAATCCCCATTCTCAAGAAAGGAAGTTCAAAGCAAGGTTTTAGAAGTGAGCAAGGTTAGATGATAAGTCATTCCCTTAATTCGCTAGGGATATAATTTCATATACTAAGTTGTAATTAAACCAACTTGCTAATGCTTAGATCTGGAGCTAGAGAAGGAAGAAAGTAAGGTTGGAAAAGTCAACTTCCTTATGGATTAGCTAGTTAAATAGTGGATTAGAGGTTTGAGCATGGAATTACTTATAAGAGAACTAATAGAACGTGCATGAGGGTGACTTAGTAACTTAGGATTGGAGCGTTAGCAAAAAGGAAGGGAATTACTTACTCTAGAAAGAGTGAAATGGGGTAGTGGATAAAAGCACTTTCTTCCCTTTTTTTCTTACTATACTAGAATCTCGTACAATCTATAATCAAGATTGGAACCTTTCTTAGGCTAAAGTGTGTGTTTACTTCTCTTTCCAAGTAGGAAAGTAAAGAGTCTTTATTAAATAAACCCTTAGTAAAATGTAGAGTGGGAGCTTGGAGAGGAATTAGATCCACATACATAACATGCTTTTTCGAAAGCTTCAAAAGTGGAAGTTACATAAAGTTTGGTGGTATCGTATATAAGAGGAATGCAGCATTTAAAAGTGATCTTTCCTTCTTTCTAGAAGGAAGTTTTTGATGTAGTTGTTATTCGTTTTCCTATAGGGCTATATAGAATTCTTGTCCTTAAGTCTAACATAGAGAGAATTCTTTATCGCCTAGAAGGTTCAACGATGAGAGAGTGTTCCTATAGTATGTTCTGCCAACCCCTTTTCAAAAGGCTAATCCATTGTAAGTGATCCCATTTTGAGCTGTCTATTGTAATTGATATCCAGATTTGTTCCCCAACTTTTGTATGGGCTAATATAGATATAGTGTTGGGATTCGACCTTATGCTCAAATAAGAAAATAGTCAACAATTAAAAAATTATAACGCAGTGGAATAATAAACTAGTATTGAATCAGAGAAACAGTCGAATCCTATAGGATCAATGTTTGTGTTTTCATGTAACTTTCAAAATAATAATGAATACTCATAAGTTTAAGAGTTACATACCTTGCTCTAAATATCGTAATCAAGAGCCAATTAAATCCAAAATCTTTGCTTCTTCACCTTTAGAATTTATCAAATCTTCAGCCACCCAAGTGTTTGGCCTCTAACAGTAATCCACACAGTGACTGAATAAGACCTTCTCAAAGGTAAGATTTTACTTATGCTAGCAAGTTTTATTTCTAAAACAAAAGACCAAAAATTCTTGCCAAATCTTATTTTTGTCAGACAAAGATAATTATTTTTCTTTTCTTATTTTATGAAACGGTTGAGAAATGGTTTTAGGCTTAGAGTTTTAGTTTGCAAACATAACATATTTATATAGCCAAACTAATTTGCAACCCTAAATACAAAAGTTGTATTTTAATTTAATTAAGTATCTGAGAACTTAATTAATTTTTCACTTTATTTTGGTCTCTTTCAATTAAGTCCAATTTAATTGATTATCCTTATTTGATCCCAATCATGTCACTTAATGTGTGTGACCCATTAAGTTTCTAACACATTGGCAATAAATATAAATCATAATCAAATATCAATTTGATAATTAATTCATATTTATATATCATGAGTGGCATGTAGCAATACATCATGACCTCCTAAATGTTAAAGAGTCAATTAAAGATTTGACAAAGCCCTTCAGTGATAAGCCTCTCAGTGCAATACGATCCTTTCATCAAATATCCCAGATATGTCATTAAGCATGGCCTGATATCTACTTATGACATTCCCTATTAGTTCTCATAATTCATGGCTAACCTTATGAATTTAGAAAACTAACTTTCCTTAAATTCATCATTCTTTGGCCAAAGACTTTATACAAGTTAATCAAGAATTGAAAATAAGTGAGATACATCCCTTCATATCACTTGGGGTGATGAATCCTCTCTTGACCACTCATTCACCTTCACATGCTTCATGGCATACCCAAAAACACCCTGTTTAGGCATCTGGTTGCCTCTAGACCTGTAAGGGTGAAATCAAAGTATGTCATTCCCCATACAAGATGACCTGGTGTCTCAAGTCCAAGGACTAGTTACACAACTATCACATGAGAACATTTTTCATAGACACTTGAGTGAAATACCAAATGGAGTTCTCATAGCGGGTCATGTTCAGTGAACTTGTTATTTAACAAGCACCTACATGTTATCCTCAAGTATCCCATATACTTCAATCTATGAGATCGATTGCTTACTTCCCAAGTAAGGAGGCTTAACATGTACTAGTCTTTGAGTATTACCAATGCCCTGTCTTGACAATACAATTACTAGGAACAATTTTAGGAACATGGCTTTGATGCATAGTGATCTCATAATTGTAACAACTGTACAATTCTCTTGCAAGGCCTTTATGTTCCATGGGCTTCATCCAATTAGTACTTAATAACTCCTTATCATTGCATTAACATGAAGGAAAACCTCTATCACATATAGTTATGTGAATAAGTGTGCATTAAATGACAATATATATATTTCTTGATCAATCCAATTGGCTCAAGGGCATATACCAACATATAGGGCTTCCATAATTGTATACGTAAGAAGTCTAGGTATTTTATAAGGCTTTATAGCCAGTCTTGATTACCCTTTTTAAGTTTTCAATCGAAACAAGGCTTTATATGATAAATTTCATGGTAAAGATTATAGATATTTCCCTAAGAGGTAAAAGTTTGCATTGATATAAGCGAATATGGTCCTTGTAAGCCATTGGGATTCCTTATACCATTAAATGAGAGTTTGGGGCAAGGCCAACCATTGAGATCCTTTATTTTCTAGTTAAAGTTGTCGTACATGGTGGGGTCTTTTAAAAAACATGGGGTTATTCTCACAAAAGTTGATTCATTCGAGTCTTTTATCCTTAACTATTATCTGCCAGCCTACAGGAGTGCCCTTAGAACCATTGGGAGTTATTTGCGTTATTTTCTTACATTTAGTTGAATCCTTTCTATCTTTGTCTATGCTAAGTCTTTTTGCAAGCTAGTAACTTCAGTTACCAAGTAATCTCTAGTATTAGTACTAGTTATTGCCCTTCCAATTTTAGTCCAAAGCGAGTAAGCAAGCAAGTGGGAAACCTTTACTTTATACGAGTCACCTGTTGAAGTGTTTTGAAGTTATTTGGGACCCGAAGGCTTTATTTGAGTTTTTTAATAAGCTAGCTAAATTTAGGGCTTTCCTTGGAATTTAACAAGTAAGAGTGTCCTTTTAGCAAGAGGAATATGATGCATAGGTGGGTACTTTTTTTTTCCCATCTATAGTCTCATAGCCAATGCCATTAGTTACCTCTCTAATTAAAGTACAAGGGTAATCCTTCGTAGGATAAGCCTTTCTTACTATAGTGGCAATTATAGTGGTTTTATCCTTCCCTACAGTTTGAGTTGAAGTTGAATAAGGATTGGAGTTAGATTCCCTTGATAGGAGTTTGTGGAAGCCATTGAGCAAGGGATTTTTCAATCTAGATAACAAGTCAAATATAGTGAGCAAGCTTGTGAGTCTATGATAAACGTAGTTTCTTTGAAAGCCTTTAAACAAAAAGCAAGACATTTCGTGGGAGTTTCTTTTTGTTAGGAGCAGAAGTACTATTTCTAATGCAAGATAAGGAAAGTCAGTATCAAGTAGTACCTCTCCGTCTTTAGTTGGAGTGACTCTGTTGCTTTCTTTCCAATCCTAGAGCAAGCTAACTAGTTAAGTTAGATGAATAATGCCTTCCTAAGCCCACTTTTGGCCTAGCTTACTACTTTCACATTATTCCTAAGCACTTTTTTTTCGAGCTTTGTACTTCCAACGAACCTAGTTTAAGTCCCTTTGATTTTGTTGTAATGGAAGTAGGAATAGTCCTTTGAAGTTCTTTTCCAAAGATGTATGTAAAGGCAAAAAAAGCATATTCCACCTAGCTGACTTCTTTTCCTTTTAGGTGACCATCTAAGGCTAGCTTGACTTTTATAGTCGCATGTAGGCCAGTTTCCTTTGCTGTAGTTGGAGTTGAAGTACTTAGGAAAACAAGTTATCTCTTATTTCTATACAATATTCTAGGTTTCCATTGAGAGAACAAATAGTTCCTAATGTATGTTAGGAGGGTACGAGAAATACTCCACTAGCAAGGTCCTTTCAAGTAGGCAAGGAGAATCTTTTTAGAGGTAAGTAAATTATACATAAAAATACTACTGCGGGGATAGGGATAGCTTTTCCATTTGTCCCTTAGGCAAGGAAGTAGGCTAGGCAATCTAGTGAAAACACAAGTGATCCATTTGAAAGCTGTTACATTTCATTTCTAGTTAGATGTGGCTGTGGGTAAGAGTGTCATTAATCGAGTATGAGTCCTTAGGTGTGCTATTCTAAGTCCAAGTGTTCGAAGGAAAGGCAAGTAAGCTCTCTTTAAGAAAAATCCCTTTCTTGTTGCTATAGATTCCAAGTAGTTTCTTGAGGATCTTGAAAACGTGAGCAAGATAGAGTATTTAAAGCTAGTTTATTGTGTAGAAAAAAAGTAAGACTTTCAAGCTTTTAAGAGAAAACAAGCACTTTTAATCGACTATTGCAAGCTCAAGGCAAAGGGTGGCATTCAATTTACTATCAAAATGGTGGATTTTGAAGTGTGTCACACTTGAAACCTGCAAATCAAGATTGAGCTCTTCTTTTTATACAATATTCGTAGTCATATTCAATCTCGACTTATTCAACTAAATCGAACATTGCACGTAAATAGAACAATGAACACTTATTGAATCTATTCTCTCTTCATTGTTCCAGTCACCACGAGTCCAAGAAACTAGTTGAATTGATATCCCCTGACAGATTGACTTCCTTACTATTTTAGAAAGCTAGAACCGGAGAAAAAATGGGAGAGTAGGAATAGCTAATTTATTTCTTGAGCTGACATGCTTGAAAGTTTAATCTTAAGAATTTTTTAACTAAGCAAGCTAAGCAACAAAGAGCAGGAAGATGCTGTAGCCTTTTATTTTAAATTACTTTAAGAGTAGTTATTGCTTTTATAGGAAATTTGATAAAAAAGGCTCATTTGATGAAAATCAGTGCAAGTATGGTGATGGCTTTATTCGTATATGTTTCGGTATTTTGACCATATCACTCTCTACAAAACTCAAAATGAGGTGATTCTTAGACCACTAGAAATCTGAGAACAAGGGCTACAACATTTATATTTACTGATTCACAGAGTTCTGATTGGATCATGGTCAAAGTATTTATCTAATTTGGAGCATTGCAGTAGTATGCATGGACTAAACATGATGTGGTATTTGGAGCTTTTTGTTCAATCCCAAAGTCCAATTGACATGATTATTGAGCCATTAAAAAGTTGAGAGACAGGAATAAAACTTTCATGTTTATCACTTTTCCTAGTTTAGAGCAGATCAGGGTGAAAATCACGTTCAAAATTGATAGATTGTCACTGCATTGGGAGAACAAGGCTGTAGCGCTGGTGAAATGAAGCACACCACATTTTCCCCAGAGCTCAGTGTTGCAATGTTGAAGAAGTAGCGCCGCAGTGCTGGCCGATTTTTCAAAAATAAAAATATTGACTAGATTTTGGAAATTTGGTTATTTGAAGCCTATTTAAGGGACCTTTTTCAGAGATTTTAAGAGAGAGTTAGCAATCAACTATTTTGGAGATTTAGAGCCAAGAACAAAGCAAGAAAACAAGAGAATTTGAGAGAGAATGAAGATCATAAAGCTTCAATAATTAGTTTCTTTCTCTACTTTTGTGTTTTTCTTATTTTCTTTGACTTGGATTCATGGCTAAATTTCTTTGGATGTTGTTTTTATTTGTTATTATGAGCTAAATTATCTTTCTAAGATTGCGGTGATTTCAACATGTAGTTTGAATATTAGGTTCTTTTTTTTTTATTTATGATGAATGGGTGTAGTTTTGCTTATTCATATCTATTCTTAATGCTTGTGATTGCTTGGCCAACAATTAACTGATTTGTGAATCTAATTGAGACTTGACAAAGAGATTTTAGATTGGACTAAGGTTTGAATAGTGTATGTTCACATCACTTAGTTGATCTGATTCGCGATTCGGGTAAACATACGCCAATTGCCATACATAGCCACATTAGGACACTTGCTTAATGAACTTAATTTAATTGATTTCTATAGACATATAATGAATTAATTAAATTAAGTATTTGTGCAAGCAACTAGACGGAGACTTGTCCATAACTTTGGATTCTAGGTTAGTAAAACCACCCAGAAAAGATAAATAAAAAGAAAAGTTGGTATCAAATAAAGTGTTGGATGAACCCATAATCTTAGATTTTAATATATTGCCTTTCTCAAGTGAATTTTTAGTTTCTGTTAATTAATTTAGTGGTTGCTTTCATTTAGTTTTAATTAATTTTCTAAAACATCAAGTTGATTGAATAAGATTAATTTGTCATAATTTTATTACTTAGTGCAGAATTAGAAGCAAATCCTTGTGGGATACAAATTTGGACTTATTGTCTATATTACTTGTTTGATACGTATACTTGCGTGTGCAAAATCTACAACACTGTCTAAGATGATTAATACCCTAAGTGATGAGACCAAGGATAGGTTGAGCACTCTCCAAGGTGAGATTGGAGAATTGAATGCTTAGGTAAATCCTTTGGCTATTGCTGCAGGTAATGACAGTGCAAATTCAAGAGATCGAGGTAAAAGAGCTAAAGTGTCAGAACCCAAGCGATAAGAAGGGTTCAGAGATGCTAAGGAGTTGGAAAACTTCCTTTTTGATATGTAGCAATATTTTTGAGCTGTGCGCATAGTGTCGGCGAAGGACAAAGTGGAGATGGCTTCAATGTATCTTGCAGGGGACACAAAGTTATGGTGGCGTTCCAAATTCATCGATGGTGAGTGCTGCATCAACACTTGGGCAAACCTAAAGCAGGAATTGAAGAACTAGTTTTTTCCTGAGAATGTTAAGTATATGGCGCAACAGAAGTTGTGGGAATTATCACAAACGAGATTAGTGCAGGAGTTCATGAGGAACTTCTCTACTTTAATGCTGACATTAGGGATATGATTGAAAAAGATAGACTGTTCTATTTTCTCTAGGGTTTGAAACCATGAGTGAAGACAGAGTTACAGCGATCGAAGGTACAAGATGTGACTTCGACAATGGTGGCTATCAAGCGCCTTATTAATTATAGTGAAAACTCTAGCAAAAGAAATGACCCTTAATCCAGGACCAGTAGCTCTAGCTTAAATAGTGGGCAAATGTTTGAGAGTGAGTAGACTTTCGAGTGGGGGAGGTGATAGAAGACAACTTGTTAAAGATTCACCCCAACATAGAACAAACAAGCAATGGAACTTTAAGCCACAACCTTCGATATCTTATTTTCTATGCAAAGAACCTCATCGCGTAGTTGACTGCCTCATCGAGCAGCTTTTAGTGCGGTATGCATTGCCAGGTGTTGAGACAACCCCACCCCACACCATAATCGAAGAAGTCGAGGAAGAGCTTGCACAAATAGGGTCTATTCGTTTCCTCAGCGGCTTACAAGCATAATTAAAAAAGATGGAAAAGGAGCCCTAATGAGGTCTAATGTATGTAGAGGTATTGTTGTATGAGAAAAGTACCAAAGCCATGCTTATCACCCCAAGAGAGGCAAAGAGATGTGGTCTTAAAGTTGAGAAGGACTTTGGACAGATGAAAGCAGTGAACTTTCCAGCTTCAACTATCATGGGAAATGCCAAAGACATAAAAATTAAGATTGGCTCTTAGGAAGGGAAGATAAACCTGATTGTAGTCACTATAGATGACTTTGATTTTGTCTTGGGATTGGATTTTATGATGAAAGCACCAACCATCCCTTTCCCTACTGCGAGTTATTTAATGTTTTTTGGAGAACGACCATATGTGGTACCGACTACTATTCTACCTAAGAGCGGGAAGAAGATTATACAACTATACAATTTAAGAAGGGGATCAAGAAAGGTGAGCCCTCCTACATGGCCATGCCCATCTATAAAGGTGAAAACAACACAAATCTAATACTCGAAGAAGTGAAATTGGTTTTGGAAGAATTTCAAGATATGATGCTAGAACAATTGCCAAGGGTCCTATCGCCTCGACGAGCAGTCGATCATGAGATAGAATTACTTCCAAGAATCAAACGGTCCACAAAAAGGCCATACAAGATAGCTCCCTCGGGGTTATCGGAGCTAAGGAAACAATTAGACTAGCTTATTCAAGTCAGATTTATTCGACCATTAAAAACACCTTTTGGGGCCCTAATACTTTTTAAGAAGAAGCGGGATGGGAGTTTATGATTGTGCGTGGATTATGAGGCTTTGAATAAAGTCACAATTAAGAATAAATATCCTATCCCTCTTATAGTAGATCTTTTTGACCAGCTAAATGGTGGAAAGTACTTTTCCAAATTAGATTTGAGATCGGAATACCATCAAGTAAGAGTGGATGACGGAGATGAGCTGAAAACCACCTACGTAACGTGGTATGGTGCATTTGAATTTCTTGGTATGCCTTTTGGACTAACCAATGCTCCTGTTACTTTTTGCACACTATGAATAAGGTGTTTCATGATTATCTGGACAAGTTCGTGGTAATCTACTTGGACGATATCGTGGTGTATAGTTCGACCTTAGAGAAGCATCAACGGCACTTATGGTAGGTCTTTTAAAGGATATATGACAACTAGTTATATGTAAAAATAGAGAAATGTGCATTCGCACAAATCCAAATCCAGTTCCTTGGCCACATAATTGAACAAGGGCACATCCGGATGTACATGTAGAAGGTCAAGGCTATCAAAGAATGAACCACCCTTAAGAATACAATCGAGCTTCATTTTTTCTTAGGGCTAGCCAATTATTATCAGAGATTTGTTGTCACGACCCGGAACCTCCCTCAGGCCCATGACAATTGTCGCGACGTCCCGATTGACACTCATTATCCGGAATGCCAACCGGAACCCCGCAAGGCTTACACATCAGTTTCTTTCCTTTCCTGTGAGCAATCATTGTTAAAATATCGAGTTTTTAGAGAATACATACTATTTTAGATAAAAAACAATCAAAATAAAAATTTTCGCACCACAGGGGTATTTTGGTCATTTTCTTC
>NC_030852.1:12771608-12777436 GCF_000208745.1 Theobroma cacao
CGAACAATCATTTTTAGTCATTCCTGGACTATAAAATATTAAATTTCATCCTACAATTCCTATTTGAACTAGTTCGAGGTTAAATCAACTCAAGTGTACCGTTAGGTACGATATCGGGTTTCGTCTTTTCTTAGGTACTTTCCTAGCATAATAACATGCTACTCAGTGCATGTATGTCATGACATGTATTTATAGGGTCGGGTTTTACATTTGTGGAAGGATATTCAAGAAGGACAACAGCATTGACAGAATTGCTAACAAAGGGATAGAAGTGGAGTTGGAAGTCGTAGTGCTAAGAAGCCTTTGAAGGCTTGAAGGACATGATGATGATGGATCCTGTTTTATCACTACCCAATATTGCAAAGCCCATCAAGGTACAGATGGATGCATCAGACTTTTGTAACACCCCGTATCCTCGTATAGTAGTCAAGGTAAACATCTCGATAGGACGAAGGGTCACTGATGTAAAGTTAAGTGTCGAAGAGCGATTACGGGCAAAGAAAATATCTTAGAATAAAATAATATTAAAATATTGATATTTAATTGGATGCTGGAATTAGTCCGGAAGAAGGATTATATGGTTAATCCAAGTGGGGGAGAAGAAGTACGAATGAATTTCAGAGATAAATAATGTACGTAAGACTTGCGCATTTTTATTAAATCAAGATAGCACGGGTAAGTAAATATTTAAATATTATGGTGATACCGTGTCAAATTACAACTTTGATATTTTGGTGGTACACGCGTGAAGGAAGAAAAATATAAAGAAATTGAAATTTAATAAACGTTGAAAAGACTAAAATTATAAGGATGAAAGTTATGGTAAATAAAGAATAAAAATTAAAACTAGTTGTATGAACTTTGATTGAGGCAATGGTGATAAAATGTTGAAAGAATAAAATGGGGTGAATGTGGTTTGGATGGGATCATGAAATAATAAATAAAACATAGAGTAAAAATGGTGTAAAAGGTAAAAGAATAAAAGAATAAATAAATGAGGAAGATAAAGAAGACGAAAGGAACGGTAAAATGAGGATAAATGGCCATGTGATCAATACTTGAAGGAAAGTGTAAGAAAAGTCAACAAATAAAAAGAAAATGAAATAATAAAGGATTAAGTCGGCCAAAGTGGATAAAGAGAAGAAAAAGAAATGATGATGGGGCCTGCTGAATACAATCAATAAAGGTAGAAAAGAAACTAAAATATTTGACAAGTAGATTGACTTGTCAAAATGGGGATAAGGTCTGCTGGAGAAGGACCAAGAAAAAGAGAGAAAGGAAGAAAGAAAGAAAAGGAAAAGCTACCGACCAAGGAAGAAAAAGGAGAAAGAGTGCTGATGAGAGAGCAAAAATATGGCAGCAAGAGGGTGAGAAAGAGAGGTTGTGTTGCTGCTGGTTTGTGCAGGAAAAATGGAGGCTGTTTTTTACCGAATTGTGAAAGATAAAGGGAGCTTTGTGCTGCTGGTTTGTGTAGGAAAAATGGAGGTTGTGTGCTACCACTTAGAGGAGTAAAAAGAAGAGAGTTTTGTTGCAAATTTTAAGGGGAAAAGTAAGCTGAGTTGCTATTGGATTTTGAGGAAAGAAAAGGGAAGAAGCTGAGTTTTGGGGTGCTACCGGCGGTGAGAGAGAGAGAGAGAGAGGAAGAAAGTGCAGCGGGTTGGTGAGTGAAAGGAGGGAGAACGAAGGAAAAGCAAAAAAAAAAAAACGAGCAGAAGAGAGAGAGAAAGAAAGGGGAAAAGAAAGAAAGAAAGAAAAAAAAAAGAAAGAAGAAAAGAAAAAAAAAAGAGTGGGCATGGCCTAATAGGGAGAAATGGGAAGAGCCCATGGAAAGGGCCCAATGGCAATAAGAAAAGAAAAGTCCAAAAGAGAAAATGAAGGTGGAGATTTGGGCCACCTAGCACAATTTGGAAGTGCTTAAGTGAAAATAGTGCACTATAGTGGCGTGCCAGAGGAAATGACGAGCGACCGACAAGTAGAAATAGCGATGTAATATCTTGCTATTGTGAGGTGAGTAAAGGGTGCCGATTTTAAAATTTTCGTAAATATATACCTATACGTATGATTTATTTTAAACGTGAAAATTGTGAATAGCATGTGCTGGTAACAATCTTAGGAAATTGTGGTTGCAAATTATGTTTAGAAATCGTCTCGAATATATATATGTATAAATTATATGTAAAGTGTTTTGAAAATCGGGAAACAAGCTCTTCACACTGTTTTGCCTCAAAATTTGTGCTTTATATTTGTGCAGTGTGCATTCATGGTTATATTGCTTATTCACCATGCGAATTATTGTTTTGATATTCATGCATAAATATTTTTTGAGAAAATGATTTTATCATACCCTATATTGAATGCTTTGGAAATAATTTTGAAACGAGATGTCAAGGACATAAAGTGATTTCTAAAATGGTTTTATAAACCGAGAGATTTGAGAGTAGGTCGGCTGTCACTTCGGTTAAGTGTGACCCTCGTGCACGAGTGTGCTTTAGCTAGAGAACCTTTGGGTCACTGACTGGCGGTTAGGCGTGGTGGGGATCACGGCCTGTATATATGTATACGTGGCTAGGCCACCAGATGATTACATGGTTACGACCGCTTGATTCTCCAATGTCGGCCAATATCGTTGAGACTGTCATGGCATGTAGGATCCGATGGAGCGAGGCTCCCGGATGTTATTTCTTGGTAGCGGGACCAAGAGTTTATTTTCATTCCCTACTCGAGAGTGGCATCTCTGGGTTTTCAAACTCCTATTTCTTTGCATGGTGAAAGTGGAATTTAATGGTTTTTCTGCAACTCCCCTATTTTTACGGTGAAATGAATTTTAACTCCTCGAGTGCGAGGTGATTGTGATTTACGCATGAGTTTGATTAACATTTGATTTCATGGGAGCTTGTCGAATATATTGATTTGATTTGAGAAAAATGTCAATTGATCTTGACAGCGAAAATTTCTTTATGTAAAATTGTTTTAATTCAATATTTCAAATGATTGACTTGAATAAGGTTATTGATATTTTTTGTAGTGAAAATTTTTATCTGCCTTGGTTAATTTACCAATTGAAGTGCTTATAATGCGTAAGAAATCCTCGATTTTTCATATAAGGCACAAACTCCCGTTTGAAATAAATTATTTTTATAATCCTACATTTTAACATTCAACTGATCTATTGTTTGCTTGTTTCCCATCAACGCCCATCTCACGGAGCCGATGATCACTGAGTTTGTGAGATTCACATCCCTCTTTTTCCCTTTTACAGATAGGGATCAACATAGCGTGTAATCATCGACTTGTACGGTCCACCGCAAATAGGTAAAGGCATCTTATAGCATTTTATCCTGAGTCACTCTGCTGTTAGAGGTCGAACTGTAGCACTTTGTTTATTAACTTGTAAACGGATATTGATGTTGATATAAGTAAATAATTGGAGATTGTGGATTTCAATGTATATACTTGTGAATAAATGGTTTAAAGATTGAATTGATTATTAAGTTATAGTTCAAGTCATGATATGATAGAATAATGTTTTAAGTATAAATATGGAATGGTGATTGTATATAGTGAACTAACGGGCATTTCTAGTCAGGCTTGTTCGAGACTTGGAGGGTTTTTCTCGAAGGTCTCGGACGTCGGTAGCGACCGGGTGGGGTCGTTACAACTTTACCTTTGGAAGAGTGTTGTTACAAGAAAGACTCTTGGTTGAGTACGAAAGTCGAAAGTTGAATGAAGTTGAGAAGATATACATGGCACAAGAGAAAGAACCTCTTGCAGTTATTCACTGTTTATGGGCTTGGCGACACTACTTGCTAGGATCACAAGTCATGGTTAAGACCGACAATACAACCGTAAGTCACTTCTTCACATAGCCAAAACTTATAGCTAAGTAGGCGTGATGGCAAGAGATCCTAGCTAAGTTTGATTTCTCTTTCGAGCATAAAACTAGAAAAGCGAACCATGTGACAAACGCCCTCAACAGGAGGCCAAATTTGCAACTCTAAGGGTGATCGCGCTAATGGTAGCCATCAAAATGACCACAGATGTCTGTAATCTGATTGAGGAAAATTTGCATCGAGACCCCCAAGCAATGGCCATTAAAAAGTTGGTGGAGAGAGAAAAGTTGAAATACTTTTGGGTGAAAAATGGACTCTTACTAACAAAGGGATTACGTATATTTGTTCCAAGAGCGGGAGAGCTTAGGTAGAAATTAATGCGAGAATATCATGACACTCCTAGGGCAGGTATCTAGGTTGGCAGTGGACTGTTGCACTATTGAAATAGGGTTACTATTAGCCTCATATGCGACAAGATGCGATGGATTTTATGAAAACGTGCCTTATTTGCTAGCAGGATAAAATAGACAGACAAAGATCGATTGGAATGCTCGATCCTCTACTAGTGTAGACCAAACCATGGGAAAGTATTTCTTTAGACTTTATTGTAGGACTTCCAAAAGTGGGAGATATGAAAATGATCTTGGTGGTGGTGGTGGACTAGTTCTCCAAGTACGCGATGTTCATTCCAGTGCAGAAGTTTGGCTCCACAGAAGAAACGGCTTGCATGGTTTTTAAACATGTGGTAAAATATTACATTGTTCCTAAAAGCATTATCAGTGATAGAGATCCAAGGTTTACAAGCTATTTCTGAAAAAGCTGTCCAAGCTATTGAGGTCAGAACTCAACATATCTTGTAGTAATCACTCACAAATATATGGTTAGACAGAACACTTTAATGGGTTATCGAAAGAATACCTACGACACTTTGTACAGGTGAACCAGAAGAATTGAGTCAACCTATTAGATGTGGCTCAACTATGTTTCAACTCACAAAAGAGCTCAACCATCAATAGAACCCCTTTCAAGGTCGTCACCAGACAATAACCTAGATTTCCCCACACCTCAATGGAATCGTATAGGGAGAATAGTCCACGGGCTTTCAACTTTGATAAGAAATTGAGACAAAACAATGAAATCGCTAGAGCTTATTTAGAGAAAGCCTCTAGCCACATGAAATGGGCAGATAGAGGTCGAAGGGAGCAACACTGTAAGGTGGGAGACTTGGTGCTGGTAAAGTTAGTACCCGGACAACTTCAATTCCTAATGAAGAGAGATCGAAGACTTGTACGAAAGTATGAAGGTCCAGTATTGGTTGTAGCCAAGGTAGGAAGGACTTCCTACAAGATTGATCCACCTGAATGGATGAAGGTGCACTTCGTGTTTCATGTCAGCAATCTGAAATCGTTCAATGTAGATCTAGCAGAAGCAAGTAGGGGTCGACCCATAAAAGATGCCATCAGCACCAAGCCACCATCATAGTGTCGAGTGGAGGAGATTTTTGTGAGACCCTGTCAAGCTCGATTAAAGAGGATATTGTACTGAGTGGTACAACTAAGTTAAATCGAGCCTTGAACTAGTTCAAATAGAAATTCTAAGAGGAATTTGAAAATATTGGAACCCACAAAATGGCTTAGAATAGTGATTCAGAGCTCAAGGTCTAGTTTGGAGTCCATCAGGAAAATTGACCGATTAGGGACAAAACGATCATTTACCATTTGATGATAAAATGGAGATTTTTAGTCAAGATTTGATCACATTTGACCAAGAATAATTATATGAAATATAATTATGATTATTGGAGTATAAAATGATGTTTAGCAGTGAAAAATTGTGATTCTCGGTATTTTTGGAGCACAAGGGCAAAATAGTAATTTTACCATTAGAGAACTAAATGGAAATTTTTATAAAATAATTTTTGCCCCATTTGGTTAATATTGATCAATATTAGTGTTATTTGAGGTTGAAAAGTAGAAATAATGTGATTCCGGTACATTT
>NC_030852.1:12779314-12851210 GCF_000208745.1 Theobroma cacao
TTTTATTGTAAATGTCTCCGCTGGAAGTCTTGGGTCCTTTTGTATTGTGAATTCAATCTAACAATGTGAATATGTTTATGCAATGTAAATTGCTAAATATATGACTGGTATAGTGCATGTATTTTTTTATCGATAATGCCATTGTGTTTGGCTATGTTCACACCCGGGAAAAAGTGTGTGTATGCATGATATGATAAAATTGTTAAGCAAAGGTAAACGGATAGGCTTGCTTGGGCTTAGTGAGCTATGCTCATTGAGCTCATGCGCCGGTCATGGCTCGGGAAATTGGGTTGTGACAATTTTGGCAGGGAGGACGACGATAATCAATCGACGACTGACATAGGAATACATGGTGAAATGAGAAGGTTTGTCGCTAGATGAGATAACTTGGGAGATAGATCTCAATCTCCGTGCCTTTCAGTAGAAGATTAAGGAATTCCAAGCTGACCAATCAATGAAGGCATCGATAGATTCAGTGGGGGAGGATGTGATGAGCTAACCTTGTATCGGACTATGATATGGTAGAGTGGTCTAAGAGATTGAGTCTTTTGTACTTGTAAGGGAAGTGTCCCTCTTTCAAACATTGTGATGGCTCGTTGCGACATCTCTAAAAATACTTGTTAAATCTTTAGGGGGAAAGACCCTTTAGAAAAAGAATGTCCTCATTTCAAGCGTTGTAATGGCTATTGGGAAAATACATGTAAAATCTTGTAAACTCTTTATAGGGGATGAGCAGTCAGTAGATTGTTGGGTTACCTCACTAGTAAAGGTAGCGAATCATCTAGGGCTACCTTTATGGCTCAACGATGGAGCGTCTTGGTCCCTTTATAATTATTTTCATATTAATAAGACATTTTTCCTTTTTTATGACTCAATGGTTGCTTATATGGCATTCGGTATGCATTATGATTTTGATGCACATTTTCTTAGTTTGATTCATTGCTATTATTGATGTTTGATCAGATATAACCGAGTATTAGCTGACTTGTGTGGAAGCGTCCACTCAAGTGCCGTACGGACTATTGTATACTTAGGCGAATAAGCGTAGTTTGTGACATTATGTCTACTCCCACCTTTTCACCTTTCACTATAGACTATTTTCTTAGTTATCAAAATGGAATGGCTACATCAATTCCAATGGGTCATTTCACTCATTGGCTTCTGTAACGCAGCTGAAGGAGATTCTAAGAAAGGAAGGAAGGAATTGAGTGGAAAAAATATGCTTTCAATTTCATAAAAAAGATCTTTCTCAATTCCAAGCATCTATATAAATGGCTTCCCTTTTTATGTGATCTATTTAGTAATTTTTCTGGTAAAAGAGTATGCTTTTGGAGGAATCAATCCACAGCTTACTGATAGAACTCTTACTATCCAAAAGGCCACTATTAATAGTTCTCCCTCCTTATAGGGTAGAAGCGAATTTTACATTGATTGAAGCAATCTAGGGTTCATAAACATTATTGGCAATACCATTGTGGTTGAATCATTATCCGATACTTGGCTTGGATTATCCTTTTCCATAATTTTTTCTTGCTAATGGTTAAGGGTAAACCACAGTAAAATAGAGCGGAATAAAGGAAAAGTTTAAGGACATAGTCGAGGTAACGAATGAAATGAAAAGACTAACCCCAAGGTGAGACACTACCTTGGTGTAAAGTATAAACCTTCCATCCATAGTGGCAAACAAGATAGTTCATAACGAGGTTATTCCCCTAGAAATAACATAAGATAAGGAAAGCATTCATACTTTCATCCTGTAAATTGTTTAACTGTTAGGTTAGCTACTTGTATTTATGAGAACCTTTAAGGCACCTCTCACAATTGGATTGAATCTTCTATTTTATGGAGCATTACGATCAATGAAAATATCATAAAATATTAACGGTAAAGAAAAAGTAGCTTTGATGTGAGTAGGCCTTTGCCCTATCTATGTACGCTCTTCTTTGTGCAAAATGATAAAGCCTTATTCCCATGCCTTCCGTTGGTCAACAACCAACCACAACTTTTTATAGTAAGAAAGTCAGTTAAAATTCTACTACGCAAGTATACGTATCGAATAAATAGTGTATAAGCAAGCAGAGTATTGATCCCACAGAGAATTGATCTAAAATTTTACTAAGTACTAAAAGTAGAACAAATTAATCTTATCCAAACACTCAAAATTATTTGATTAACTAAAACTAATTAACAAAAATTTAAACTAGCAAGAAAAATCAAAATAATAATAACTTCAGTAAATATCAAATCAAACAAGCCTAGGATTACAATATCTCTCACACTTCATCTAAATCTTACCTCTCTTCCTTAACTTATTTCAATGGGTTGAATTCCTAACGTAGAGTCCTAAATTATTTATAAGGGTTTCCTGACTCATCTATATCTCTATGTGAATTGAAATTAAAACAGACTCATTAAGTTTAGGCTCTAATCTGGCTACATATAGCCTATAAGTATATCCCTATCCTATACGCAAATCAATTAATATGATCATATGCTATCCTCATTATAATACCCCATACTTTGATATGGTCACTAATAAAGCTTATTGGATGCCAATTGAGGTTAATTATAATGTTTAGAAATGATGAAAGATGAAAGGAATAATTTGAGATAAAATATTTCGCACACGAGAAAATAATAATAAAATAATGATATTTTTATCAGAGAAGAATTTGAGAGATAAAAAGTGATTCGGAAGTCAATTGAGGCATAATAAGGTATTTTGGGTAACAAGGGGATAACAGGAGATTTTTGGAATAAAATAATATTAAAGTATTAATATTTTATTTAGTGTCAAAATTTTTCATGAAGAAGGAGTATATGGTCAATCTAAGTGGGGGAGAAGAAGAATGAGAGAATTTTGGAGAAAAATGACGTTAATGGGGTCACGTGTCTTTATTAAGTAAAGATAACGCAAACAAATAAATATTTTAAATATTATGGGGACACCGTGTTGGAGTACAAACTTCATACTTTGTTTGCACATGTGTAGAAGAAGGAAATTGGAGTTAAATGAGTGTTGGGAGGACTAAATTAAAATGGAAGGAAACAAAAAGGGTAAAATGCTAATTTTATGTGAAGTTTAGTCAAAGCTTCCTTTGGAAGCTTTGACTCTGATTTTTTTAGGCCAAGACCGACCTTATCCTTTCCCCCACCAAATGTTTCTTCTTCTTCATCCATGCTCCATGCCATTCTTGAAGCTTCCATGCCATTTCCTCTTTATCCACCATGAAATCAAGTTTTCTTCACTTTCCTTTCCATGTTTTCTTTTCCTTTTGTCACAACCCGGAACTCTCATCGAGCCCGTGACAACAGTTGCGACGTCTCAATAGACATTCATTACCTAGATGTCAATTGAAACCTTGCAAGGCTTAACATCAGTTTTTCTTGCTTCCCTTGTGAGTATTAGTCACTAAAATTATGTTTTGAGAGATTATAAATTATTTTCAAATTAAAACAATAGAAAAATAATTTTTTTCTCACAAGGGCATTTTGGTCATTTTTTCTCAAAAATCTCAAAACCTGCTAAAAAAGTAGTATGCGAGTGGAAAACACATATTTCATAATCAAAAATAAGTTTAAACATCTAAAACCTTCATTTAAAATAACATTATGACCATTTGAATATAATAAAAATATTCAATAAAATATTCTATTTTCTTATAAAATAATATTTATAGAGTTACCGGTAAATAATTTTTGTAGCATAAAAGCTAAATAAATTCATACATATTGTAATACAGATAACCAAAGCATAAGATTTAATTTACAGTGACATGTGGGCCCACGAACGACCAAAAGTATCAAAAGTGGTAAACCTACAGTTTTTAAGATGCAAGTCCAACTGTAGCCCTCAACAAAGTGAGCTATCTACCGACTATCTTGAGCCTGAAAGGGGTGGAAAAGAAGGTGGTGAGATTATATAATCCCAATGAGTAAACAAACATCATCTAAAATATCTAAAGCTGAGTAAATGGAGACAGATAAAATAGATTAGCATACTATAATTCATCACCTTTCAACTTGTTTCAACCAAATAGAATCAATTCATATAAATCAAGTAATCAACATGGCTTATGAATTTCTTAAAAGCTTTGGCTCGTGCCAAAATCATTTTCATACCAAGTTATCAGGGATATCTTGATCGAAGGCTATCCCAACCGAGTCCGCCAAGGCTATTAAAAAGTTATGTACGCATAAATCATGTTTTTATTTTGAAAACATAGCCGTTCTTTGGCGTTGGCTAAGTTCACCCTCACGTGGTGGTTTTGCGTGAAGTGAAACTCTAAAGTTATACCTTGAGAGTTACCCTACTCGCATTTCCAACGGAGGTAAAATATAACGAGATTCCGTGCCCCTCTAATAGGCTGGTCCACAGAAAACTCGCCCATTGTAGTAAGCTAACCCACCATACAATAAAATTTGCGATAGCATGACATGGCAATTATTTTATTTTATTTTACAGCCTTTCAAGGCAAATCAACAATTTATACATTTCCAACACATTTATCAAATCAACCATTCATGCCAATATTGCCATAAGCCACTCAATTAGAATCATAAATTTACAACACACAAAAACAGCCTCCAATTACTCTATTTTCAAACCATCATTCAATTTAAAAACAATTTTATGAAATCATTTCATTAAATCACATTTTGTTTATAAAATTGAAAAATTAATCATTTCATTCAATTTCCATAAAATTCACAAAATCGAATAAAACATACTTTAGATAATTAAGATGATGATAAGGTTACTCACCTCACAATAGCGGGATTACTATGTCGCTATTGATTTATATGCATGTATAATTATTCCTAATTGCCAGTCACATACTTCGTTCGACACGCTTTCACAACAACTTTCCAAGCAACAATTTAAATCCAATACACTTAGTGCATCAATTCCACTTCTCTCTCTCATTCTATCATAAGTCCACATTATTTCTCCTCATTTCTTCCAATATTTTACCATTCAACTTAACACTCTCAACCAAATTATGCATATAAATTCCTCCGACATCAACAATTCTTCACAACAAATCATTTAAAATTTCTTAACTTCATTTGAGCACTATTCATAAATTTCACATTTTCTTTTTTACTTTAGTCCTATGACACCTCCTAATAAAATTTTTAAATATTATATTAAAATAATTTAAATTTAATTCATATCACTAATAACCAAAATTTTAATTAAACAAATGGCTAGCTTTAAATAATACAACTTCATAATAGGCCACATAAAAGAAAAGAAATTTTTCTCTACCTATTTGGACTAGGTTAGTCCAAGTCCAATTTTTTCCACCTTTAGTCTCTCTTGAGCTTTTCCTCCTTTATGGCTATTGGGCCCTTTTTATGGTCTCTCCCGAACTTCTTTCTATTGGGCCATGCCCATTTTTTTTTCTTATTGGGCCATGCCCACTCTTTTTTTTTCTTTTTCTTTTCTTTTCTTTTCTTTTCTTTCTTTCTTTCACCGCTCAGCCATACCTTGCTTGTCTTTCTTTTTCTTTTCTCACATGCACAAGCTGTCCATAATTTCTTCCTCTCTCTCTCCTTCTCACCGCCAGCAACAACTTCTTACTTCTACCAACTAAAATTTCTAGCAGCTAAAGCTGCCTATATCAGCCTCAAAATTAGCAGCCAAGCAGCTCTATTTTTCCTCAAAAATCAACTAAGCTGCTCTACTCTCCCTCCAAAAATCAGCAGCCAAAGCTACAAAGATTAGCAACCAAAATCGCACCTTTCAGCCTTCAAAATCAGCAGCAAAGATACACTTTTCAGCCTTCAAAATTAGTAGCAAAAACTACACTTTTCAGCCTTCAAAATTAGCAGCTAAAGCTGTTCCTCTCACCCTTAAATTTACAGAGAAATAGCTCTCCTTTCCTCCCTAAATGGTAACAAAACCGCCCCCCTCAACTCAGCTTTTCACCTTCCTTTACTTTCTCACCTCTTGGCCTTCTTCCTGTTTCTTTTTGCTCTTTTTGCTCTCCTATGCCCATGCCTTCTTCTTGTTTCTTTTCACTTCTCTTCCACTAACCAACTTTTCTTTTTCTTCGTCTTTTTCACTTTACTTATTCACTTATTTATATATATTTTATTCTCCATTTGTTTTCCAACTTGGCCGGCCCGTCACATCTTTCTTTCCTCTCCACTTTGTTCCACATGGCCAGGCCCCTTCCATCAAATAAAATAAAGAGTTTTTTTTTGACTCTTTTTATTGACCACATGGGCGGCTGCCCATGTTGGTCTTCCTTTAGTTATTTTTTTTAATATATACATACTTGTATTATTATTTTTACTATTTGTTTATTTTATCTCTTTCATTTAATTTCTCTACATAATCCTTCAACTTTTATATTTTAAATTCGATCCCTTTGATGCATCTAAAAATTTCAATTTTTATTTATCTTCTTTTCTCTGTACGTGTACCACCAAAATATCAAAATTGCACTTCAACGCGGTATTACTATAATATTTAAATATTTACTTATCCGCGTTGGCTCGATTTAGCAAAACACGCGTATTTTACTTTTGTCGCTCATTCTCAAAAAAATTGCTTGTATTTCTTCTCCCCCACTTGGATCAACCATATGATCCTTCTTCATGACTGATTTCGACATCCAGTTAAATATTAATATTTTAATATTATTTTATTAATAAAATATTATTTTATTCTAAAAATTTTCTCTTGTCTCCTTGGTACCCAAAATACCTTATTATGCCTCAATTGACTACTGAATCACCCTTTTATCTCTCAAATTCTCCTCCGATAAAATATTATTATTTTATTGTTATTTTCTCACGTGCGGATCATTTTATCATAAACTACTCCTTTTATCTTCCATCACGTTTAAACAATATAATTGGCCTCAATTCGCATCCGATAAACTTTATTTGTCACCATATCAAAGTATGGGGTATAACAATCTCCCCCACTTAAATAAAATTCGTCCTCGAATTCACATCGATGTTAAGTTATCAATCCAATTCTATGATCTTATTCCATTTTTCCCCTTATAAGGACATTCGATTCATTCACCGCATTTACCTCCAGTTCAATTTAAATACTTCATTTATGTCAAGTATCATCCTTTGGAACCAGATCAGCAATACCTTTCACAATTATGATCTCTCATATCAAGACACTAAACATGCCTTCATCACCATCATTAAATTTGAACCATAATTTCATCTTAATCATACTGATTTTGATCACAAATTATACTTACTTATGTATACCTAATCATCATTTTATTAGTTCGCTTCTTGCCAAACTTCTCAACCTTGATTCATTCGAATCATGCATGCCTTAAGCATTTTCGAATTCCAATTTCCATACTACCATAGGAGGTTTTCATTATTAGGCTTCATTATCCAAATTATCTTCAATCATCCTTTGTTCTAGTCTTCCATAATAATATGACATCACTCTCCTTAGACCAATCTATAATTTGTATTTAAAACTGCAAGACTTGAAATAAGGTTATCCTTAAGTACCTTTCAATGTCAATACAAATTTCACTTCCAGCTTACGGCTTCCTCTTTATAGCCACATAACTTAATGCTTCAATTTATCTCCAAGGGTTTCTAGCATGTCACCTAGTTTACTTGTGTTGCTACTAATCCTTTCCTTTCAACAAAGTCAAGACAAGATTAGTATATTCTCATAACAATATTCTATATAAACTCATTTGCTATATCATTATTGAAATCTTCATTCATATTTTCATCACTTGGTATTGACGTCCCTTATCAATATCTCATACATTCATCTAACCTTTCCCTCACTTCCTCTTTAACCTTTTACAAGGTTTACTTTATTTCCTAAGATTTCACTTTAGTCAACATATTATTCATTTTAGCACTCCCCTAATGCACTTAAGACTTCCAATAGCGAAACTCGACATCAAAACCAATAACCCTTTTCCAACTCGTGAGTCCAATCTTTATGCCGCTCACAGTTTGCTCATACTTTCTGGCCATTAGAGGTTCTTAACGCAACAGCGTTTGTTAGTCAGTACTGTGGCATTGCAACTACTAGAAATTTCCTCATCAAAGCTATTTGTCTGCATTCAAAGTCACTACATCAATCATCCTCAACCATTGGGTTTCCTTTCTAGGCATATATCATGAGTTCCATAAGTATAGGTACCTTCTCTTTGCTTGTCATACGCACTAAGCCAAGTTTATACTTCCAACTCATGTCATCTTTTGACTTTCATCATCCTTCATAAAACCCCACCTCAAAACATCCTTTCCATATGGTGTAATAAATTCATAACACATATACCACCTCACACATAAGTTGCTTACTGTCTACAGCTTTCCTCAAATTTATTCTCATCCCTATCTAATTATCTTCCTTGTCTTGTACTCCAATAATTTTATTGACTTTCGAAATAATTAACTATGAAAATAGCTCAGCTTCCTCCTCACTTTATTCTCGCAATCCTTACTAAATCAAAATTTCATATTCCCCATATTCCATAATTTAACTTCATTGGGCTATATTTGTGCCTAATTATTACCTTATAGTGTCATGGCATCACTGAGTAATCCCCTTCATGCTTAAATTACAATCATCAACTTAATCAAGTTATCCATTTTGAATGTCATTTATAACCTTATTGCTTCCTCCTATAACCTTTCTCAATAATTATATTACTAGTTTATCCCTGTCATACTAAAAGATTACCATATACATCTAGTCATTTAAACAGTTATTTTTTTATAATCCATTATAGTCATACACTTTAAAAGCCAAACTATTAACTTCTTTGTACAGATAACTATTATCTCATTTACTCTACATCTACCTAGAGTTAAAGTAGTACAAAATCCTACAAAAATATTTCATGTCATTAAGATCATCATCTTAATCTGATCTTATCGGAAGATTCTACTCCAAGTCTTTCTTAAGATTCTCTTCTGGGTTCTCCTTCTCTTAAGATTTTCTCCTTTGTTCCTCAATCCAAGCTTATTGTATTCTCTTACATTCCTTATAACTCATCGGTGCAACATTTCTTCCACAACCGGGAGGAAAATGTCGTACAACGTTCACCTTCCTAAGGGGATAATTTGCAACAGTTACTTTCTCCTTATTATTTTCCTGTTGTTCCTTTATATTCATCCCACAGCCTGGAGGATAGTGTCGAACAACTGACACGCCCTTCCTAGGACAAATACCTTCCCTTGCAATTGCCTTCCTCGCCCATTCTCTATGGTACTTTTCAGGTTATTTCAAAAGGAAATCTTTTACAGTTTTCGGAGTATCGAAGCTGCTCTCACTTTCAAAATTCTCGCTACTCTCGAAGCTTTCCTTATTACCATCAGCACTTTCTGGACTACTTGGTTCAGGTTGCCATTGGCTCATAGTAGTAGAATCTAATGATCCCTCACTAGCAATATGAGGGGTATCAGAACTATCGCCTTTTCTAGATATGGTGTGCATGTCACCAGCGCACCTCAAAACCTATACGCAACCAAGTAGTAATTACTTAATCATTTACGCATCACCAGAGCAGGTCGGTTTCTATATGCAATTACATGCATTCTATTCAATCTAACCTAACTTAACTTAACTTGGGCCACACTGACACTGTAAATTTTAAAACAACTTTAAAACAACTTTAAACTCAAAAGCTCTAATCTTTAAAACCAAAAGCTCTGATACCACTCTAATTGTCACGACCTGAAACTCTCATCGAGCCCGTGACAACTGCCGCGATGTCCTGATAGACATTCATTACTTGGAATGTCAATCAAAACCTCGCAAGGCTTAACATCAGTTTTTCTCACTTCCCTTTTGAGTATTAGTTACTAAAATTATGTTTTGAGAGATTATAAACTATTTTCAAATCAAAACAATAGAAAAACAATATTTTTCTCACAGGGGCATTTTGGTCATTTTTCCTAAAAAATCTCGAAACCAGTTAAAAAAGTAGTATGCGAGTGGAAAACACATATTTCATAATCAAAAATAAGTTTAAGCATCTAAAACCTTCATTTAAAATAACATTATGACCATTTGAATATAATAAAAATATTCAATAAAATATTCTATTTTTTTATAAAACAATATTTATAGAGTTACTGGTAAATAATTTTTGTAGCATAAAAGCTAAATAAATTCATACATATTGTAATACAGATAACCAAAGCATAAGATTTAATTTACAGTGACATGTGAGCCCACAAACGACCAAAAGTATCAAAAGCGGTAAACCTACAGTTTTTGACGATGCAAGTCCAACTGTAGCCCTCAACAAAGTGAGCTATCTACCGACTATCCTGAGCCTGAAAGGGGTGGAAAGGAGGGTGGTGAGATTATATAATCCCAGTGAGTAAACAAACTTCATCTAAAATATCTAAAGTTGACTAAATGGAGAAAGATAAAATAGATTAGCATATTGTAATTCATCACCTTTCAACTTGTTTCAACCAAATAAAATCAATTCATATAAATCAAGTAATCAACATGACTTATGAATTTCTTAAAAGCTTTGGCTCGTGCCAAAATTATTTTCATACCCAGTTATCAGGGATACCTTGATCGAGGGCTATCCCAACCGAGTCCGCCAAGGCTGTTAAAAAGTTATGTACGCATAAATCATGTTTTTATTTTGAAAGCGTAGCCGTTCCTTGGCGTTGGCAGAGTTCACCCTCACGTGGTGGTTTTGCATAAAGTGAAACTCTAAAGTAATACCTCGGGAGTTACCCTACTCGCCTCTCCAACGGAGGTAAAATATAACAGGATTTCGTGCCCCTCTAATGGGCTGGTCCACAGAAAACCCGCCCACTGTAGCAAGCTAACCCACCATACAATAAAATTTATGATAGCATGACATGGCAATTATTTTATTTTATTTTACAGCCTTTCAAGGCAAATCAACAATTTATGCATTTCCAACACATTTATCAAATCAACCATTCATGCCAAAATTGCCATAAGCCAATCGATTAGAATCATGAATTTACAACACACAAAAACAGTCTCCAATTACTCTATTTTCAAACCATCATTCAATTTTAAAAAAATTTTATGAAATCATTTCATTAAATCACATTTTGCTTATAAAACTGAAAAATTAATCATTTAATTCATTTTCCATAAATTTCACAAAATTGAATAAAACATACTTTAGGTAATTAAGATGATGATAAGGTTACTCACCTTACAATAGCGGGAATACTACGTCGCTATTGATTTGTATGCGTGTATAATTATTCCTAATTGCCAGTCACATACTTCGTTCGACACACTTTCACAACAACTTTCCTAGCAACAATTCAAACCCAATACACTTAGTGCATCAATTCCACTTCTCTCTCCCATTCTATCATAAGTCCACATTATTTCTCCTCATTTCTTCCAATATTTTACCATTCAACTTAACACTCTCAACAAAATTATGCATTAAATTCTTCCGACATCAACAATCCTTCACAACGAATAATTTAAAATTTCTTAACTTCATTTGATCACTATTCGTAAATTTCACATTTTCTTCTTTACTTTAGTCCTATGACACCTCCTAATAAAATTTTTAAATTTTATATTAAAGTAACTTAAATTTAATTCATATCACTAGTAACCAAAAATTTAATTAAACAAATGGCTAGCTTAAAATAATACAACTTCATAATAGGCCAAATAAAAGCAAAAAAAATTTTCTTTACCTATTTGGACTAGGTTAGTCCAAGTCTAATTTTTTCCACCTTTATTCTCTCTTGGGCTTTTCCTCTTTTATGGATATTGGGCCCTTTTTATGGTCTCTCCCCAACTTTTTTCTATTGGGCCATGCCCATTTTTTTTTCTTATTAGGCCATGCCCATTCTTTCTTTTTCTTTTTCTTTTCTTTTCTTTTCTTTTCTCTTCTCTTATTTCTTTCTTTCACCGATCAGCCATACCTTGTCTTTCTTTTTCTTTTCTCACATGCACAAGCTGTCCACAATTTCTTCCTCTCTCTCTCCCTCTCACTGTAGGCAACAACTTCTTGCTTCTACCAATTAAAATTTCAAGTAGCCAAAGCTGCCCATATCAGCCTCAAAATCAGCAGTCAAGCAGCTCTATTTTTCCTCAAAAATCAGCAGCTAAGCTGCTTTACTCTCCCTCCAAAAATAGCAGCCAAAGCTACAAAGATTAGAAACCAAAACCGCACCCTTCAGCCTTTAAAATCAGTAGCAAAATTGCACTTTTAAGCCTTCAAAATCAGTAAAAAAAACTACACTTTTCAGCCTTCAAAATTAGCAGCTAAAGCTGCTCCTCTCACCCTTAAATTCACAGAGAAATAGCTCTTCTTTCCTCCCTAAATGGCAACAAAACCGCCCCCCTCAACTTAGTTTTTTCACCTTCATTTTCTTTCTCACTTCTCGGCCTTCTTCTTGTTTCTTTTTGCTCTCCATGCCCATGCCTTCTTCTTGTTTCTTTTTTCTTCTCTTCCATTAACCGACTTCTCTCTTTCTTCTTTGTCTTTTTCACTTTACTTATTCACTTATTTATATATATTTTATTCTCCATTTGTTTTCCAACCTGGCCAGCCCCTTACATCTTTCTTTCTTCTCCACTTTGTTCCACATGGTCGGCCCCCTTCCATCAAATAAAATAAAGAGTTTTTCTTTTACTCTTTTTATTGACCACATGGGCGGCTGCCCATGTTGGTCTTCCTTTAGTTATTTCTTTTTATATATACATAATTGTATTATTATTTTTACTATTTGTTTATTTTATCTCTTCCATTTAATTTTTCTACATAATCCTTCAACTTTTATATTTTAAATTCGATCCCTTTGATGCATCTAAAAATTTTAATTTTCATCTATCTTCCTTTCTCTGTACGTGTACCACCAAAATATCAAAATTACACTTCAACGCGGTATTACTATAATATTTAAATATTTATTTATTCGCGTTGACTCGACTTAGCAAAACACGCGTATTTTACTTTTGTCACTCATTCTCCAAAAATTTGCTTGTATTTCTTCTCCCCCACTTGGATCAACCATATAATCCTTCTTCATGATTGATTTCGACATCCGATTAAATATTAATATTTTAATAATATTTTATTAATAAAATATCATTTTATTCTAAAAAATTTTTCTTGTCTCCTTGGTACCCAAAATACCTTATTATGCCTCAATTGACTACCGAATCACCTTTTTATCTCTCAAATTTCCCTCCAATAAAATATTATTATTTTATTATTATTTTCTCGCGTGTGGATCATTTTATCCTAAACTACTCCTTTCATCTTCCATCACGTTTAAGCATTATAATTGGCCTCAATTCGCATTCGATAAACTTTATTTGTCACCATATCAAAGTATGGGGTATTACACCTTTTTTCTCCAAACTTCTTGAGCACTAAATTTACAGCCTTTAACCCCCAATTTCCAGCACATCTAAACCCTAGGAATAGAAGAAAGAAAAAGGAGAGAAAGGAAGAAAAAAATCTTGGTTTTAGTGATTCAAGCAGGGAACGGTAAGAATTCTTATTTTTTGCTTAAGTAGTCTTTGAAAATGAGTTAGTGACTTTGAGAATAATCTTGTGGCAGCAAAATTGGCTTGATTAGAGAACAAATTGGTAACATGTAAGCCAATAAGCCCATGGGTACATGAAGGACTCAAAGTGGAAAAGGAAAACGGTAAGCTTAACACTATGTTTTAAAGCTTATAGTTAGTTGAATATTGTGAGGAATTATGGTTGTTGAAAGGATCTATTTGCATAAGCTAGTTGAAAATTATTAAGATTGTATGGCATGTTGTTTGAAAGAAATGAAAAAGGAATATTGTGGATGGAGGATTGAGAAACAAAGTATTGAAAGTTAGATAGATAACGATGTGTGTAAACTAGGAAATAATCGTGTGAAAGTGAGAATGATTGTTGCTGCCATATATGTGGATTATGTGTGGAAATATAAGATGGATTTGGGTGAAAATTATTTAGAAAGGTTGAAGTAGACACGTGACATCATAATTAAGTTACTGGTGATATAATTTAAGAAATTACGTAAGCAATGGATATAAGTAATTTTAGTAAAAATGTATTAAGATGTGAGTTAATTGAAAATGGGTTCATGATAGAATGAAAAGTATAAATTTGAGTAAGGATTAATTGATTGAAGTGCTGCCCGTATACATATATAATTAAATATATTGAGTTCGTATTATTGTTAGGAAGTGCAAAGATAAGGTTAGAGTACTGTGGTGGCATGTCGGAGTAAACATCGAGTGATCGACCAGTGAAAATAATCAGAGACACCTCCGATCAAATAGCGATGTAATATCCCGCTATCGTAAGGTGAGTGAACTTGCATTTCAAAATGTTTTGGGAAAATGTTACGTGTTTTAATGGATCATTTGGGAATTTTATTGGTTTTTGCTTTAAAATTTCTTGAGAACAAGCCCTTGATAAAATGTTTTGATGTTGTGAAATGTGAAATGTGAAAAAGGATGAATCCATATGTTTTTGGTATAATGTTGATATACATGTATATATATACTATGTCATAAATGGTACCATTGTGTGACAAATGTAACCGTGCATGAGCTGGGTGAGATGTGGTGTCCGGTTATGTGCACAATGTGGTGGGATGCACATGAGTTGGGTGAGATGTGGTGTTCAGCTATGTGCACGATGTGGTGGGATGCACATGAGCTGGGTAGGATATGGTGTCCGGCTATGTGCACGATGTGGTGGGATGCACATGAGTTAGGTGAGATAAAATGTTTTCTGGAAATTTCCTCTCTTTTCGATTTCATGCTAAATATGGTTCCTTCATTATGAAATGATTTAATAACCAGGGGTTTGATGGAGGGATTTTAATAAGAACGTGAACTAAGTTGCATTGTTTTCAAAGATGTGCATCATGATTTCTAAACCTTCCTTGACGTTGCTTGTTCCCTTTCTATGTTTACTCACTGAGTTTGTACTCATGTTTTTAAAATTCATGTTTTAGGTTTGTTTGAGTCAAAGGTAATTGGATCCTAGGACGAGGTGCTCCTTCCTATCCATTGCTCAATAGGCTTACCATGACATTAAATGTTAGCAACCATGCCCAAAGTCATTCCGCTGACGGTCAAGTTCTAATTACGTGTATATGACTACTTGTTGTGAAATGCTGAGATTCACTTGTCAAATTATATGTATGTATATAATGGTTGATGTTGCCATTATGAATACATGAATGGGTTTTATGAGTTGTTTTCAAAGGAATTGTAATTGAGCATTATAAATTTTGGATTCTAAAGGAATATGGATTAACATATAAGATCATGTAAGTAGGCTTGCTTGGGCTTGGTGGGCTGAGCCCATTGGTCCCTTGCGCTGGTCATGGCTCGAAAATTAGGCTGTGACACTAATTTTAATTTACACTAAATTTTGTTTCCCAAGTTTGTTTTGGTTCTTAAATCAATTTAATTGGTGGCCAAGAAACTATAAGCATTAAGAACAAAGTGAATGAACAATTCAAATCCCATTAAAGATAAGTAAGAAAAAGATTTAAAATTTAGATTACATGTGAGTTCAATTGTAATCCTAGAAAAAGAAAATTAGCTACTCATGATTGCAAAGATAAATAACATTATATAAATTTTAACCATTGAGAGTAACAAGAAAACTAAAAGCCAATGAAGAAAACAAAACAAATATTTACCCCCTTGACCTCTAAGTTTCAGCCTCTACTTCTAGCTTCTTGAATCTTCAAAGGTTGTCTACCCTAATGTTCTTAAAAATATCCTATTTATACTAATAAACTTAACCTATAGTTTCCTAAGTTGACCTATGGTTTAAATGGGCTTAAAAGTGTAATGAAAGGCCCAAAAAATCAATTGTTAGTCTTTAGAAATTTCCAATCCCGGCATAGTACGTCCATCCATTTACCGATGCAATTTTCTCTATCTTCAAGCTAGAACTGGGTAAAGTGATCTCCATAAAAGTTGTAGCTCTATCTCTTAACTTTCCAATGGCCAAGAATCACATCATTTGGAGTTCTGTAGCATGAGTTGTTGCCAAAACACTGAAGCATATGTAAGCAGACTTTCGAGTCTTTCAACACCTCAATTTCCAAAATTAAGCCCAATTTCCTTTAGCTCCTATGAAAAATATAAAACTAATAAATTACAATCAAATTAAAAGAAATAACATAAAATTAAAATAACTTACTTAAAAATAAACTAATTATAAAAACAACAAAAAATAAGTAAATTATAATTGAAAATTGAGGACTTAGCTAATATTTAATAACAAAATTGGAGTAAATAATTCTATAAAATAGAATTATCACACCCTCAAACTTAAGATATTGCTAGTCCTCGAGCAAAAGAAAATCACAAAAAGAAAACTGAACATGAACGAGAGATAGAAGTACCAAATCATGATTTTCCAATTTTTCCTTAAAAATTAACTCAAATTCCAACTTAAAGTAACATACAGCTAACCCTTAAATTCATGCATCAACTCAAGTGATAACTTGTTTTTCGAATGAACTTCCCATCTGTGTGTGAATGTTCTTTTACAAAGAATATCATGCAATTCAGATTAGTTTATGCCAAATTTAAGCATAGATTAATATTAGAATCCCATAAGTTTGGTTTTCATCTCTCTCTCCACTAATGCAGATTAACACTTATTCAATGATCAATAGGTCTTCATCAAGCTTGTAATGTAAGGCTAGGGTCAGGGTATGATAAAGGATATATTTAGGCTCAAATTCACCCTAAACACTTAATCAATATAGGACACATAAAGAGCTCAATTTTTTTTATAGCATCCCCAAACTTGAAGTAAACTTTCCTTTGTACCACACATTTTATTTTTGTTTTTTTTTTTCAACCCCCAAACTCATTTTTGACAATTATAAACGAGGGGTAATTTTCGTAACAACCATCACTTTTTTTTCACCTTTCTCCCTCAATTTATTCTTAGGCTCAAATCACTCCTTAGAAAGATTAAAATACTTAGAGGGTGAAAGGTTCAAATTGTTGAATTTAAATAAACAGGTCAAGGCTAATTCAATTTTATAATTACAAAGAAAAGGCAAATTAGGCTCAAAAAGGCTCAAAAAATCCAAAGATGGCCTAAGTCACTTCCTATCCTAAGTGTTATCTAAGATTTCGCCTCGAGAGAGAATCAAACAAATTCTAGAATTCTTGACTTCACTATACTTTTTCATCAACATAAACTTTATCTAAATTAGATAAAAATTCTAAGTAAAAGATTATAATGCCCAAATTATTTGGAAGTCACATTCTAAAATAAAGTTAACACAAGAATATCAAATAAAATTAAATCATAACTATATGCTTCCTAAAAGCTAGGAATCAAAAGATAATTGAAATATCATCCTAGGATTGGGACAATCATGACTGAGGTGCAACTACCTCAAAATTTTTTTTGAAACACAAATAAAACATGCAAAACATAAATAAACATGCAAGACATATCTTAAAATAAAGCTAATTAAACATAATGAAAAAAAAATATAAACCAACAAAATTCTAAACCGCTCCCCTAAACTTGGAACAAACATTGTTCTCAATGTGATAAAAGAAAATAAAAGAGAAAGGACAAAGATACTCCCCTAACTCTGAAGCTGCAGTCTACATGTCCTCCGCATTGTCCACCAAAATCGTCCTCAAAGTCAGAATCCGTAGGCAACGAAGGAAAAGTAGTCATATCCATCCTAATATGTTCGACGTAGGCTCTCATCATTTGTTTAATCGCTCGATTTTTTCATTCGTGATGGTCTAATCTATAATCAATGCGCTCCATCCATTGAGAAACACTACGTGTGGGAGTTTCCTGGAAAAATGGGGGTGCGGCTTGCGAAAAATAACCAGCAACCGGTGCAGATTCCTCTAATTGCTTAAGAATGCCCATGGTAATGGGAATTTTTGGTTGTTGCAGCTCCTCTTTATCGCTCCATTGCACACTAGCTCTTGCACATAATGTGGTGATCAAGGAAGGAAAAATCGATACCATCTTGTTTAGTGCGGCCCATATGTAAGATGGCATGAGAGATAACCTTACCAACATCAATGGATTTATGTGTGGCAATGGCATAAATAAACACTGCGTGATCCCTCATGACATCACTAATATGAGTGGAAGGGAGTAATCGTGCCGCTACAAAGTGTAATAAACTTTCAGCTCTTTTTTCATGGCACTTCATTTGAATGAAACTGGTTCACCATGCGATGTCTTCCATTGAGCTCCCTTAACATACAACGTCGATATAATCTCATTGCAATCCTGATGATCTCCCAAGTACTGCTCGTAGTCATCATTCTCAATATTGGGGGTTCCAAAAAATGCGTTGATAGCTTGGCTGTGGAAAGAGACTTGTTTGCCACGAACAAACGCCACACAATTAACATGCTCAACCGTATTTGCATAAAACTCCCAAACTATAGGCACCACTACAGCTTCAAGTTGGTCACTAAATAGCTGCCAATGTTTGTCTTGAAACATGTCATCAATCTCCTTGTAAGTCAGAATGGGGATGTCTATCTCTCGTTCAGAAATTAGCACATTGTTAATCAGCGACATATGATATCGCACAGAGGCATCGGTAGAAATAAACTTCGATCTATCAAAAGTGCCACTAGAGCTTGGTTTGGATCGTTTGGATGCCATTCCTACACAAGAAATTCAATTATCAAAACAAATCCAGAGTAAAAGTATGCAAGTAGTGTTGCGTGCACAACCATGAAAATATGCAAGACCCACAAGCACTAATTTAATTAATTCCTATCCAATTCAACAATCTAAAATCAATAATTCCATTTACCATCTCACTCTTTAAGATGTAGCATAAATTCTCTATTTTTAACAACATTCAGAAAACATTCTCAGAATCATAATTTTCACAATGCAACAATCCAAAAATAAAAAATAAAAATAATTTTATGACAATGCACTCATCAAAATTATCAGTTATTGCATGTTATTGCACCAACAATATCAGAATTTGTTTCTACTTGCTCAACCAAGCATCAAAATTAATCAAACCCATCATGTGCTCACATTAACAAAGCATTTAACAATTATATTTGGAGCAAACAAAAAATCCATGAATACATTATATGGTTAACAAGAATTTGGTACTAATCATAAAAATTTTCTGCACTCCAAGCATAAACCATGAGGAAGTAGAAAAATCCATTAACAAACATGCATAATGGACTCATTCAAGGTACAAAAACTATAGAATTTGCTATTAACATCAACCTCAGCCTCTCTCTACACAAATAATTGAAAACCAAGTGTTTGGAGGAGTACTTACCTTAGGAGTGCAATGAGTGCAAGATTTCAAAGGGAAAATAAAAAAATCCAAGTAGAAATAATATGAAGAAATTTGGAGTGAAAAAGAAAGAGGAAGACAAGAGATTTGCAGGAGAAAGAAGTTTGGTGGAGTGGGGTTGGCGGCTGGAGAAAAAGAAAGAATGAAAAAGAACAAATAAAAAAAGTTCATATAGGGTTTAGGCTGGGCCCCAATCCAGCATCTTGTGAAGGCCGCGACTCTCACTTGTACAAACCAGAAGCATTACGCTTCGGGTTTCAGTGCCACGACACTCAAATGTTTTGCCTGTTCCTGCTTTGTCCAACGCCATAGCTCTCCCTTTAAGGGACCTAACGCTAAAACATTCTATTTCAGCACTTCTTTTTCTTCTTTTCAAGGCTGCGACACTCATTTTTAATGTTGCAGCGCTGAACTCTTTTGTTTTTCTTTTTTTTTCTTTTTCCTTTTTTTTGAATTTTTTTCAAAACCAATTCCTTGCAAAAGAAAACACAAAAAAAAAAAGAGATTAGAAGAAATAAATTAAAAAGCATGAGATAAAATAAAGACGAGAATAAGTAAGGTTGAGAAGCTTGGGTTGCCTCCCAAGAAACATTTCATTTATAGTTATGAAACCTCAACCTTCATAGACACGTAACTTAAGGTGGAACTTATGTTGAAAGGTTTAATTTGAGCTAATGATGCTAGTTTTACATTACTTATAATTATTTTATGTCGTTATAGGAGTAGAATTCAAAAATAATTTCAATTGGCGAGGAAAGGTGTATAATGGGCTGTGGCTTTATTTGCATATGTTTTGGTTTTTCAAATATATCTCCCACTAAAAAAGTCCAAATGACATGATTTTTATACCACTAGAAAGCTAAGAGGCAGAGCTACAACTTTGATGTTTACCACTTTGCCCAATTTTGACGGAAAGGTGGTCAAAATCTTTATTGAAGTGGAAGTATTGCACCAAGAGAAAAGATTCAGACAGAATATTTGAGTGCCGCGACGCTGAAAATTGAGAGCCATGGCCCTCACCGTAATTTCCATAAATAACAAGTTTAGGGATTTCTGAAGCTAGGACTTTTGGGGGCTACTTAAGGGACCTCTTTTAGAGGATTTTAGACCTTTTCCAATGTCAGAAGAGTAAAAGATTGCACAAGAAAATGAGAAAGACAACTGGCCTTGTTAAGGGCATTATTGTAATTGCATGACGATTTACATAAGCTTTAACTATAAAAATCTCATTCTTCTAGTAGCTTCTTTACTTCTCCAGCAGCTTCTTCTTCTCTTTCATCTTATCTCACGTTTCTCTCCTTTTCCAAGAAAGCTTCTCTCAAGCTTCCATCACTCTCCCAAACTAACCTCAATTTTTGTGCTCTACACACCCTAATGTAGGGTTTTTCATACTCTTTTACTCCCTCACCTTAAACAAACCTTTAAAAGTCTTTCTTCAATACTTTCTCTCACCAGCTAAACTTTGTAGAGGGAGAAAGAGAGGTTTCATGATAGCTTAAGGACTATTGGGAAAAACTTTCATTACAATCCTTTAAGGTGAGTGATGAATTAAGATTGGTTTTAAGTTGTTGATAAAGGCTAATAATTAGAGTTATGATTTGGGTATTGTTGAAGTTGTTTATCTATTTCTAATGTTACTAAAGTAGAGAACTGAATAGCCAATCAAATGGTAATGGAAGATAGATAGGAAGGGCTAGTGAAACTTGATTTTAGAAAATAGCTTTTGGAGTAATATTAATGTAAATTGGTTTGGTTGTGATGTTTTTGTGTTTGATAGGTTCTAACAAGGCCCTCAGCCCCATTTGAACCATTAGGGAAGTTAGAGTCGATTAAAAGTTCAACAAATACCGGTGAGTGAATTTACATTTCAAAATGTTTTGGGGAAATGTTTACGTGTTTCAATGAATCATTTGGGAATTTTATCAATTTTTGCTTTAAAATTATTGGGAACAAGACCTTGATAAAATGTTTGATGTTGTGAAATGTGAAATGTGTAAAAGGATGAATCCATATGTTTTTGTATGATGTTGATATATATATGTATACTATGTCATAAATGGTACCATTGTGTGACAAATGCAACCATGCATGTGCGGGGTGAGTGTGCACTTGCCGGTGATGACGGTGGTGAGGGAGATGGATGGTGATACTGTTTGGCTATGTGCACGATGTGGTGGGATGCACATGAGCACGGTGAGATGGGATGTTTGGCTATGTGCACGTTGTGGTGGGATGCACATGAGTCGAGTGAGATGGGATGTCCGGCTATGTGCACGATGTGATGGGATGCACATGAGCTGGGTGAGATGGAATGATTACTAAAAATTTCCTCTTTTTCAAATTTCATGCTAAATATGGTTCCTTCATCATTAAATGATTTAATAACCAAGGGTTTAATGGAGGGATTTTAATAAGAACTTGAACTAAGTTGCATTGTTTTCAAATAAGTGCATCATGATTATCAACTTTCCTTATTGGTTCTTGTTCCCTTCTTATGTTCACTCACTGAGTTTGTACTCATTATTTTTAACTTCATGTTTTTAGATTAGGAGGCAGTTAGAACCTAGGTTGAGGTGTCCACGCAGTTTCATCTTCTTTGTAGGTATGTTGGCATTCAGTAGCCGTCCTTTCACCTTGGTCACTCCGTTGGAAGCCCAAAGTCATTTTTATTTGTAAGTATGTACATGTGATGTAAAGTACTAAGATGCATACCTTAGATCATATATGTATATTTTCATTAGTAAGCCACCATGAGTGGCAATGGTTAATTTTATTATGGGTTAATATAAATGTAGTTTTGATTGCTATAGCTTATTAGTAAAGTACTTGAAGGGTGGCATTGTGAGATGTAGCTTTCAGAATAATTGATGGGATGACGAGCAGGATTACGTAAATAGGCTTGCTTGGGCTTAGTGGACTACGTCCATTGACTCCTTGTGCCGGTCATGGCTCGAAAGTTGGGTTGTGACAAAGTTGGTATCAGAGCCCTAGATTGTCTAGGTCCTAGGACTTCCTTTTGTTAATCCAGCAGAGTGTCGGGTCTTTATGTAGAAACTTTAGTTGTGAAGTGTGAACCGCGACACATTTTACAACCAAGGGACCGCATAGAGTCCCTATATTAGAAACCACATTTTTCCCTTAAGTATGATTATAAACTGTGTTTAATTACAGGTGTTTGCTCTTGTCTAAGTAAGAATGCCACCTAAGACACGATCTGTTTCAAGATGGATGGGGGAGCAAGATGGTCCTAATGAGATGACAGATAGGCCACAAGCATCCACTCTTAGGGGGCGAGGTAGACTTGGCGGGGCCACTAGGCCGGTGAGGGCAGATACGCTTATGGGTAAGCGAGAGGAAGGACAATCTTCGGGTGATGTGGATAGACAACCAATTGGGGGCATTACCATTGAGGACTTGACGGCAGGCCTGCAGGGAGTTAATCGGGAGCAAGATGCTCCTAATGAGATGACAGATAGGCCACGGGCATCCACTCTTAGGGGTCGAGGTAGACATGGTGGGGTCGCTAGGTCGATATGTTTATGGGTAGGCGAGAGGAAGGACAACCTTCGGGTGATGTGGATAGACAACCAATTGGGGGCATTACCATTAAGGACTTGGCGGCAGGCCTGCAAGGAGTTAATCAGGTTGTAGAGATGATGGTAGCCCGCATGGACGATATACAGAGGATAGTGGAGGGGAGACCCTACAGTACAAGAATCCCCTAGTTCCTAAGTGCAGGTCGAACGCCAACATCTTGAGGTTGAGAGGGGTCATTTGGAGATTTCTCTTCCTAATTTTCTCAAGCTTAAGCCTCCATCATTTTCAAGGTCTGATGCATCAGAGAAACCCCAGATTTTCTTTAGATAAGATAGAGAAAATTTGTAAAGCCTTAGGATATTCCAGTGTCTGATCAGTCGAGCTAGCTGCCTTCCGATTAGAGGACGTAGTGCAAGAGTGGTATAGCTCCTTATGTAGAGGCAGACCAACGGATGCAGCACCGTTGACTTGGAGTGAGTTCAATACAACCTTCTTAGATCTATTTTTACCACTCAGTGTACGTAATGCCAAAGCCAGGGAGTTTGAGGCTTTGGTACAGACATCGAGTATGACAGTGTCAGATTACGACATAAAATTCACACAGTTGTCTCGGTATGTGCCCTATCTAGTCTCTACAAAGGAGATGAAGATACAAAGGTTGTGGATGGGCTAGTAGAACCATTGTTTAAGGTTGTGGCATCCCGAGATTTCAATACCTACTCTGTAGTAATGGATTGAGCTTAACGGATTGAGATAAGGACCAATTAGAGTAGGGTTGCGAGGGATAGAACAAAAAGGGCCAAGATAGAGGGTTATCAAGGCCACAGAGATTTCAGCAGTGATATTTCATCTTCTAGCATCAGGGCCCACAAAGGGACTCATGATTACCCCAACAAGGGAGTGACTTGACTAATGCCAATGTTGGATCAAGGCAAAAAACTTTTAGTGGAGGAAGACAGCAAGATTCTAGACAGGGTAGTCAAGTTATCCACTCTTGTGATACTTGTGGGAGACGACATAGTGGACGATGCTTACATACTATGAGAGTTTGTTATGGGTGTGGTCAATCTGGACATATTAGGAAGGATTGCCTAATCGCTCATCAATCAGAAGGTTCTGCTCGTAACTCCACCCAACCATCTTCGTCTGCTCCTTTAATAGCCACCTCATTTAATCCGGAGGCTAGTGGATCAAAAGGTAAAGGTGCTGTTACTTCCTCTCAGGGTAGGCCTTTTGGGTTTGGACGTTAGAGTTCCACCGATAGAAGCCAAGCGGGGGTATATGCTTTAACACCCCAGGAGGCTCAGACATCCAATGCAGTGGTCTTAAGTACTATTTCTGTTTGCAATATGGATGCTCGAGTATTGTTCGATCCTGGTACTACCCACTTTTTTATTTCTCCATGTTTTGCATCTCATTTAGGTAAAGATCGTGTTAGGAGAGAAGAGCAATTACTGGTGTCTACTCCTTTAAAGAAGGTATTTATGGCCGAATAGGAATATGAGTCTTGTGTAGTTCGAGTCAAAGACAAAGACACATTGGTAAATCTAGTGGTGTTAGACACTTTAGATTTTGATGTGATTTTAGGAATGGATTGGCTATCACCCTACCATGCCAGTGTGGACTGTTACCATAAATCGGTTAGATTTGATTTTCTCGGTGAACCATCATTTAGTATTCAAGGGGATATGAGCAATGCTCCCACCAATTTGATATCAATCATGTCTATTGGAAGGCTATTAAGACAGGTGTCAAGGTTACTTGGCTGTTGTGAGGCATACCCGAGCGAAGGTTGGAGATATAGGCCAAGTGTCGATAGTAAATGAGTTTATGGATGTATTTCTTGAAGAACTGCCAGGCTTACCCCTCGAACGAGAAATTGAATTTTGTATAGATTTGATTCTTGACATTAGACCCATATCCATACCCCCATAATGAATAGCATTGGCGGAGCTTAAGGAACTTAAGAATCAGTTGGAGGATTTGTTAGATAAAGGCTTCATTTGCCCCAGTGTCTCACCATGGGAGCTCCAGTGCTATTTGTAAAAAAAAAAAGATGGGTCACTTAGATTGTGCATTGACTACCGACAGCTTAATAAGGTAATGGTGAAGAATAAGTACCCCTTTCCAACAATAGATGATTCATTTGATTAGCTACAAGGGGCACAATGTTTCTCTAAGATAGATCTACGATCTGGGTACCATCAGATGAGGATTCGAAATGAAGACATACCCAACACTGCATTTCGAACAAGATATGGGCACTATGAGTTCTTGGTGATGTCATTTAGGCTTACTAATGCCCGACGACCTTTATGGATTTGATGAACAGAGTGTTCAAGCCCTATTTGGACAAGTTTGTGGTGGTGTTTATTGATGACATCTTGATCTAGTCAAAGAGCCAAGAGGAGCATGAGCAGCATCTTAAGTTAGTGCTTCAAACTTTGAGAGAACATCGATTGTATGCCAAGTTCTCCAAGTGTGAGTTTTGGCTTGAAAGTGTCTCATTTTTAGGACATGTGGTTTCCAAGGATGGGGTACAAGTCGACCCAAAGAAAGTTGAGGCAGTGGAAAAATGGCCAAGGCCAACATCGGTTATGGAGATTAGAAGCTTTTTGGGTTTGGTTGGCTATTATAGTCGTTTTGTGAAAGACTTCTAGAAAATAGTCGCCCTTCTGACTAAGTTGACATGTAAAGATACAAAATTTGAGTGGATAGATGCTTGTGAGAATAGCTTTGAAAAGCTTAAGGCATGTCTCACCACAACTCCAGTATTAAGCCTACCGCAAGGCACATGGGGTTATATGGTATTTTGTGATGCATCGCGGGTTGGTTTAGGGTGTGTATTAATGCAGCATGGGAAGGTGATTGTGTATGCATTGAGGCAACTTAAAAGGCATGAACAGAAATACCCCGCACACGATTTGGAGATGGCAGCAATCGTGTTTGCCTTAAAGATTTGGAGACATTACTTGTATGGTGAGACTTATGAGATATAGACGGATCACAAGAGCTTGAAGTATATATTTAAGCAGAGGGATCTTAACTTGCAGCAACGTAGGTGGATGGAGTTGCTAAAGGATTGTGATTGTACTATTCTTTATCATCCCGGTAAGGCAAATGTAGTAGCAGATGCCTTGAGTCAAAAATCGATGGGGAGCCTGGCACATATCTCCATAGGTAGGAGATCCTTGATTAGGGAGATGCATAGCTTGGGAGACATGGGTGTGCATTTGGAAGTTTCAAAGGCAAATGTATTGTTAGTACATTTTAGAGTGAGGCCTATCTTAATGGACCAGATTAAAGAAACACAAAGTAAAGATGAGTTTGTAGCTAAGGCCTTAGAGGATCCTCAAGGAAGGAAAGAAAAAATGTTTACTAAAGGCACAGATGGAGTGTTGAGGTATGAAACTAGACTTTATGTGCCAGATAGTGATGGATTGAGGAGAGAAATATTGGAGGAGGTGCATATGGTAGCCTATGTGGTACATCTAGGGGCTACAAAGATGTATCAAGATTTGAAAAAGGTATACTGGTGGGAAAGACTCAAGAAAGATGTAGCTGAGTTTGTCTCCAAGTGCCTGGTTTGTCAACAAGTGAAGGCAGATCATCAAAGGCACGCAGGACTACTACAGCCATTACTAGTGCTTGAATGGAAGTGGGAGCATATTACTATGGATTTTGTAACGGGTTTACCTCGAAGTAGTGGGGGCTACGACTCGATCTGGGTCATAGTAGACCGATTAATGAAATCAGCTCATTTTTTTTCGATTAAAACTACATACGAGGCTGCCCAGTACGCCCAGCTTTATGTAGATGAGATAATACGGCTGCATGGCATTCCCGTTTTTATAGTATTTAACAAAGGGGCACAGTTCACCAGTAGGTTTTGGGAAAAGATGCAAGAAGCGTTGGGTGCTAAGTTGGATTTTAGCACTGCTTTCAATCCCCAGACTGATAGACAGTCTGAACAGACAATACAAACGTTGGAAGATATGTTGAGGGCCTGTGTAATAGACCTTGGGGTCAGGTGGGATCGATATCTGCCCTTGGTGGAGTTTGCCTGGAGTAATAGTTTCCAAGCTAGCATCCAAATGGCACCATTTGAAGCATTATATGGATGGAGGTGCAGGTAACCCATTGGATGGCTAGAGGTGGGAGAAAGGAAACTCTTAGTGCTTGAGTTGGTGTAGGACGCCAACGAGAAAATACGCATGATTCGTCAAAGGATGTTATCAGCACAAAGTAGACAAAAGTCATATGTTGATAACAGATGGACGAACTTGGAGTTCAAAGTGAGGGATCATGTATTTTTTAAGGTCTCACCAACAAAAGGGGTAATGAGGTTTGGCAAGAAGGGAAAATTGAGCCCTCGGTATATAGGACCCTTCGAGATCTTAGAAAGGGTTAGAGCAGTGGCATATCGTTTGGCATTACCGCCAGACCTTTCGAATATTCACCTCGTGTTTCATGTGTCAATGCTTAGAAAGTATAACCCAGATCCATCTCATGTAATACAGTATGAAACCATCTAGCTGAAAGATGATTTGACCTATGAGGAGCAACCGGTAGCTATCCTTGATTGGCAAGTCAAAAAGCTCCGTTTAAAATATGTAGCCTCAGTAAAAGTGTTATGGCAGAATCAAACTAGTGAGGAGGTAACATGAAAAGCTGAGGAGGAGATGCGAACAAAGTATCCTCACCTCTTTGATGCTCAGAGGTACGCTACCTTATAGTTTGATTTAAATTCGAGGATTGAATTTCTTTTAGTGGGGGAGAATGTGAAACCTCGACCTTCATAGACGCATAACTCGAGGTGGAACTTATGTTTAAAGGTTTAATTTGAGCTAATGATGCTAGTTTTATATTACTTATAATTATTTTATGTCGTTATAGGAGTAGGATTCAAAAATAATTTCAATTAGTGAAGAAAGGTGTATAATAGGCTGTGGCTTTATTTGCATATATTTTGGTTTTTCAAGTATATCTTCCACTAAAGAAGTCCAAATGACATGATATTTAGACCATTAGAAAGCTAAGAGGTAGGGCCCAAACTTTGATGTTTACTACTTTGCCCAATTTTGATGAGAAGGTGGTCAAAATATTTGTTAAAGTAGAAGTACTGCGCTAGAAGAATAGATTCGGACAGAACATTTGAGCCCCGCGATGCTAGAAATTGATAGCTGCGGCCTTCACCGTAATTTCTACAAATAACAAGTTAAGGGGATTTTTGAAGCTAGGACTTTTGAGGGCTACTTAAGGGACCTCTTTTAGAGGAAATTAGACCTTTTCCAGTGTCAAAAGAGTAAAAGATTGCACAAGAAAAAGAGGAAGACAAGTGGCCTTGTTAAGGGCATTATTATAATTGCATGATGATTTAGATAAGCTTTAACTATAAAAACCTCATTCTTTCAGCAGCTTCTTCACTTCTCCAGCAACTTCTTCTTCTCCTTCCTCCCATCTCACGTTTCTCTCCTCTTCCATGAAAGCTTTTCTCAAGCTTCCATCATTCTCCCAAACTAACCTCAATTTTTGTGCTCTACACACCTTGTTGTAGGGTTTTTCATACTCTTTTACTCCCTCACCTTAAACAAACCCTTAAAAGTCTTTCTTTCATACTTTCTCTCACTAGCTAAACTTTGTAGAAAGAGAAAGAGAGGTTTCATGATAGCTTGAGGACTTTTGGGAAGAAATTTCATTACAATCCACCAAGGTGAGTGATGAATTAAGACTGGTTTTAAGTTGTTGATAAAGGCTAATAATTAGAGTTATGATTTGGGTATTGCTGAGGTTGTTTATCTATTTCTAGTGTTACTAAAGTAGAGAACTGAATAGCCAATCAAACAGTAATGGAAGATAGATAATAAAGGCTAATGAAGCTTGATTTTGGAAAATAGCTATTAGAGTAATATTAATGTAAATTGGATTGGCTGTGATGTTTTTGTGTGTGATAGGTTCCAATGAAGCCTTCAGCCTCATTTGAACCATTAGGGAAGTTAGAGTCGATTAAAGGTTCAACAAATACTGGTGAGTGAATTTGCATTTTAAAATGTTTTGGGGAAATGTTTACGTGTTTCAATGAATCATTTGGGAATTTTATCGATTTTTGCTTTAAAATTGCCTGGGAACAAGACCTTGATAAAATGTTTGATGTTGTGAAATGTGAAATGTGTAATAGGATGAATCCATATGTTTTTGTATGATGTTGATATATATATGTATACTATGTCATAAATGGTACCATTGTGTGACAAATGCAACCGTGCATGTGCGGGGTGAGTGTGCACTTACTGGTGATGACAGTGGTGAGGGAGATGGATGGTGATACTGTTTGGCTATGTGCACGATATGGTGGGATGCACATGAGCTGGGTGAGATGGGATGTCCAGCTATGTGCACGATGTGGTGGGATGCACATGAGCTGGGGGAGATGGAATGATTGTTGGAAATTTCCTCTCTTTCAAATTTCATGCTAAATATGGTTCCTTCATCATTAAATGATTTAATAACCAGGGGTCTAATGGAGGGATTTTAATAAGAACTTGAACTAAGTTCCATTGTCTTCGAATAAGTGTATCATGATTATCAACTTTCCTTATTGGTTCTTGTTCCCTTCTTATGTTCACTCACTGAGTTTGTACTCACTGTTTTCAACTTCATGTTTTCAGATCAGGAGGCAGTTGGAACCTAAGTTGAGGTGTCCACCTAGTTTCGTCTTCTTGGTAGGTATGTTGGCATTCGGTAGCTATCCCTTCACCTTGGTCACTCCGCTGGAAGCCCAAAGTCATTTTTGTTTATAAATATGTACATGTGATGTAAAGTACTAAGATGCATACCTTAGAACATATATGTATATTTTGATTGGTAAGCCACCATGAGTGGAAATGGTTAATATTATTATGGGTTAATATAAATGTAGTTTTGATTGCTATAGCTTATTAGTAAAGTACTTGAAGGGTGGCATTGTGAGATGTAGCTTTCAAAATAATTGATGGGATGACGAGCAGGATTCCGTAAATAGGCTTGCTTGGGCTTAGTGGACTACGTCCATTGAGTCCATGCGCCGGTCATGGCTCAGAAATCGGGTCGTGACAATAGTCTTCGGCTGGACTAACTTGGACTCTAGGCCATGTCAAGCAAGTGTATTGAGGACTTTTGATGATTAATTTTGCCTATCAAATAATACTTCAATCTTTGTCCATTGACTTTAAATTTTTGACCATCTATCCCTCTAACTTCGATTGCTCTATGTGAAAATAATTCCATTGACAGTGAAAGGACCAGACCACCTTGATTTGAGCTTTCTCGAAAATAATTTCAAGCAAGAATCATAGAGCAACACTAATTGTCCTGGCTCAAAGCTTCTTTCCATTATCTTATTGTCATGCAATTGCTTTGTTTTCTCTTTATAGAGTTTAGCATTCTCATAAGCTTGAAGGCGAAATTCATCAAGTTCATTTAATTGCAACAACCTTTGCTCACCTGCTGCTTGTAAATCAAAGTTTAACTTCTTCACAACCCAATAAGCATTGTGCTCAAGTTCCACCGGTAAGTGACAAGCCATGCCAAAAACCAACTTATATGGAAACATGCCAATTGGGGTCTTGTAAGTAGTCCTATATGCCCACAGTGCATCATTCAATCTTCTTGCCCAATATTTTCTTGTTAGACGACTGTTTTCTCCAAAATTCTCTTGATTTCTCTATTTGATACTTTCACTTGGCCACTAGTTTGAGGATGGTATACAGTTGCAACCTTGTGTTTAACTCCATATTTTTCCAGAAGTGCATCAAAATACTTGTTGCAAAAGTGACTTCCCTCATCACTAATAATTGACTTTGGAGTGCCAAATCGAGTGAAAATATTCTTCTTAATGAAATTCATCACCACCTTTGAATCATTATGAGGAAAGGCTGGCCCTTCAACCCATTTAGAGACATAATCTACAGCAAGCAAGATGTTTTTGTTGTTGTATGAAGATATGAATGGACCTATGAAGTCAATTCCCCATACATAAAAAATTTCTATCTCAAGGATGTTTTTGAGAGGCATCTCATGTCGCCTTGAGATATTACCCACTCTTTGGCACTTGTCACAATGCAAAACAAAATTGTGAGCAACCTTAAATAATGTAGGCCAATACAAACCTGATTGGAGGATTTTAGCAATAGTCCTTGTTCCTCCAAAGTGTCCTCCATAATCTGAAGAATAACAATGATGAAGCAAACTTTGAATTTCTTCTTTCGGGACACATTTTCTAAGGATCTGGTCTTTACACTACTTGAACAAGTAAGGCTCATCCCACAAATAAAATTTAACATCATGTAAAATTTTTTTTTTTCTAATGGACATTGAAATCAGGGGGAATAATATTGCTTGCCAGATAATTCATGAAATTCGTATACCAAGGAAGTGATTTCTTACCAACTTGAAGGGTTTGTTCATCAGGAAAAGTCTCCTTGACTAAGGTTGAATCCTTACCTTAAGCTTCAATCTTTAATCTTGAGAGATGGTCTGCCACTTGCTTTTCTGTTTCTTTTCTGTCATGAATCTCTATATTAAACTCTTATAGTAAGAGAATCCACCTTATCTATCTTGGTTTAGCATCCTTCTTGGCAATCAAATATTTGATAGTTGAATGGTTACTGTACACTATCACCTTTGTCCCCACGAGATTGTAACGACCTTCTTCCCGATCATTACCGATATCCGAGACTTGCTAGTGAACTTGCTAAATCCTGAACAAGCCTTAGTTGAGATTTCGGATAATTAAATCAAACATTCTATTCCGTACATATATCGACTAGTAATAACAATACTTTTGTTTACTTAAACCAAATATATAACGATATTTGAGATGTAGTAGCTAGATACAAATAACCAAACTTAATGACTCCAAAATAATTTTAGCATCACAAGTGGTATTCATTACAGAACCTGAAAGTTTAGCAAATACATTCTCGATAGACTGATAATCTTTATAAGTCTAACTATCTTACATAACACAACCTTTTATGCAGTGGAGCAACTTGGATTGGAAGTCTAAGAGATGCCATTACCTATGTTACAGCAAGTCTCGATGTGCTTAGCGATGCACTTCAACTGATTACTTATCTGCAAAAGGAAATAAGGGGGTGAGTCTCACAAACTCAATGATCATAAACTCCATAAGTAGGGCATAGATGGGAAACAAGCTAAACGTAGAAGATTTGAATATGTAGAAACATAAGAACATATAAACCATTTAAAAGTAAATGGGACATTTGTGCCTTACGTATAAAACCAAGGATTTTTATGCAAGAGATCATTTAACCATCATTGTGTCAAAACCAATGTGAGTGAAGGATTTCTATCATCGAAATCATTTAACAACTTGCTCAAGGCAATTCAACGTAAACATGCACGCTCCCGTAAAATCAAGTGTTATCAAGCTTATACACAAATTCGCAAATCATCTCGTACGCGAGGAGTTAAATCCAACATCATAGTATAAAAAGGGGAGCTGGGAAAATCTTATAGTTTTCACCATGCAAAAAGCATACAAGTTTGAAAACCTAAAGAGATATCACTTTCGAGTAAGTAATAGAAATAAAAACTTGTGGACCCGCTTCCACGTAACTACATTCGGGAGCCTCACTCCACCGGATCCCACAACCATGGCAGTGTCAACGATGTTGGCCAACATCGGAGAAATCAAGCAGTCACAACCATAATATTTTCCTTCCTTTACACGTGTACAAACAAAATATAAAGTTCACGCTTCACCAAGGTGTCACCATAATATTTAAATATATACTTACCCGCGTTAGCTTTATTTAATAAAGACACACGAGCCCTGTTAACGTCGTTTTTCTTTGAAATTCTTTCTTATTTCTCCTCCCCCACTTAGATTAGTCACATAATCCTCCTTCATGACTAATTTCGACAACAGTTAAAATTTTAATATTTTAATATTATTTTATTAATAAAATATTATTTTATTTCAAAATTCTCCACTTGTTTGCTCGGGACCCAAAATGTCTCACTTTGTCCCAGTTCACCCGGTTCACTTCCAAATCACCTTTTAACTCGTTAATTCATTTTCGATAAAAATATTATTATTTAATTACTATTTTCTCGCGTGTAGAATATTTTATTCCAAACTATTCCTTTCACCCTTCACCACTCCTTGGCACTTAGATTTATGTCAATTGACCCTTTGTCTTGTCAATAAGGTCATATTGGCTCCTATGTGAGGGTACGGGGTATTACAGTTTCCTTCACTTAAAAAGAATTCATCCTCGAATTCTTGTCAGCGTCAAGTCATTAACCTTACTATCCGATCTTATTTCGTTTCCTTCCTCATAGGGAATTTGATTTATCCGCCTTGCTTACTTTCAATCTAACTGGAACAATTTACAAGGTTAGGGTATGTAAGTTACATCTTTTATCACCTTGAGTCAAAACAACGGTACCCTTCAACATTTGTTTTCTCTTACAACTAAGATTTCAAGCATGCCTTTAACTCCATTATAAACCTTAAACACATCTCAATCTCAATCATACCGATTTCAATCACAAATCATGCTTACTTATGTATACATTATTACCACATATTTATTTCGATTCTTGTTAAACTTTTTGAATTTCATTCATCTTATCCCCATTCACTGCTACATAACTTTATGGCATTATAAACATGCTCTATTCATTCCTATACACATTTCCAACATTAGGGGAAGTTGAATCTTTCAATCGTTCCCTCATACTTCATGCTTATCTTACATTTATGCAACTCCAATCTTCTTAATTTTTCCATTAATTGCACGTTCAAAGGTTTACTTTTCTACATCATTTTTAATCTGATGCAATTTACATCATGTGGATAGGCAACTCACTTGTCATTCCTTAGCTTAAATTGTAAGCTCCTTTTTCATTTGCCACCAAATTCTTTTCATTAGTTCTAATTCTTCTCGTCTCAAAATATATTATCATTATTATGACTTAAAACCTTTTTTTTTGTCATCATTGACAAAATTGAATTTTATCTTTCTTAATCAATTTCTCCAAATACTCACATTATAGTACCATCATCATTTATTCTCCATCCACCGCACTATTGCCTTATGGAGGGTCGAATACAACTATATCTTAGAATTTCGTTAATTGTTACATCTCAATCATATTAATCCATCTTGAATGACTTAACCACACTGTAGATTCCATTTCTTGCTATTCCTTGACTATTGCTCTAAAATTCTTCCATATCACCATAACTCAATTTCTGATAGAATTCCCTATTACTATATCATCTATACATCTCATCAAATATATTGGGTTCAAATCTCAAACCATTAAGAATAATTCTTCACTTTAGTTGGTCACACAATCATCTCCATATGTATGTATGTACATACACATTGAAGTGTTGACATCTATCACTATATGTAGGACCCCTCGTCAACTACATTCGAACTAAATTCCTTTTATTCATTCTAATCCATAACCAAGGTTCAATATCATATTCCTATAGTTCATGTTTCCCTTTTCACTTTTCCATTTTATTCCTATATGTTAAGTTTAATCCATGAATATTAGGGTATAATCAACTCCAAATTACCCTTTCAGATGTTTAAGTTACCATTTAACTTACATCCTACCAGAAGTTATTTCTTATGTAATCCAAATTGATTCTCATTGAGCCTATGCATAACTTTACATAACTTACATGATTATACTGTTTTCTTATCCTTTCCAATCATATGTATAAGTCTCAGTATACTATATATATCCTTTTGCATCACAATGTCATTAATCACGTCTCAATTGCCCATTATCATTTCCATTGAATTACAATCCAGTATTCATATATGCTTTATAATCTCATTGATCCTTCAAGATTCATCTTTACTTGATCATTGCATCTTATGCAATGCCAAAATTCACAAAAGTCATCCTCACTTCTCAATTATCTTTCACACCTCTCAACATGTATATTACATCCTTATTGCATTTTGATATTAGTCGCTTAAGACTGAGGCTCATTTGAACCATGCATTCCTTATGCATTTCCAAATTCCAATTTCCATAATACATTTGGAGGTTTTCATTAACCGACTTTGTTGTCACGACTACCTTCAATCATCTTTGTACTATTCCTTTATACCAGTGTAACATCATTCCTCCTTTACCATTATACAATTAGTACTTATAATTAAAAACACAAGTCAAGATTTTACTTAAATGCTTCTCAATGTCATTGCAAGTGTTCATTTTCAAACTTACCACTTTCGTTCTATAACTACACAATTCACTGCTTGTTTTCACAAGACTCATAGTGGATTTCTCTTGAGTATTTTCTTGTGAGTACCCACTTGAAAGTTATGTCTCACAACATGTAACTACCTAACTCGTGGTTTAACTATTAGGCTCTTTAGCAATTTCCAAATACCACATTGCATCATTGTGCATATAACATATTCCAAAAGAATATCAACTATCATTCTTGCCACATAAAGTTTGGTACATCCTTTTTAGATCTTTGATGCATTTTCGAAACACTTAATTACTTATTTGTTCATTAACCTTCCGATCATACCATTCCAAGAAGCATACACTTGTTCTCCAAGATATTTGAATGCATCCCTATCTGTTCATATCTCAAATTATGTTCATAGGTTCCCAGCATGCTACCTCATTGACCATGTGTTGTTACTAATTCTTTTCTTTCAACTATGTGTAAGTAAAATTTGTAAACCCTCATAACAATATTTTATACTAACTCAATTGCTATGCCAATCTTGTAATCTTTCATTCATAATTCCTTCACTTGATATTGGCACTACTTAATCATTGTCTCATAATTTCATCTAACTTTCACTCCCTGTTTTCCTTTGCCTTTGGCAAGGCCTTATCTCTTGTCTCTACCACTTCTTAGGATTTAACCTTAGTCAACATAGTGTTCATCTTAATACTTCACACATTATAGCTCATCACAATGTAGCCATCTCAAGAATTTTTTACTGCTCTTTTAATTACATGTCCGTATACAAGGCAATAAAGAAACTTTTCAATTCATTCATATAAATTCTTTCCAAAACCTTAAAACTCTAATTAACAAAGCTTAACATCAAGTCCAACGACCATAATTTAGCTTGCAAGTTCATTTTCACACCATCCACATCTTGTTCTTATTTCCTAAACATGAGATGTTCCTAGCGCTGTGGCGCTGGACGGTTAGCATTGCGGCGCTATAGCTACTAGAAATTTACTTTATCAAAACAATTCTCCTACCTTTAAGGCTATTACGCTCATCATTCTCAACTGTATGGCTTTCCTCTAAGCCTATACCACAATTTGCAAAACTAGTTTCTTATCACAGGTACGCAATTAGAACATTAATTTTAACATATTTATTTCACCTTTTGTGGTATACCAAGATCATCCTTTGGGCATATTTCACTACTAGCAATCATATACCTTTACCATAACATTTAATCAAATTTGGTTAAGCAATTGTCTCCAAGTACCCCTTAAATACATAAATATCAAATTGTACACCATTTAGTGTTAAGATCTTGACTTTACTCATCAACCCTTAACCAATTACATTTGTAAGGTGGACAATTCATTTAATTGTTGCATCTCACCTCTGTGGTCATAAGATCAAAATTTCCTAAACTTGGTATATAGAAACTCCCTTTTAGAGCTTATCTAAAAATCGGTATTTTTTAAATCCCTTACTTTTGGGGAGATCACATTCAAGACTAATCCTTTACATCATAGGTTGCATACTGATCCAAATAGGTTTCTTAAATTGATATTTAAAATAATTTGTATATCAAGCTCAATTATAGAACTCCATATGGCGTTTAGACCAGAATTAATATTTCTAAATCATTTGGCTTGAAGCTACCAAATCCACAACCAGTCTTTTAATTCATTGGCTTCATGCCTATCATAACAAAATTTAAGCTCATCCTTAAAGTAAACTTGTTTACTAACCTTTTACTTCATGACCACACATCAATTATAACAATCACTGATGTTCATTCTTTGGCTAATTCATGCACTTATAACTATAAACCATAATAGTTCAAATCAAATCTTGGGAATTCATAGCCACCTAATTGAGATCAAGACTAGTTCCATCAAAGCTGCTATACACATGTTCAACACATTTATAAGTATAATATATCTCAGAGGCCCAACACCATTTATATATGTGCATAGCAAGCTCAATTAACATAATGCACTTAGCTCCGTGCACATGAGTATTGGTTTACACCTCCCTCAATACTCAAAATTATAAACTTCAAGTGAATCACAACAATCACTATTCATTTCAGTCAAAGTGCGCTCCTTATTACCATTATCGTACGTGCTTCGTTATATTGACCTCAATAATAATCCAATGTCATCTAATTTCTTCCCATTGACAATCATGGGCTCAAGTTTTGGCTTCCCCAAATGAATAAGTTATTACGGACCTATTAGTCCGGCTCCACCTTCCTCTATCTGTAGTCGGAGGGATATGTCATTACATTAACCTTTCTTTATGAGCATTTTGCTTTAGGATCTTTCTAACAATGGCTCGTGTCTCAGGTGGCATCTTAAACCCGAATGATGTCATTACTTATGACCTTTGCATGAAGTTAGTAAAAATGTAGGTTACTAGGAATAAGAGTTTATATGGCCTCTTGCCTATGACTTGCGCTGTAGTCATAAACCATAAACAAGACTCTACACTAACTTCGACAACTTCGCTGACCGACACAAGAATTCTTAGGACTTGACTAAACCTAGGCTCTGATACCACATTTGTAACAACCTTCTCCTCGATCGTTACTGATGTCTGAGACTTACGAGTGAACTTGCCAAATCCTAAACAAGACTTAGTTGAGATTCTAGATAACTAAATCAAACATTCTATTGCATACATAAATCGACTAGTAATAACAATACTTTTGTTTACTTAAACCAAATAAATAACAATATTTGAGATGTAGCAGCTAGATACCAATAACCCGACTTAATGACTCTAAAATAATTTTAGCATCACAAGTGGTATTCATTACACAACCTCAAATTTTAGCAAATACATTCCCGATAGACTGATAATCTTTATAAGTCTACCTATCTTACACAACACGAGCTCTATGCAATGGAGTGACTTGGATTGAAAATCTAAGAAATGCCATTACCTATGTTGTAGCAAGTCTCGATGTGCTGAGTGATGCATTTGAACTGATTACTTATCTGCAAAAGGAAATAAAGGGGTGAGTCTCACAGACTCAGTGATCATCAACTTCGTGAGTAGGGCGTAGATGGGAAACAAGCTAAACGTAGAAGATTTGAATATATAGAATAAACCATTTAAAAGCAAATAGGACATTTGTGCCTTACGTATAAAACCAAGGATTTTTATGCAAGAGATCATTTAACCATCATTGTGTCAAAGCCAGTGTGAGTGAAGGATTTCTATCATCGAAATCATTTAACAACTTGCTTAAGGAAATTTAATGTAAACATGCACGCTCTTGTAAAATTAAGTGTTATCAACCTTATACACAAATTTGCATATCATCTTGTACGTGAGGAGTTAAATCCAACATCTTAGTATAAAAAGGGGAGCTATAGAAATCTTATAGTTTTCACCATGCGAAAAGCATACAAGTTTGAAAACCCAAAGAGATATCACTCTTGAGTAAGTAATAGAAATAAAAACTCATGGACTCACTTCCACGTAACAACATCTGGGAGCCTCACTCCACCGGATCCCACAGCCATGGCAGTCTCAACGATGCTGGCCGACATCGGAGAAATCAAGTGGTCACAACAGTGACTATCACTTGTGGCCTAGCCACATATAACAACCTATGGCCTTGCCATGTATATTCACAGACCATGGCCTCAGCCATGTCTAACAGCTTGTTGGTGACCCAAAGGTTCTCTAGCTAAAGCTCACTTGTGCACAAGGGTCACACTTTTTTGATGTGATATCCGGCCTACTCTTGGAGCTCCTGGTTTGATAAAACCATTTAAAAATTAGGTTAGGTTTTCAAAAGCTTATTTCAAAACCACTTCAAAAGTTCCAATCATAATAACATGATAAAACCCCTTTTTGTAAGACTTTACATTATAAGCCTTTGCATGAGGTTTTAATATCAAAACGACATGGTGAATATGTTATTTAATTCATGAAAGCACATCACACAAATAATAAGGCACATTTTGATAGAAATTGTGATGAAAAGCTTGTTTCTTGATTTTAAAATCCTTTACGTACATAGCTTATATATATATAATCAAAACACTTTCAAACATTTAAGCATCCACAAAAAACCTAGGATTTCTACCAGCTCATGCTTTCCACAAATTTGCATTTAAAGTAAATCAACACGTATATATATTTATATACGTAGTTATGGAAATTTTAAAATGGACACCCCCTACTCACCTTACAATAGCGGGACACTACATCACTATTGACTAGGATGCGTATCTATTTAATTTTACTTGCCGGTCAATCGTCACTTCCTCTGGCATGCCACCACAACACACTTTCTTTACTTTTACACTTTTTTTCCTTAATGATTCAACTTGAACTAAAACCAAGAAATCTCAAGCTCCTTGGTAGCAAAATCTCACATTCCGTATGATTCACCAACATGCATGGTTTCTTAGCACCCATACGATATTCTTTTGCTTGAAACCTTTAAGCCAATTCACCAAGCTTTCCTTAAATTTCAACAATGGCATGTGGGTGGGAGGAAAAACTTGTCGATTTTTCTCTAGCTTCTCCAACCGGACCTTCCTTCCTTTTTCTCTTTTTCTTTATTTCTTTCCTCCCCTTTCTCTTTTCTTTATTCTTTCTTCTCCTTTCTCTTTTCTTCTTGGTTATGGGTGGACTCCTCAAGGGCAAGCCTTGAAAATGGTTTCCATTTTTTTTTATTTTTGCCCACACATGGGCGGATTGCCCAAAGCCACCCTTTTCCCATTATTTTTCTTTTCTTTTCTCTTTACTTTCCTTTCATGGACGGATTGCCCAAGGCTTCATGGCTTTTTGGCATCTTTTCCTTGTATTTTATGAGATAAAATCACAAAGCAAAGCCTTTGAAATCTTTCCACCTGCCACTTGCATTTCCATTCTTTCTTTTCATTTTTTTATTCCATGCAATACATTTACTTCATATTTTATTTAGTCACTCTTTGACCCATTCAAATCACATGCAACCCACTTTCTTCTTTCTTCATTTTACCACCAATGCACCAATCACATTACATGCAAATAAATTTTAGTCTTATTCTTTCTTTTTCTTCACATAGTGGGGGTCCCATATGTCCCCTATTAACTTTTTATTTTTGAACACCACAGTTTGCATGTAATAGTAACTTTCACATGTATATCTTGTATTTCTCATAATCTAACGTTCCTTGGTTAGGAAATTCCCTTTTTAACTTCAAATATTGAAATTGAAAATGAGTCCTCAAACTTTTCCTTATTTACCATGTGACCCCTCCAACTTTCATCCTTTACAATTGGGTCTTTCCAACATCTGTTAAACTCCAATTTCCTTCTATCTTCTTTCCTTTACACATATACAAACAAAATATAAAGTTTGTGCTTTACCAAGGTGTCACCATAATATTTAAATATATACTAACCCACGTTAACTTTATTTAATAAAAACACGTGGGCCCCGTTAACGTCGTTTTTCTTCGAAATTCCTTCTTATTTCTCCTCCCCCACTTAGGTTAGTCATACAATCCTCCTTCATGACTAATTTTGACAGTAGTTAAAATTTTAATATTTTAATATTATTTTGTTAATAAAATATTATTTTATTCTAAAATCCTCCACTTGTCTCATCGAGATTCAAAATGTCTCACTTTGTCTCTGTTACTTTCGAATCACCTTTTAACTCGTTAATTCATCCTTGATAAAAATATTATTATTTAATTACTATTTTCTCGCGTACGAAATATTTTATTCCAAACTATTTTCACCCTTCACCACTGATTGGAAGTTAGATTTATGTCAATCAACCTTTCGTCTTGTCGATAGGGTCATATTGACTCCTATGCTAAGGTACGGGGTGTTATAGAGATAAAAGCAAAATTTATCAAAAGCAAAAATTACAGCCAAGAGCTCTTTTTCTGTTGTGGTATAATTTTTTGGGCCTCATTCAAAGTCTTGCTAGCATAAGAGATGGAATGGAAGACTTTATCTTTCCTTTGTCCCAAAACAGCTCCCACTACATAATCACTTGCATACACATTAGTTTAAAAGGGAAAAGCCAATCAGGACTAATTATGATAGGTGCAGATATTAATCTTTTCTTCAATTCATCAAAAGCAACAAGACATTCATTATCAAACTTAAATGGCACATCTTTTTCTAATAAATTGCAAAGTGGTTTAGAAATTTTTAAAAAGTCTTTAATAAATCTTCTATAAAAACCAGCATGACCAAGAAAACTTCTAATACCTTTGACCCTTATTGGAGGTGGTAATTTCTCAATTGTTTCAATTTTTGCTTTATCTCCTTAATGCCACTACTAGAGATCTTGTGCCCAAGGACATTACCTTCTCGCACCATGAAGTGACATTTCTCCCAATTGATCAACAAATTTGTTTCTTCACATCCCTTGAGTACCCTAGCAAGATTTAAGAGACAATCATCAAAATTATTTCCAAAGATAGAAAAATCATCCATAAATACCTCCAAACATTTATCCACCATGTTTGTGAATATGGCCATCATACATCTTTGAAAGGCGGCAGGTGCATTACATAATTCAAATGGCATTCTTCTAAGAGCAAAGGTGCCATAAGGACATGTAAATGTAGTCTTTTCTTGATCTTCAAGAGCAATAGCAATGTGGTTATAGCCAGAATAACCATCTAGAAAGCAATAATATTCCGAACCAGCTAAGCGATCCAACATTTGATCAATGAATGGAAAAGGGAAGTGATCTTTCCTTATAGTTTTGTTGAGCTTGCGGTAGTCCATGCACACTCTCCATCCAATCACAGTTCTTGTTGGAATGAGCTCATTATTTTCATTGGCAACCACAGTCATTCCTCCTTTCTGAGTAACACATTGAACTGGACTTACCCATGAGCTATTAGAGATAGGATAAATTATTCCAGTGTCCAACCACTTAATGATTTCTTTCTTGACTATTTCTTTCTTGATGGGATTTAATCTTCTCTACTGTTCAATTGTGGCTTTGTGATTTTCTTCAAGGAGAATTTGTGCATTCAAACAAAAAGGCTAATTCCCTTGATATCAACTATGGTCCACCCTATTACTTTCTTGAATTCTTTAAGTGTCCGCAATAACTTTTTCTCTTGCATGTTAGTAAGAGCAGTAGAAATAATAATTGGAAGAGTAGAAGATTTTCCAAGAAAAACATACCTCAAGTGTGCAGGTAGAAGTTTGAGTTCCAAAGTATGTGGTTCCTCAATGAAGGGCTTAGAAGCTGGCCTCAAAGAAGCTGAAATATCTAAAAACTCTAATTGATGATTAGTTCTAAATCTGGAGTGACAGTTTAACAAATTTGAATATTCAATAAATTCATCATCATCCCTACCAGCATTAGCAAATAAACATGCTTCAAGAGGATCATTGGGATTTTCTTCTAAGAAAACATCTTGGGTAAAGTTATTTACCATACTCACAGAAAAACAGTCCTCAGATGTCACAAGCAATTTTAAAGTTTTGAAAGTATTTAATGTTACCAGTTGGTCTTGAACTCTTAAAGTGAGCTCACGTTTTTCAACATCAATCAAAGTTCTAGCAATTGCTAAGAATGGCCTCCTAAGGATTATTGGAATTTGCTTATCTTTTTCCATGTCAGGAATTATAAAATCAACTGGAAAAATAAATTTATCTACCTTGACAAGAACTTCTTCAATAATTCCCTTTGGGTACATATAAAAATGATCAGCCAATTGCAAAGTAACAGAGGTAGGTTTGCATTCCCCCAAACCAAGTTTCTCAAAAATTGACCAAGGCATTAAATTGATACTTGCACCGAAATCACTCAAAGCTTCTGCAAAAAATAAATTACCAATAGTGCAAGGGGTTGTTAAACTACCTGGATCTTTGAGTTTTGGTGGCAGTTTATTTTGGAGAATTGCACTATACTCTTCTGTAAGGGAGACAGTTTCAAACTCACCTAGCTTTCTCTTTTTGGAAAGGATGTCCTTTAAGAACTTGACATAAGTGGGCATTTGTTCTAAAGCTTCAACAAAAAGAATATTTATGTGTAATTTCTTGAAGACATTGAGGAACTTCTAAAATTACTTTTCAAGCTTTTGCTTTTAGAGCCTTTAGGGAAAAGGTGGTGGAGGATGGATGACTTGAGAAGTTCCTTGATTTTTAGCCTTGACATCTTTTTTCTATTTGACTCCACTCTTTCTCTCACACATTCCTTCCTTATCAACATCTTCATGCTCTGGTTCAACTAATTTTTCATTCACCCCTTCAATCTCTTTTCCACTTCTTAAAGTGATTGCTTGGCATTGTTCCGTACCTTTAGGATTGATTTGTGTGTCACTATGTAAGGAACCTTGAGGTCTATTGTTGATGGAATTTGCATGCTATCCCACTTGGATCTCAAGATTTCTCAAGGATACTCCATAGCTTTGAATTATAACATTATTCTTTGATATATATTGCAAAAGAAGTTCTTCCACTTGGGATTTCATTTCTGGAATTGGTGGTCTAGCTTGTTGTTGAAAACCAGAAGGCATGTTGGGTTTTGGATTGGAAGGCCCTGCATTGTTATTCCATGAAAAGTTGAGATGGTTTCTCCAACCAGGATTATAAGTATTGGAGTATGGGTCATTTTGTTGTCTATTGAAGTTCCTCACAAATTGGACTGATTCAAAATTGTATGGACATTAATCATTTAAATAGCCATCTCCACACAACTCACAAACTACAAATGAATTTTGAACTGCGTGAACTCCAGTGTGTCAACCTTCTTGGACAGTGCAGCCACTTGAGTAGCTACTTGAGTAGTTAAGTTGCTAAGAGCATCAATTTCATAAGCTCCAATAGCTTTTCTCAAACTCGACCTTTCTGAAGGCCATTGATAATCATTTGAGGCCATCTCTTCCAACAAATTATAAGCATCTGCAGCATTCTTACTCAATAATGCCCTACTAGCAGCAGCATTAATTGTGGTTTTTATTGACCTAACCAGCCCATTGTAGAATGTTTGAACTTGCAACCAATCAAGAATCCCATGATGTGGACATCTTCTCAATAGTTCTTTAAACCTCTTCTATGCTTTGTACAAGGATTCACCATCAAATTGTGTGAATGAGGTGATATCATTCCTCATCTTTGTAGCCATTATAGGCAAGAAGAACTTTGCTAGAAACTTTTGAGCCAAGTCCTCCCATGTAGTGATAGACCCATTGGGCAGTGAATTAAGCCAGCTTTTTGCTTTATCCCTTAGAGAAAATGGAAATAATCTCAATCTAATAGCATCATCAATTACTCTATTCTATTTAATGGTATCACAAATCTCTAAGAAATTTACTAAATGAGATTTAATATCATCACTGGGCAACCCACCAAACTAGACTGAAGACTGAATCATCTGAATGTAAGTTGGTTTAATTTCAAAATTATTTGCATTGATGGAAGGTCTCCTAATGCTTTAGTGTAATCCATTTCTGATGCGATTTTCTCTATCCTCAATGTAGAACTAGGTAAAGTTATCTTCATGAAAGTTGTAGCTCTATCTCTTAGCTTTCCAATGGTCTAAGAATCACATCATTTGAAGTTTTGTAACTTGAGTTATGGCCAAAACACTAAAGCATATGCAAGTAGACCTTCGAGTCTTTCAAAACCTCACTTTCCAAAATTAAGCCCAATTTCCTTTAGCTTCTATGAAAAATATAAAAACTAATAAATAACAATCAAATTAAAAGAAATAACATAAAATTAAAATAACTCACTTAAAAATAAACTAATTATAAAAACAACTAAAAATAAGTAAATTATAATTGAAAATTGAAGACTTAGCTCATATTTAATAACAAAATTGGATTAAAATAATTCTATAAAATAGAATTATCAGGCATTCTTTTAATGAACCAAACTACTAACATTTTTTAAATATTATTGGGAATATATTGTTAATTTGTTTAGGCAAGATGAATAGATAAAAAGGCCATTGTATGCCAATGAGGTAGTGGCCAAGATGTTAAAGATGGTTATCAGGTCACCAACGATAGAAAGAGATGGAGTGTTTCCCAATAAGAGAGGGGCGAAAGTGAATCAATTATCAGGCTCTCAAAAGTAAGAAGTGCAAAGACCAACCTTTAATATGATATTCCATGTGGATTTATCTTTTCAGGTAGCCGCTTTGAATCAGAATGTAAATTTTAGAAATTACAGTATAATACCTCATTAAATGCTTTTACATGCTATTTTAAGTGTCCATTCAACTCTAGATCCATAACTTAAGGTATTCCACAATCCCAGCCACCAAAAGAGCTACTAGCAGTAATCGGTATTGGTACCACCTTTCCTTTTCCCTTACTTAAAACTCAACCTACCTAACCAGGAAGGCCCTCTTCTTTAGAGCCTTTCTCTTCACCTTGCCCTTCTTTAAAAAAGAACTGGGATGGGAAAGGAGATCACACGATCTGTGACGAAGAAAGTGAAGATATAAAGAAAAGCTTTAATAGACGATTGTGGGGTCGGATAGAGGTTCAATTCAGGTCTTTGTGTTGGGACGCAATGTAAAGAAGCATCGTTTGTTTATTCTTCTTCTACTCATTAGCTAACTCGATAAAGTCAAAGTTTAGCTGAAAAATAAGAAGTTGGGTCTTCCCCAAAATGAGATCATGACTTTTCTTATTTTTTGAATAGGGTATCTTTATAGTATAAGAGGCAACATATTCTCTATTCTATTGTAAAGAGCTTCTACGCTCTATCCTAAAAAAGGAATATAGTACATAGTATTTATATCTTTCATTATAAAATAGATACATTTTATTTTATTGTATCGAAAACCAAGACTGATTGAAGACTGGATGAGACAACTAAATGACTACGTATATAAGATTTTCCATGACACATATTCATTTTAGTATTGCAAGAGATAACAACCCACGAACATACTTTAGGTTCTTTTCTTTTTTGTAAAGTGGTGAAAACATAAACTTGATAGAAGAAAGGTCAATGCCAATATAAAAACTATATCAAGTTAAGTGTCTAAATAAAGGGAATAGGCTTTATTGAAGATTCAACAATATAAAAGGGACATCCCCTTTACAAAGTTTCAAAAAACAAATTTGAGATAGAGGAGAGTGAAAAGCTTGACAGCTTGAATTCGTTACTACATGTTCGTAGGCCTAATCAAGCTTTATCAACAGGACAAGAATGGAAGGTTGGTTTAATGCTTGAGCTGAGAACAACGTTGATCTAACCTATGATATTCTCTCCTCTTTATCACCATCATCGCTACGCTCCTTACCCACTAGAAAGAAGCTTATTTCAATTGTTATTTCAACTAAAAGGTAGTGTGAGTGATTCTCTCATGAAGCATAAGCTTTAGTCTACTTTTTAGTAATATGAGAGCAAAAATACTAGCTACAAGTCCTTTTATCTATCTGTGGTAGCTCAGGCAATGAGAATAAGTAACATATAGGATATTTGCTTTATACGAAAGAAAGGCATATAGCCTTTGAAAGGAGTAAAGGGAGTGAGGTAGCTAATCTTTTAGAAGGTTCTAGTAAGCTAGGATAGATAATATAATAAGAGACAAGCAAAAGTGAGAAAAGAAAGGTAATAGTAATGAGTTCTGTGCACTAAAGGATGAACATGGTGATGGGTTTGGCTATGGATGGCATGCTCAAAATACGCAACGGAAAGAAAATTAAAAACTTTACAACTAAACAACAAAACATGCCTCTACCCATGGATCACCTTGGTGATATTTAACACATAAATGCACAAAATAAATTATTGTTTAGAAAGTTACCTAGCCATGTAATTTCGTAATCATGATGACACTTTTTGAAGTAATCCCGTAAACACCACAAGGAGTAAAAACCCTAGCCAATCAAGTGCTTGGCCTCCAATGGTTGTACACATGATTGCACTTGAACCTTCAACAAAAGAGGAAGTTTTTAGCTATACTTTGTGCTAGCAAAGAGAACAACAATTGTCCTTTTCTTCTTTTTCACAATCTTAGCCGAATCTTTCTCAAAATTTGCTTATGAAGCAATTTTCTCTTTCACACAAAGGGAGTAGTGGCAAAGAAAGAAAACGTTTCACTTTTTCTAACAAAAACTACATTTTCTTCAATTGTGGAAAACCTCTAATATGGCAAATAGTTAAAAGGTGACTTATATAGTTAGGTTAAAATAACTTCAATTTTGTAATTAAGCCCTCAATATTATAACACATTATAATATTGGGCCCATTACTTGATTAAACTCTTTTAATTAAGTCCTTGGAAATTAAAATCAAAATTAATTTCCTTTATATTTTGCAATCAAGGCCTTATAATTATAACTATTTATAATTATGCCAAAACTTAATTAAACTCTTTTAATTAAGTTTATAGAAGTTAATTACCTAGCATGTGATTTAAGTCTAACTTAAATCGTCACTTTCCCAATTTAATTCAAATGCAATCATTATGTGTGACCCATTAGGTTCCAACATGTTGGCAATGAATTGATTAATGACTTAATTGATTAATATAAATTTCAATCAATTAATTTATAATCAATTTCATAGACCAAGATTGGCATCTAGCAATGCATCATGGCCACCAAATTGTTAGGAGAGTTAAAGGGTTCTTTGACAACCTTTCAATGTACAGTCTATCAGTGTAATCATCATATATCTCAAAGATGATAAGGGCTTGGTACCATGTCTACTCTTATTGACCTCCATATTTGTTCTTGTAATTATAGCTCGCTGTAGCGAAAATGCATTCTCGCTGCAGTGAGATTTCGACCAGCATTACCCTTCCACACCCGAGAGTTTCTTGCTGCAGCGAGAATCAGAGCACCAGGAAAAAGTTTCCATTCCCATCAAGAAAAAGCCATCCTGCTGAAATAACAAAACCAACATGAAACACATAAAGATTTCCAAAGTTCAACATGCCAAATTCATATGCATTTCGACCATAAACCATATTCATGAGTTTCATTCTCTAAACATATATACATATACATACATGGATAAATACCAATACCACTATCATCTCATCCAGCTCATGTACATCCCCCCACATCATGCACATAGCCGGAGTCATCGTGTGCATCCCCCCACATCGTGCACAATTAGTGGCATCGTGTACATCCCCCCACATCGTGCACACAGGCACTTTCATCATCCAACACCCTCACCACTGTCATCACCGGCATGTGCATCCCCCCACATCGTGCACACGCACGGTTATCATTATCACACCATGTCAGCCATCAATGCTCAACCTATATGTATATCAACACAATGACATAGAACAAGAATCCATAACAGCCACATGTCATATATAAAGACAATAATCAAAAGCTTGTTCCCAAGGCACCCATTGTTTAGAAAAGTTGAATAAACTCATTCAAAGGCATTGTACAAATACATTCACATTCCCAAAATAATTTTGAAATGCAAGTTCACTCACCGGTATTTTGTTGAGTCTTTAGCCGACTCTAACTCCCCTAATGGTCCAATTGAGGCTGTGGGACTTCGTTGGGACCTATCATGCACAACAACATCACCATTACCCCAACTTGGCATTAATACTATTCCAAAACTATTTGCTAAATTGGGTTCTACTAGTCATTCTTAACTAGTTTCCAACTACCATTAAATGGCTATTGTTTGCAATACTCTAATCACATTTAAATGAATAACAATCCCAACAAATAAACTGTTACAAATCTAATTACTAGATATTCTCAGCACTTTAAACTCAATTCCAATTTACTACTCACCTTGATAGCTTTGTGCTTAAAATTATTTCCAAAAACTTTCAAGCTATAATTGAAGCTTCCTCTTTCTCTCTCTAAAACACCTAACTAGAGAGAGAGTATGGAAATAAGATTTTCTTCAAGGGTTTTAAAGAGAGAATGTGGAAGAGCACAAGGGTGTATGAAAAGGTGCACCAAAAGCATGAAAAGTGGAGCTATTTTGAGGGAGGTTATAGAGGTTCATATCAAGCTTCCATGGAGGTTGGAAGCAACGTGAAAGAGAAGAAGGAAGAAGAAGAAGAAGCTGTTGGAAGAATGAGATATTTATAGCCCATGCTTATCCACTCCACTTAAATTACCAAAATGTCCCTCCACAAATTAGCTTGTTCTCCTCCAATCCTTTATGCAATCTTTTTACTCCTTTGACACTGGGACAAGGTCCATAAGGGTCTAGAAATGCTCGAGTTCATGAAAACTTAAAAATCTTTACCCGGGGTGAAAAATAACCATTTTGCCCCTATCATGAAAATCATCAGCATTTTTATTTCCTTCGTCATTTTACCCATATTTTCATCATTCATTTATGCCTTAGGCCTACTTAAGCCATAATATTGTTTAAAATCTTACTTTTAAGGGCTTACTAAGGAAATGATGAAATTACCCTTGATCAGGGATATCGCATCTACTTTTATCTATGAGTCTGTAAAGGTCAAGGTCTCACAATATTGTTTAGTAAATTAGAGTTTTTAATTGCGCCAATTTAGGCTGCAAATATGGACACTAAAATCCCAAAAACCATGACTTTACAAAATTCTGGCAGTAGTGTACCAGTCAGAATTTTATGGCTTGATGCGGCATCAAATCAGGGAATTTAATTCCCAAATTTTAACCATGGTCAGCTAACATACGGAACCTTTCCATATTAAAATTTCATAATTTTTGGACTTGATTTAGCTGGTCAAAACCCCAAAAAAACGCAGCCTATGTATCCTGTACATAGCTGCAGTTTTTGGGTTGCATATGTGGCATTATGATGGCATAAATCAAGGGATTAAATCCCTTAATTTTATTGATCTTTCCAGGCATCTTTTGAACATATTCAAACTTCAAAATTTATCCAAAAAGGTATAACAATTGCATAATTTTAGGACTCTTTGAAGATGACTTTCTCAGCAAAATCATGACCTGAAACTACTGCTGGCAGCAATGGTTTCAGCCATGATTTCACGGCCTTTCCTTCACCATTTTCAGCTGGTAATTAATCATATTGAAAAAATTTCAATGTAGATTACTGCCAAATTTTTTCAGAATTTTTGGAGGCTTTTAGACCCCTGTTAAAAACTGAAAATCAAACCACATGCAAATCTGGACAGAATCAAATTCTATCACCAAACTGCATCTTGTTTCCCATGAATTCGAATCCTTTTCTTGCTAAACTCTTTTGTGCATCTCATGCACATATTGTTCTGCAAAATTGAGACCCTTAAACAAGATTAGTTGCTGAAACAAATAAGTATTAAAAATCAAAACTCGAATATGTGATAAACTACTTTAAAACATAATCAAAATTTAACACTTACTTGCTCTCTTCCAAATCCCTCACATCCAATCAGAATTGAAATTAACAATAACAAGACATACCTTTGCATTAAAATGAGCCAAGGGAGGCTCTGATACCACTGCTAGGAACAACATGATTAGAACATCAACGCAGCGGAATAAAAAAGGATTGAAATAAAAATAAAACCATGCCTCCTACCTTTGGATCACATTGGTTGTTTAATGCAAAGTTATGTATCACATAAAATCAGAAAAAGAATGTACCTTTCCAAGTGATAAAATCAAATGGATTCCTTTGGTGACAAAACACAAACACCTTTGGTGTGAAAGAATCCCAGTCACTCAATCGCTTGGCCTCCAATGTGATACACACGATTGCAACGGATCCTTCTCAAGGAGAGAGCTTTATGCCATGGGCTTGTGCTAGCAAGTGGACAACGATTTGTACTCTTTTCTTCTTTGATTTCTAGCAAAGAATCAAAGGAGAAGTTTTCAAAAGAAAATAAATGTCTCAAGAGTGGCAGCACTCAAGAGAAAAATCCTTCTCTACAAAAAAAGAGTGGCTATAATGTGATATTTATATCTAGGTTTAACTTATTAAAATTTGTAAAATAAGTCCTTAATATTATAACAATTATAATATTTAACCAATACCTAATTAAACTCTTTTAATTAGGTCCTTAATAGTTAAAACCTAGAATTTGATTTAAGTTTAACTTAAATCATCACACTCTCAATTTAATCCAAATTGTAACCTTTGTGTGTGATCCATTAGGTTCCTAACATGTTGGCAATGGAATTGAATTATAATATTATTAATTAATTAATTTAAATGAATCATATTCAATTTTAAATTAACTAATTCAATTCCATAGACCATGATTGGCATCTAGCAATGCATCATGGCCACCCAATTATTAGGAGAGTCAAAGGATTCTTTGACAACCTTTCAGTGCACAGTTTTCCAATGTAATTTATTCCCCATCATATATCCTGAAGATGATAAGAGCTTGGTGCAGTGCCTACTCTTATTGATCTCCATATTTGTTCTTGTAGTTAGATCATTAGCTTTATGGAGACTTATGAAACTCATTTCATAATCTCCTAATCACCTTGGCCAAAGATTTGATCAAGCTAATATCAACCAAGAACTAATGAGATATTTCCCCTTGAATCACTTGGGGTGATGATTCCTATCTTGACCACTCATCTGCCTTCACATGCTTCATGCTATACCCAAAAGCATCCTGTTTTGGCATCCTTGGTTAGGCACCCATAGGGATGAAATCAAAGCATAGCACTCCACACATAAGACAACCTGGTGTCTCAAGTCTAGGGAGTATTTACACAACTGACACATGAGAAGTATTGCATAGACACTTGAGTGAAATACCAAATGCACTTCTCATGGCGGGTCATGTTTAGTGAACTCGCTCTCCCATGGCAAGCACCCACATGCTAGTTCCAAGTATCTTTATGCTTCAACCTATGAGAACGATTGCTTACTTAACAAGTAAGGAACATAACATGTGCTAATCTTTGAGTATTATTGGTGCTTTGTCTCAATAATACAATGATCAGGAACATTTAAGAACAATTCTTTAATGCATAAGGATCTCATAATTGTATCCCAATACAATTTATTTGCAAGGCATATATAGTTCCATGGGCTTTATCTACATAAGTACAAAAAAGTAATTAAATTACAAACTTATGGATAAAGAACTACCTCAATGTTATTATGAATAACAAAATGTCATACATGAATATCTCAATATTGCAATTCCCATACAACCATAGATTGGCTTGTAGGGCTTATACTAACAGGAACAAGCAACGATAAGAAGAGTTGATAATCATGATGCACTTATTTGAAAACAATGCAACTTAGTTCAAGTTCTTATTAAAATCCATCCATTAAACCCTTTGTTATTAAATCATTTAATGATGAAGGAACCATATTTAGTATGAAATTACAAAGAGAGGAAATTTCCAGCAATTATCCAAGTAAGGCAGTATAAATAGAATGTTTCTTGTTGCAATAAAATCAATTTGCAAATAAATGGTAAATTTTCAAGATTCATTATGTGCATCTCACCCAGCTCATGTGTATCCCACCACATCATGCACATAGCTGGACATAGCTAGACAGCTTCACCATCCATCTCCCTCACTACCGTCATCACCGGCAAGTGCACACTCACCCCGCACATGCACGATTGCATTTGTCTCACAATGGTACCATTTATGACATAGTATATATATATATATATATATATATATATATATATATCAACATTATACAAAAACACATGGATTCATCCTTTTACACATTTCACATTTCACAACATCAAACATTTTATTAAGGGCTTGTTCTCAGGAAATTTTAAAGTAAAAATCGATAAAATTCCCAACTGATTCATTGAAACACGTAAACATTTCCCCAAAATATTTTGAAATGACTCACCTTATGATAGCGGGATATTACATCGTTATTTGTTTGGAGGCATATTTAGCTATTCTACTTGCTGGTCGCTCATTATTCCCTCCGCCACACCACCATCGTGCACTATCTTTACTTTTGTACTTCCTAGCAACAATCCAAATTCAATATCTTTAGTGTACCTCATTTCTACTTCTCTTTTTCCTTCAATCATGAATCCTCATCCAACTAACTTATATCTTGACACATTCTTTACCAAAGTCGCCTTTATCTTTACTTGTGTAATTCTTTAGATTATGGATACCGGCAACTTGTTTATGACTCTAGCACATATATAAATCTTGTCTAAGCATATTTATCAAGTTTATCCATCATTTCCACAACAATTACCTAACATATGGCAGCAACTATAAATTTACTTCCATCAACATTTTCTAAGGCTACATGTACCACCATCCTCATTTACATGTTGCCACCAAGCATAACGTTAATATTCATTCGTGCACACCAACATGCATAACCTTTTAAACCTTTCCTAACAATACATATCTACACACCAAACTTCCAATCAATATAATTGGCTTCCAACCATACCCATGACATCACAATAACACTACATATGCACGTAATTATTTTCACCATACTAGACCAATCATAAGCTTCAAATTGTAGCATTAAGCTTACCAATGAAATTCATAATTTTCTCACACCCATGGTCACCATAGCTGCCACAAAATGATTCACACATCATTTTTCCAAGAATTTAACCAACCATAAGCTTAAAAACACAAAATCCTTTCCTTAGCTTGCTTTAATTACAAAACCAAGCTTTTCTTCCTTTTTCTCTTTTTTTCTTGCTTCTCCTCTTAGGGTTTATATGTGCTGGAAATTGGGGTTTAAAACTTTAGGTTTAATGCCCAAGAAGTTTGGAGAAGAAAGAAGTAAGAAAAGAAAGGAAATAAGAAGAAAACAAGGAAAAGAAATTGAAAAACTCCATTTTCATGGTGCTAAAGATGAATATGGCATTGGGTGGGGAGGAAGAAAAAAAAAGTTACTGGAAGCTGGTGGAAGCTGCTGGATAATGATATTTATAGTCAAAGCTTATCCAATTTTTCATGCAATTACAATAATGCCCTTAACAAGGTGGTTTATCTTACTCCTATCTTTTGTGCAATCTTTTTATTCTTTTGACATTGAGAAAAGGTCTAAAATCCTCTAAAAAAGTCCCTTGAATAGCCTCCCAAAATCCCTAGCTTCCAAAGTCCCATAAACTTGTTAATTGTGGAAACTACAGTGAGGGCCACGGCTCTCAATTTCCAGCGCCGTGGCGCTTAAATGTTCTGCCAAATTTTGTTCTTGTGGCACAGTACTTTCACTTTAACAAAGATTTTGACCACCTTCCTGCTAGAACTGGGCAAAGTGATAAACATCAGAGTTGTAGCCCTACCTCTTAGCTTTCTAATTGTCCAAAAATCATGTCATTTGGACTTGTTTAATGGGAGATATACTTGAAAAATTGAAACATATGCAAATAGAGCAACAGTCCATTGTGCACCTTTCTTCACCAATTGAAATTATTTTTGATCCTACTCCTATAAAAACATAAAATAAATATAAATAACATAAAACTAGAATTGTTAGCCACCATATCAAGGTAGGGTACTACATTATGACTGCAAAAGCAAGATATAAAAATTTAGTGAATTGTCTATCTTATGGATGTAATTGGTTAAGAATTAATGAGTAAAGTCAAGATCTTAACACTAAGTGGTGTACAATTTGATATATGTGTACCTAAGAGTAAATTTGGAGATCATTGCTTAATAAATTTGCACTGAATGTTGTGGTAAAGGTATATGAATGTTAGTAGTGAAGTATGCCCAAAGTGAGATATGTGGAGACTAATGTTCCAATCGCAAACTTGTGATAGGAAGCTAGTTTTGCAAATTGTGGTTTCCATGATCATAAAATATATGGAGGTTATCAATATGTAGGCATACACTTGGAGTTGTACATCTTGTGATCCCCATGTATCATATGGAAGGAGATATCCCATAGGGGAGTTTACCTGATTTATGGTTACATGACTACAACCTTGGCATGAGATTGAGAATACCTTGGCATAAATGTGGAATGTATTGTGAAAGGTTGAAAAGACACATATATACCTTAACAAGGTCAATAACATGAATGAAGGGGAAATATGGATGTTGATATGCTGAGCATAAAGAGCTTAAGGATAATTAATGCAATTATACTAAGTTAGATGGTATGATCCGAACTAAGAACACGGACACCTTGGGAGATTTTAAAATAATGTCCAGTGGGGTTAGTGAGCTAAAGTGTTATCAGGCATATAATGAACGATTAAAGTTATGAGTGGCTTTGAAGATAAGCCTTTGATTGATTAAGTGCTCAATGGAACCCTATAAAAGGAAGTGTTTAAGTGTTTTGGAAGTGTGGGGAAAAACATAAGAATAATATACTAGTTTGACTTGTTATGAGAGGTTGAATTTGGATGGCCATGAGTGGGTTGTGAACAATCAAGCAGTATAAAGTATGTGCTCATAAAGGGAGTTATGATTGGTAGATAACGGTGGAATTTTAGAATTTCATTGTCATAGTTATTAGATTATATTTTATATTATATGATATATCGTACAACATCAATGATGAGATTGTGTTCAATGCTTTAGGCCTTGAACTATAAGTTATGGACATGTATCCACCTTGTGAATACCCTGATGAGATAAATTCGAAAGATTTTTCACAATGAGAAAACATTAAAGCTCAAAGAGTAAATGGCTATATAGTTAAGTTGGGCTCATGATTGATATGTCACATAAGTATGAAGATATGATACAAGCATAAGTATATTTGGAAATGCTGGTTTGAGGTAATGATTATGCTACCATTTTGTGGACCCGATGAGGTTTTAGTCTCGACATAATTGTAGACGCAAGGCATAAATTGTGAAATGTGCTTCCCCCACAAGTTCTAATTTATTTTGAGTAATTATCAAGGTAAAGTGCTTGATAGGGATAGGCAAAGGTTGAATTATGCTTCAAATGGTTAGAGAATGAGGGTGACATGGTTTGATTAAATGATACTACCCTTAGTAAGGGAATAGAAATACGCTACGAAAATTGTAGAAATCTACTTAGAAAAGAGATGATGATTCGAGTATTTATATACGAGTAAAGACTTTAGTAATGAGCTACGATCTAGAAGCATGATATTAGAATATAAATTTTGGCTAAGAAAAAATTGATTTTTAAGACACATGGTGCCGATTAGTGGTCGATTCTCGTATCAGATTAGAATATTGGGATCAGCTTTGTGTATTCACCACAAATGATGAGCATGATCTAACCAACCAAGAGAAGAAATGATTCTAAACTTGATTATTGGTTATTTTGGTTTTACATATGGCTTATTGAGCTTGATAAGCCTAAGGCTATTCGAAGTTAAAATTTTTGGAAATATATATGTATGGATATATATGATGCATATTGGTATAAAAGCTCATGCGGAGTTAGTTATAATTTGATTCGATGATGATTTTCTATCAATGGTTGTAGTGCTAAACAATGATTAAGATAATTTATCACTGATTTTGGCAGTGAACAAGTGGTTTATAATGTTGTTAGCTTAAAAATAAATGTTTATACTTTTGGTATGAGTTCATCAAATTCTATTATATCGTGATAAAACTTGGTGTTTTGATATAGCCTGAGAGGCTTGACATAAGAACTAGCTTAACTGTGAGCTAGAAATTGTTAGGTTATTATGAAGTACACAAATAGAAAAGTATGACATGAATTTAATATCCTAAAGGGCAATGGACAATGATGTATAAGTTTTGGTATAGCTTCAACATATATAGTTTTGATATATAAAGATGTGGGAAAAGGTTTATAGCTTATGCATAAAGGTGTGCATTTGAATTCGTATAATTAAAAGTGTAAAATCTGCCTTGATTGGTATAAGCTCATGATTCAAAATGAATGATTATGGATTTAATTTTCTAAGGTAAAAAGGGCTAAAAGAAGTTAATATCAGAAAGGTCTTAATAGATGATTCTTAAATTTTAAAGTGCACCTAAAGAGAGATAAATGTTTAATTTGATTTTCAGATTGATAAACTAATGAGGCCATGAGATCTGATGTTTGGAGTAAATTTGAGAAATATCAAGTTAGATATGTTGTAGGTGATTGATGACGAACAAATTAGCAACGACATTGGAAATATAGAAATGATTAGTAATCAAGATGAGACTTGGAAAGGAACCTTAAAGGAAAATTTTGAGCAACTTTAACTTTGAGAACTTGAGTTATCGATTAAAGAGATTATTTAAGATCATAGGAGGTATGTGAATGTCATGATTTATTGAAATGCCTTGTGGTATAAGTTGAGATTTATCTAGTGAGCACTCGATCATGAAAGTATTAGAGTTTGTTTTTGGGAATATGATGACTAATGGTTACTAGATTTGAATCATCTTTGATATTGAAAAAAATATAGATGAAATGAATAAAGAGCGTTTGATCTTTATGTATTGTGAAATGTTTAAATGGAATTTGTGTGGAAGTATGTAAAACGGAATAAACGTTGGTTGATGATTTAGACCCACAGTCAATGGTGGAATAAATGCTTGAATGTTGGAAGGTTTGATAAAAGGTCGAGGTAAAGGAATTGTGGATGGCTAAGTAAACATGTATAATTGATGATTTAAGGATGATTTGATTGATATGTGACCAGAATTAATAGCTTATTTGAATTCTTTTCATAAGATGAAAGATGATATTGTTTTAATCCAACAAAAGCAGTACACATAACTATATACTATGACATTATCGAGTTTTCTATAAGATTGGAAGTCGATATGATGCATAAACCAAGATTCTATGTTTAGAATGCCCAACAAAAGTGATGTGGTAGAACTTTAGAACTTTGATTATTCACCCTACGCTGATTTGAATTCAAGGATGAATTAATTTTAAGTGGAGGAGATTGTAGTACCCTGTATTTTGATACAATGGCTAATAAAGTTTACGGATGCCTATTGAGGTTAATTACTGAGTTAAAAAGGGTAATTCATAAGTGAACCTATGAAATCTCGATCTTCATAGACATATAACTAGAAGTAGACGCGATAATGCGAACTATGGGTAATTTCGTAATTTCTCTTAGTGAGCTCCTATGAGTGGGTTTTTTTGTTATGCTATTAAGGTCTAAGTAGGCCTAAGGAATGAATGAATGATGTTTATGATGGTAAATAAATGAAGAAGATAAAAATAATGATAATTTCCATGGTAGGGGCAAAATGGTCATTTTTCATCTCAGGTCTAAATTTTTATGTTTTCATGAACCCTAGTATTCTAGACTATGATGGACCTTGCCCTAGTGTCAAAAGAGTTAAAGGTTGCACAAAGGATGAGAGGAAGACAAAGTCACCATGTTAAGGGCATTTTGGTAATTTATGTGAAAAATGGATAAACTTTAGATATAAATATCAAAAGCTCCAACAATTTCTAGCAGCTTCCAACCATTTCTTCTTCCTTTCCCCTCTCACATTTCTTCATCTCCATGGGAGCCTCCCTTAAAGCTTCCATAACTTTCTCTCTCTAGCTTTAATTTCATGCTTTTGAGCACTTTTTCATAGAGCCTTTTGTGCTCTTTCACTTTCTCACCTTGAAACCCTTAAAAATTCTTACTTCCATATTCCTTTCACTAGCTGGACATGTAGAGAAAGAGAATGATTTCCCTTGTTAGCTTGAAGAATTTTGAAAGAGAATTCAACTACAAAGACCATCAAGGTGAGTATAAGTTAGGGTTAAATTTCTTTAGTTGTTGATAAAGGCTAACAATGGGGTTTATGAGTGTTTTATCATTGAGGTTGTTTATTCACTCTTAGGGTGACTAGAGTAGTGTGAATAACTAGCCATTTAATTGCAATTGGAAGCTAGTTAGGAATACCTAGTGAAACTTGATTAGGAAAGAGCTTTTGGATTATATTAATGCCAATTTGGATTGGTTGTGATGTTGTGTGTGTATAGGTTCCAACAAGGCCTCACATGTCCATTTGGAGTATTAGTTGAGGTTAGAGTCAAGCAAAAGAATCAACAAGACCGGTGAGTGAACTTGCATTTCAAAATTTACTTTGGGAGATGTAAATTTATTTGGATGAAACATTTGAATGATTTTATCCAACCTTCGCTTAAAAATGTGTGCCGGGGAACAAGCCCTTGATAAAATGCTTTGATGTTGTGAAAATGTGAAATGTGTACAAGGATGAATCCATGTGCTCCTATATTATGTTGGTATGTATGTATATGAATATACATTGTGCATTGATGAATAATGTTGTGTGAGGTTGTTGAAGTGTGCGAGTAAGGAGTGCACACATGATGATGTTAGAGTGTGCGAGTAGGGAGTGCACACATGATGATGTTAGAGTGTACGAGTAGGGAGTGCACACATGATGATGAATGCATATGTATATATATGTGTGTGTTATAGAAAGTTATGAAAATATTTGTGATTGTGTTGCAAGTTGGCATTGCTAATTGCTCTCAAATTGCTTTTCATTTCAACAAGAAAATGGCTTTTGATGTAACAAGACCCATTTCACTTAAAATGCTCTGTTTCTTGCTGTAGCGAGATTCATTTTCACTGCAGCGAGAAACTCTAGGGTTTTGAGGGTCACATTAGCCTAATTTTCGCTGCAGCAAGAAACTCTTGGGTTTTGGTGTAGTACTTTACTTCGATGAAGATTTTGACCATCTTCCCGTTCGAATTGGGAAAAGTGGTAAACGTAAAAGTTGTATCCCTACCTCTTATCTTTCTAATGGTTCAAAAATAAGGTCAATTAGACTTCCGTAGTGGGAGATATGATAAAATAAATAAAACATGTGCAAACTAAGATTGTTTCTCACTGCAGCAAGAAACTTGCTGCCATGCTTGCTACCTTGCTTGATTTTGACATATTTTTCACCCATTTAACTTCATGGATTGATCATGGGTTTTTGCAATACTATGAGGTTTTTAATCAAAGTTTGAAATGAGGGGTTTTTAGTAATAAATTAAATCAATTGCATCGTTTTTGAAACAAGTGCATCATGATTTTCGAGTTCTCCTTATCGATTGCTTGTTCCCTTCTTATGTTCACTCACTGAATTTTATACTCACATTTTTAAACTTCATGTTTTCAGATTTGGAGGTAGTTGGGACCTAGATTGAGTGGTCCACGTATGCTCGCCTTCTTGGTAGGTACTATGGCATCTCAGTAGCTGTACCTTCACCCACGGTCACTCCGCTAACGGTCAAGGGTCTGTTACTTGTGAACATGTATATGTAATGCAATCTGCTAGGATCCATATTATAAGTTAATTATGTATATTTGATTACCGATGCCACTATGAGTTGGCAAACAGGTGACATTATTTTGACATAATAAAATTGTGAGTTTTGGGTCACTATAGAATATTACTGAAATATTTTTAGTTTAGAATTTCAATATGTGGTTTTAGAGATGATGGTTGGGAATGATGATCGAATTTGCATAAAAAGGCTTGCTTGGGCTTAGTGGGCTATGCCCATTGGGCCCATGCACCGATCATGGCCCTATATTTGGGCTGTGACGTTTTCCTTCATGTTAGTGCAATAATAAGGAGTTTTTAAGTACTAATTGGATGAAGCACATGAAACATAAAGGCCTTGCAAGAGAATTGTAAAGTTGTTACAATTATGAGATCACTATGCATTAAAGCCATGTTCCTAAAATTGTTCCTAGTCATTGTATTGTCAAGACAAGGCATTAACAATGCTTAAAAACTAGTACATGTTAAGCCTCTTTACTTGGGAAGCAAGCAATCGATCTCATAAATTGAAGTATATGGGATCCTTGAGGATAACGTGTAGGTGCTTGTTAAAGAACAAGTTCACTGAACATGACCAGCTATGAGAACTCCATTTGGTATTTCACTCAAGTGTCTATGAAAAATGTTCTCATGTGATAGTCATGCAACTAATCCTTAGACTTGAGACACCAAGTCATCTTGTATGGGGAATGAATACTTTGATTTTGCCACTACAGGTTTGGAAGCAACCAGATGCCTAAACAGGGTGCTTTTGGGTATGCCATGAAGCATGCAAAGGTGAATGAGTGGTCAAGAGAGGATTCATCACCCCAAGTGATATGAAGGGAGTTCTCAATTCTTGATTAACTTGTATAAAGTCTTTGGCCAAAGCATGATGAATTTGAGGAAAGTTAGTTTTCTAAATTCATAAGGTTAGTCATGAATTATGGGAACTAATATGGAATGTTATAAGTAGACACTGAGCCATGCTTAATGACATATCCGGGATATTTGATGAAAGGACTATATTGCTCTGAGAGGCTTATCACTGAAGGGCTTTGTCAAATTCTTTAATTGACTCTCTAACATTTGGGTGGTCATGATGTATTGTTAAATGCCACTCATGATCTATAAATATAAATTAATTATCAAATTGATATTTGATTATGATTTATTGCCAACATGTTAAAAGCCTAATGGGTCGCACACATTAAGTGACATGACTGAGATTAAATAAGGATAATCAATTAAGTTGGACTTAATTGAAAGAGACTAAAATAAAGTGGGAAATTAATTAAGTTTTCAAAGACTTAATTAAATTAAAATACAACTGTTGTATTTAGGTTACAAACTAGTTTGGGTATATAAATATATTATATTAGCAAACTAGAATATGAAGCCTCCAAACCATTCTCAGCTATTTCATAAAATAAGAAAAGAAAAATAGTTTTCTTTGTTTGACAAAAAAATACGATTCAACAAGAATTTTTGGTCCTTTTGTTTTAGAAACAATACTTGCTAGCACAAGTAAAAATCCTACCTTTGAGAATGTCTTATTCAGTCACTGTGTGGATTACTGTTAGAGGCAAAACACTTAGGTGGCTAAAGATTTGACAAATCCTAAAGGTGAAGAAGCAAAGATTTGGATTTAATTGGCTCTTGATTACGATATTCAAAGCAAGGTATGTAACTCTTAAACTTATGAGTGTTCATTATTAATTTAAAAGTTACATGAAAACACAAACATTGATCCTGTAGGATTCGACTGTTTCTCTAATTAAATATTATTTTATTTTTTCACTACTTTGCTATTTTAATTATTGATTATTTTTCATGTTTGAGCATGAGGTCGAATCCCAGCATCACCTTCACAGATGACTATTCTCACCATTGTTTTGTATATTTGATGAAATATAAATCTGAATCCTTTGACAAATTCAAAGAATACAGAGCAGATGTTAAGAAACAAACTGGGAAAGAGTATTCTCACTCTTAGATCTGATCGAGGAAGAGAATATCTCAGCCAAGAGTTTTAGGATTATCTGAAAAAGAATGGGATTTTCGCATAATGGACTGTTCTAGGGACTCCACAGCACAAAGGGGTATCTGAGAGAAGGAATCGAACATTATTGGACATGGTTCGATCCATGATGAGTCGTGTAGATTTTCTTATATCTTTTTAAGGATATGCCTAAGAAACTACTACTTGCATATTGAACCAAGTTCCTACCAAATCAATTGATAAGACACCATATGAGATATGGAGTGGGAAAAGGCCCAACTTGTCTTATGTCAAGATTTAGGGATGTACAACTTATGTGAAGCGTACAATGTTTGATAAGCTATGAGGGAGATCATATAAATGTAAATTTGTGAGATGTCTTAAAGAAACACATGAATATTGTTTCTATAATCACATTGACCAAAAGGTGTTTGTCTCAAGGCATGCCACTTTCCTTGAGAAAAAGTTCTTGAATGAAAGGGCTACTGGGAGTAAAGTTGTACTTAAAGAAGTTCGAGACCCACAAATTATCATTTCATTGGAACTTGAGCTTGAGATCGTGACATCTGATGTGCAACAACAATCTCAAAAGGCACAGCCACTCAAAAGGTCTAGTAGAATGTGTTAAGCTCTAGATAGATATGGATTTCTCTCAGAAAGGGATGCATTGCCCATAAATGATGAGCCAACAACCTATGAGGAGGCAATGTTGGACATAGATTCTGAAAAATGGCTAGAAGCCATGAAATCTAAAATGGATATGATGGATACCGACCAAGTATGAACTTTGATGGATCCACCAGAAGGGATAAAACCCATTAGGTGCAATTGGGCCTTTAAAGGAAAGACTGAAGAAGATGGAAAGGTGCAAAACTTTGAAGCTAGATTAGTAGCAAAAGGTTATAAACAAAGACAAGGAATTGACTCTGAAGAAACTTTTTCACTAGTTGTTATGCTTAAATCCACTAGGATTTTGCTTACAATTGTTGCATACCATGACTTTGAAATATGGCAAATGGATGTGAAGACAACGTTTCTTAATGGAAATTTGCAAGAAATGTACATGACACAACTTGAGGGCTTTAACATCCAATGTTAATGTTAATAAGGTGTGTAAGCTTCAAAAGTCCATTTATGGACTTAAGCAAGCTTCTCAGAGTTGGAACATCCATTTTGATGAAGCTGTGAAAAGGTTTGATTTCATCAAGAATGAGGATGAACCATGTGTCTATAAGAAGGGTAGTGGGAGCGCTATAATTTTCCTAGTGCTTTGTATTGATGACATATGGCTCATAAGAAATGATACAGTTATTGCAATCTATGAAGATTTGGTTGTCCAAACAATTCTCCATGAAAGATTTGGGAGAAGAAACCTACATTCTAGGAATAAAGATCTATAGAGATAGATCTAAAAGGTTGCTATGTCTTTCCCAATCCACATACATAGACAAGGTGCTAAATAGGTTTAGCATGATGGAGTCCAAAAGAGGACACTTACCTTTATTGAAAGGTATCTATTTCTCCAAGGACATGTGTCCAAAGAAACATGAGGTGAAAGATCACATGGATAAGATCCCATATGCTTTAGTAATAGGATCTATCATGTATGCGATACTTTGCAGTAGACTAGATGTATCTTATGCTCTAAGTGTCACAAGTAAATACCAAGCTAATCTTAATGAAAGTCACTAGATAGTTGTGAAAAACATCCTAAAGTACTTACAAAGAACTAGGGATGTAATATTGGTTTATGGAGGAGGTGAACACCAAATTAGGGGTTATACGGATGCAAGCTTTCAAATTGATAAAGATGATAGCAAGCCACAAAATGGATATGTGTTCACACTCAATAGAGGTGCAGTGAGTTAGAAGAGTTCCAAACAAGAGACGATTTTGGATTCTACAACCAAGGCCGAATACATCTGTATGTCTAAGGCAACGAAAGAGGCAATTTGGATTAATAAGTTCGTTACTAAACTAGATGTGGTTCCTAGCGTTATTGATCCAATACCTTTGTATTGTGATAATAATGGAGCCATTGCACAATCAAAGGAACCAATGTGTTATCAAAAATCTAAACATGTATTGCGATGTTACCATGTGATCAAGGAGATCATTGGAAGAAGAGACATTTGCATAGAGCGTATACCCACTGAGGATAACATTGTCGATCTTCTCACTAAAGCACTATCCCAACAGAAGCAAAATCATCATGTTGAGAACATTGGTACTAGATATATAGGCGATTGGCTTTAATGGTAATGGAAGATTGTTAGTATGAGCCTTACAAGCCAATCTGTGGTTGTATGGAAATTGCAATTTTGAGATATTCACATATGATATTTTGTTATTCATAACAACATTGAGTTTGTTCTTTATCCATAAGTTTATGATTTAATTACTTTTTGTACTTATGTAGATAAAGCCCATGGACCTATATATGCTTTACAAAGGGATTGTATTGGGATACAATTATGAGATCCTTATGCATCAAAGAATTATTCTTAAAAGTTTTTGATCATTGTATTATTGAGACAGGGCATCAATAAAGCTCAAAGATCGACACATGTTGTGTTCCTTACTTGTGAAGTAAGGAACCGCTCTCATAGATTGATTATAAAGATACTTGGAACTAGCATGTGGGTGCTTGCCATGGGAAAGCAAGTTCCCTCAACATGACCCGCCATGAGAAGTGCATTTGGTACGTCACTCAAGCGTCTATACTACCACGACCTAATTTTAGGGCCATGACAGACGTAAGGGCTCAATAGACGTAGTCCATTAAGCCCAAGCAAGCCTATTAATCTGACATGTTCATCATTCCATCATAAACTACTAAGTCACATTTCATAACTTAGGATCAAAGAAATATTAAACAATGCCAACTCATACTAGCATACCAATTAGGTGTACATTTGCCTACAACATGTATCTTAATAATTTACATCAAGTTTGTCTATACATCTCAAAAAGAAGATTCGATTTCCAACGGAGGGACTCGGATGAATGTACAGCTACTAAATGTCGAGACACCTACCAAAAGATGGATACAAGTCTACAAGGACACCTCGTCCTAGTTACCAGCTACCTCGTGATCTGAAAACATGAAGTTGAAAACGGTGAGTATAAACCTAGTGAGTGAACAAGGAAGGGAACAAGCAATAACAAGGGAGAATTTAAAATCATGATGCACTTGTTTCAAAACAATGCAATTTAGTTCCATTCATATTAAAAACCCTTCATCAAGCCCTTAAATGATTAATCATTTGAAAATCATAAACCCATACATAATGAACCATTTGAAAAATGAAAGCTTCAATATTATACAAGCAAGTCAAATAAACGAACGAATCTTCGCTGCAGCGAAAAGGAATTCTCGCTGCAGCTATGCCGCAGTGAGAATGGATTTTCATTGCAGCGACGTTGGGATTAAGTTATTAGCCGAATGAGGGTTTCTCAACTGGTCGAAGGTTCCTCACTAAACCTCTTCATTTTAAACTTAACTCATTTAATCCTTAATGTTGGAAGTCCATGCTCCGATATTGTAGCAAAGAAGTGAAAGATAGGGCAGCAATTGGACAAGGTAGGAGACCAAAACAGATAGTTTTTTGCTGCAGCGAGATTCAATCGCGTTGCAGCGAAATTGTAACCCAGAAACAGAAGGTTTCTCGCTGCAGCAAAATTTAGCTGATGAAACAGAGAGTTTTTCGCTGCAGTGAGAACCAGTTCTAGTGCAGGCTCTCAAACCGGAGAGTTTCTCGCTGCAGCAAGAATGATTCTCGCTGTATCGAGATATAGGGCACCAATGAAAAATTTCCCTTTTCTCCCAAAGAAAAAACCACCTTGCTGAAATGTCCAAACCAACATGAAATGCATGACAATTTTCCAAAGTTTAGCATGTCAAGTTTCACTTGCATTACAACCATATACCATTACTCATTAATTTCCTATATCACACATATTTACATATGTATATATATGATTACCCATCATCATCATCACCAGCTCATTTGCACTCCCTACTCGTACATGGCTGGATCATCACCGGGTTATACGTACTTCCTACTAGCACATAACCGGGTCATCCTCGGCTTATGCGCACTCCCTATTCGCACATAGCCGAGTCAATGTCATTACACAACAATATATTCATATATATATATACCAACACAATTTGGTAGTGCATGAATCAATAATAGTCACATGTCACAACATAAACCATTTCTCAAGAGCTTGTTCCTAAGGCACTCATTTTTAAGAAACATTGTATAAAATCATTCAAACACTTTGTACAAAACAGTTACATTCCCAAAATAGTTTTGATCGGCAGTCTACTCACTAGTATATTGTTGAGCCTTTAGATGACTCCAATTCCCCTAATTGTCCAAATGGGATGATGGGGCTTCCTTAGAACCTAGGATCACATTAGCAGAAGCAATAGGTCAATTTACACACTATGAACCCTAAAAGCTATCTCTTAGCTAGTTTTCAATTGCCACATTGAATGGCTATCTATGTTCACTATCTTAATCACTAAAAAGTAATGAATATACTCATCAATAAAACAACTCTTAATCTAAATTTCTAGCCATTATTCACAGCTAAAAATCAAACTTGGTTCATTACTCACCCTAGGGTTCCTTTGTAGTCGAATTCTCTTTCAATAGCCTCAAAATCAATAGGGTAATTCTCTCTTTCTCTTTCTAGAACGCCCAACTAGTGAGAGAAAGTATGAAAATAAGATTTATCAAGGGTTTTAAAGTGAGAGAATGAAAGAATACAAGGGTTCTAGTCAAAAGGGCTCAAAAGTATGAAAACTATAGCTAGAGAGAGAAAATTTTGCAAGCTACATATCAAGCTTCCATGGAGGTTTTGAAGAAACGTGAGAGAGAAGAAGAAGAAGAAGACAAGCTACTGGAAGATGGGAGAAAAAGCTGCTAGAAGAAAGTATTTATAGGCCAAACTTATCCATTCCCTTAAAATTACGAAAATGCCCTTGACTAGTTAGCTTGTTCTCATGCAACCCTTTGTGCAATCTTTTTACTCCTTTGACATCGGGGCAAGATCCATAATGATCTAGACATGCTTGGGTTCATGAAAACTTAAAATTTTAATCCGAGGTGAAAAATGACCATTTTGCCCTTATCATGAAAATTATTATCATTTCTAGTTTTTCTTCGTGTTTTCATCATTACACATCATTTATACAGTCTTATGCCTATTTAGACCTTAAAATATCATAAAACTTTTTTTTGGGAGCTTATTAGAGAAAATGATGAAACTACCCTTTGCTCGTATTATTACATCTATGCTTAGCTACAAGCCTATAGAGGTTGGGGTCTCAATTATACAATACTTCTCATGTGTCAATTGTGTAACTACTCCATAGACTTGAGACACTAGTTGTTGTGTATGTGGAGTACTATGCTTTGATTTTCATCCTTACAAGTGCCTAACCAAAGATGCCAAAACAAGATGTTTTTGTGTATAGTATGAAGCATATGAAGGCAAATGAGTGGTTAAGATAGGAATTATCATCCCAAGTGATTCAAGGGGAAATATCTCATTAGTTCTTGGTTGACATTAGCTTAATCAAATCCTTGGCCAAAGTGATTAGGAGATTATGAAATGAGTTTCATAAGTCTCCATAAAGCTAATAATCTAACTGCAGGAACAAATATGGAGCTCAATAAAAGTAAGCACTACACCAAGCTCTTATAATCTCTAGGATATATAATAAGGAAATGAATTACATTGATAAACTATGCATTGAAAGGTTGTCAAAGAATCCTTAACTCTCTTTATAATTAGGTGGCCATGATACATTGCTAGATGCCAATCTTGGTTTATGGAATTAAATTAGTTAATTTCAAATTTAATATGATTCATTTAAATTAATTAATTAATAAAATTATAATTCAATTCCATTACCAACATGTTAGGAACCTAATGGGTCACACACAAAGGTTGCAATTTGGATTAAATTGAGAGTGTGATGATTTAAGTTAGACTTAAATCAAATTCTAAGTTTTAAATATTAAGGATTTAATTAAAAGAGTTTAATTAGGTATTGGTTAAATATTATAATTGTTATAATATTAAAAACGTATTTTGAAAATTTTAATAAGTTAAACTTAGGTATAAATATCACATTATAGCCACTATTTTCTAATGAGAAAGAAAAAAAAGAAAAAAATTAGATTTTCTCTTTGAGTGCCACCACTCCTGAGAATTTGTTTTTGAAAACTTCTCCTTTGATTCTTTGTTGGAAATCAAAGAAGAAAAGAGGACAAATCATTGTCCAGTTGCTAGCACAAGCTCGTGGCATAAAACTTTCTCCTTCATAAAGATCTATTGCAATCATGTGTGAAACATTGGAGGCCAAGCGTTTGAGTGGCTAAGATTCTTTCACACAAAAGGTGTTCACATTTTTATGTCCAAAAGGAATCCATTTGATTATGATATCACTTGGTAAGTAAAACTTTTGCTGATTTTATATGGTTCTTAACTTTGCATTAAATAACCAAGGTGATCCAAAGGTAAGAGGCATGGTTTTATTTTCTTTCAATATTTTTTTTTAATCCGCTGAGTTAATGCTTTAATCAAGTTGTTCTTAGCAGGGAAGACCCTATGTTTCCACATCATCTAGTTTTGTCACTGGTGAAAGAATGCCTAAGTCAAGAGCTGAGTGGACTAAAGCTGAAGGTAAAAAGGGCTAAACAAATTTTAAAGATATCAATACCTTTCATTGTGCACTAACCCTTCTAAAATTCAACAAAATCTCTAGTTGTACTACAGCCAAGGAGATTTGGAAAAAACTTAAAGTCATTCATGAAAGGACTTCACAAGTAAAAGAGTCTAAAATTGCCTTAGCCATAATTATGAAATGTTTAAAATGGAACTGGGTGAAGATATCACTACCATGTTCGATAGGTTCACCAATATTACAAACAAGCTCAATCAACTTGGGAAAATCATCCTTGATCATGAGTTAGTAAAAAGACTACTTAAATGCCTCTCAAAAAGCTAAAAATCCAAGGTCATTGCCATCCGAGAGGCCAAGGATCTCAATATGGTCATACTTGATAAAATTTGTGGATCACTCCTCACACACAAACTTGAAATCAATGAAGAAAAAGAGGATGAAAAAAAATAAGCCCAAGAGAAAAGAAAAAATCTTGTACTCAAAATTAATACCCTTGAGGAAGAGCTTGAAGAATTCTCAAGTGATTGTGATGAAGAATTAGCAATGATGTTCAGAAGGTTTAAAATGCTGATGAGACAAAAAGGCAGAAGATTTGGAAAGAAAAATTACAAGAAAGTCCAAAGGTTTTCTTGAAAAAATAAGCACAAAGGTGATCTCAATAAGAAAGATGAGATGATCTACTTTGAATGTAAGAAAACAGGACATTTTCAGATCTGAATGTCCAATGTTGAAGGAAGAATCTTCAAAAAGAATGAAGAAACCAAAAAAAGCAATGGTGGCAGTAACATGGTTTGATAGTGACTCCTCAAGCTCAAAAAAAGAAAAAAAAATTGGATGAAAGAACAAATTTTTTCTTGATGGCATGAGAAGAAGAATTTAAGGTAACATCTAATTCATATGATATCTCCTATGATGATCTATAAGATAAGTTTGATTACCTAGATGCTGAATTTGAGAAATTTGCTTTGAAATATAAAACAATGAGAAAAAAAGACGTAGCATTGAATGGAGAATTAGAAAAAATTAAGTATGAGTACAACTCTATTTGTGAATAAAGGAATATGTTTTAAATTGAACTTGAATTGTCCAAAACTAATTTTGAATTCTCGAAGTTAGAATTGAAAAACAAAAATTTTGAATTATAAAGAGTTGTTGATGAAAATGTTGCACTTAAAGTTAAAATAGAAGAAAGATTAAAACTGAAATCAAAAAGTGAAGAAAAGCCTCTAAGAAACACAAACCTTTGAAAGAAAATGAATGCATTTTCATTTCATTATTATGTATGTGGTAAGAAAGGTCATATGTCCCATAATTGCTATCATAATAATAGAAATCTTTTTAAAACCAAGTTGGTTTGTCACGACCTGGTATTCCCCTCAAGCCCGAGACAACCGTCGCGATGTCCCGATCGACACTCATTACCCGGAATGTCAATCAGAATCCCGCAAGGCTTTAATATCAGTTTCTCATTTCTCTTGTGAGTAACCATTGCCAAATATCATGTTCTAAAAGATTTTAAGCTATTTCCAACTTAAATCAATAAAAAAATAATTTCTGTCTCACAAGGGCATTTTGATCATTTTCCCTGAAAATTTCAAAACCAACAAAAAATGTAGTATGCGAGTATAAAACACATAATTCATAATCAAAAATAAGTTTAAACGTCTAAAACCTTCATTTAAAATGAAATTATGACTATTTGAATATAATAAAAATATTGAATAAAATATTTTATTTTCTTATAAAACAATATTTATAGAGTTACCGGTAAATAATTTTTGTACCGTAAAAGCTAAATAAATTCATACATACTGTAATACAGATAACCAAAGTATAAAATTTAATTTACAGTGACACGTGGGCCCACAAACGACCAAAAGTATCAAAAGCGGTAAATAAATAGTTTTTAAGGATGCAAGTCTAACTGTAGCCCTCAACAAAGTGAGCTATCTATCGACTATCCTGAGCCTGAAATGGGTGAAAATGAGGGTAGTGAGATTATATAATCCCAGTGAGTAAACAAATACTATTTAAAATATCCAAAGCTGAGTAAATGGAGACAGATAAAATAGTTTATCATACTATAATTCATCACCTTTCAACTCATTTCAACCAAATAAAATCAATTCATATAAATCAAGTAATCAACATGGCTTATGAATTTCTTAAAACTTTGGCTCGTGCCAAAATCATTCTCATACTCAGTTATTAGGGATACTTTGGCCAAGGGCTATCCCAACCGAGTCCGCCAAGGCTATTAAAAAGTTATGTATGCATAAATCATGTTTTTATTTTGAAAACATAGCCGTTCCTTGGCGTTGGCTGAGTTCACCCTCACGTGGTGATTTGGCGTGAAGTGAACTCTAAAGTGTTAGCCTCAGGAGTTATCCATCAACGCCTTTCATACTGAGGTATGAATATAATAGGGTTACCGTGCCCCTTTTAATAGGCTGGTCCACGAAACCCGTCCACTGCAGTGACTAATCAATAACCCACCAATTCAATAAAATTCAATAGCATGACATGGCAATTTTATTATTATCCAGCCTATCAAGGCAAACAACAGTTTATACATTTTTGACACAAATACCAATTCAACCATTCATGCCAATATTATCATAAGCCATTCAATTCAAACCATGATTTATAACACAACAATTAGTCTCCAATTACTCCATTTTCAAAACCATCTTTCAATTTCAAGACAATTTTATAAAATCATTTCATTTAATCACATGTTGTTTATAAAACATAAAGATTTACTATTTAAACTTATTTTTCATAAAATCACAAAATTAGATAAAAACCACTTTAGATAATTAAGACGATAGTAAGGTTACTCACTATTTTGGGAGTCGAATTTCGAGTACTCCGATTCTTGATCCTCGGGTACTATCTCTTTACTTTTGCCAGAATGCTCACCACCTCGACATAATGCACAATAAGCCATTTACTACATTTGTGCTAAATTGTTATAAAACCAATTCAGGCTTTATACTAATGCATGAAATGGGATGTGAAATACTCGGGTAACTATC
>NC_030852.1:12851447-12864513 GCF_000208745.1 Theobroma cacao
AGGTAGATCACAAGTCAAAATCAAGAAATTTTACCTTTAATTGCTTGATTACTTGAAATCCACAAATTTTCTCTTGAATTTTCACCCTAGGGTTCTTGTTCTTTCTTTTCTTCCTTTGTTCTTGCTTTGGCCGGCCATATGAAGAGAAATGGGCTGATTTTGTGCTGATTTTTGAGCCAAATAATAAATGGATGAAAATTTGACACATGTCACCATTCTATTGGTCCATGTGTCATACTTACCCATTAAGCAATCTCTCTCTACCTCTTAAATTTTTTCAATTATCCATGATAATATGGGGTAAACTCCATGTGCTGGACAAGTGTTGGGTGGTGTAAAATTCCAATTTTGCCCCTGGGGTGGCAAAATGACTATTTTACCCTTACGCTCGAAAAAATGCCGAAATTAAAATTTTTCACTTCTCAAACTCAAATTATGTTCTAAATAGTCAATCTTGGTCAAAAACTTCTTCCAACATTCCAGTTTTAACCTTTGATGGCAAAATGACCATTTTGCCCCTAGGTCATGAAAATTCCAATTTGACTTCAAATTAGTCCTCGAACTCTGAATCACCATTTTAAGTCATAGGGATTTAAAATTTTTAATTTCATCTTAAAATCTCTATTTGGACTAGTTCGAGGCTTAATTCAACTTAATTGTACCATTTGGTACATTGTCATCCTTTAACGATTTTCGAGGTACTCAAGTAAACAAACATGCATTCTTAAGTAGGAATGGCATAATAAACATATTGTCGAGTTGGGCTTGACATGGTTTGTGTAACGATCGTTTCCCCGATCATTACTGGCATCTGAGACTTGCGAGTGAACCCGCCAAATACCGAACAAGCCTTAGTTGAGATTCTAGATAATTAAAATCGACTTGCAATATTAATGCTATCGTTTACTTAAACCAAATAAATAGCTGTAATTAAAGTGTAGCAACTAGATACAATATCCACGTTTAACCAACTTTAGAATAGTTTCAACATCACACTTAGCATCCAATACACAACCTCAAAGTTTTTAGCAAATACATATCCGAAAGACTAATAATAATTTTTTAAATCTATTAGTTTTACATAATACGACCCCATGCAGTAGAGCGACTTGGAGTGGAAGTCTAACAGATGTCATTACCTACGTCATAGTGAGTCAAAATGCTGGGGTGATACACTTGAGCTAATCACTTATCTGTAAAAAGGGAAGATAAGGGGGTGAGTCTCATAAACTCAATGATCATCGACTCCATGAGCAGGGTGTAGATGGGAAACAAGCCAAGGATAGATAATTTGAACATTAAAAGCTTATGAATATATTTAAACAATTTAAAACCAAATGAAGCATTTGTGCCTTATATGTAAACCTAAAAGTTGTGTTGCAAAATAATCACTTCAAGTAATATATAAAAAAAATAGTGCAAGTAAAACACTATTACCATTGAAATCATTTGTTGTCCTTTACTTAAAATCAAGCTAATCATAAGCACGCATGCTCCCGTAGAATCAAGAAATATCGATGCTTATACACAAGTTTATAAACGATCTCATCCTCGAGATATTAAATGCAAATCAATCATATAAATAAGGGAGCTACGAAAAAACTCATAATTTTCACCATGTGAAAGAATACGTATTTGAAAACCCAAAGAGATATCACTGTCGAGTAGGTAATAGAAATAAAGAACTCGTGGACCCGCTTCCACGTAAGAACATCCAAGATGCCCCCCTCCACCAGATTCCCACAGCCATGGCAATCTCGATGATGTTGGTTGACATCAGAGAAATCATGTGGTTGCAACCATGTAGATCAACTGGTGGCCTAGCCACGTATATCATCCCGTGGCCTTGCCATATATATATATTACAGATTGTGGCCTAGCCACGTCTAACATCCTGTCGAAGACCCAAAGGTTCTCTAGCTAAAGCTCACTTGTGCACAAGCGTCACACTATCCCGATGTGACATTCAGCCTACTCTCGAATCTCCCGGTTTGATAAAACCATTTAAAAATCAAGTTGGGTTCTCAAAAGCTTATTTCAAAATCATTTCCAAAATACCAATCATGGTAACATGATAAAACCCCCTTTTTGTAAGACTTTATATTATAAAACCTTTGCATGAGGTTTAAATATCATATCAGCATGGTGAATATGTAATTTATTCATGAATGCACATCACACAAACAATAAGGCACATTTTGACATAAATCGTGTTAAAGAGCTTGCTTCCTAATTTTTAAAACCCTTTACATATGTAGTTAATATATACATATATACAAAACCTTTCTCAAAGCATGGCATTCACAAGCCTAACATTCTACCAACTCATGATGTCCACAAATTACATTTAAAGCAAACTAGCACGTTTATTAATCGTATATAGATATATAGTTATGGAAATTTTGAAATAGACACCCCTACTCACCTTACAATAGTGGGACACTACGTCACTATTGGTTCGGGTGCGTCTCTAGCTAACATTATCCATCGGTCACCCGTTAACTCCTCTAGTACGCCACCACAACAAACTCTCCTCACTTATACACTTCTTAACAACAAATTAAACTCAATATACTTAATTGCACACATATAGGGACAGCACCTCAATCAATGAATCCTTTACCCAATTTCGTATTTTTCATCAACATTATTCACAATCATTTAACATGTAATCCACATACTTTCAACCAACCATAGCCAACACAACATAATGTACTCACATTGCATGCTTACCTTTCAGTTTTAACTTGAATTCCACATATAATTCACAATTTCCTCACATTTTCAATCACCATTGCTACCCCAAGCATAAGCAATTAATACACTTCTCATTTCTCTTTTCTACTTGTGATTTCAAGATTAAAACACTTACCCATTACTTATCTAGCTCAAAATCACCATGCATTCCAAGATCCACCTACATGCATGCATCCGGTTCTTGAATCCTTGAAGATTCTTGCTACCACAAACAAAATCCCACATTATAATTGGTTCACAAGGCATGCATTCAAACAAAATGATAATTTTTACCTTCCTTACCTTGGAATCTCTAAGCCGAACCACCAATGTCTTCTATAGCTCCAACAATGGCATGTGTGTGGGAGGAAAACCTCTCAGTTTTTCTCTAACTCTTCCAAAGCCGAACCTCCCATTTTGCTTTTCTTCTTTCTTCTTTCTTCCTTTCTCTTTTTGCTTCCAAGTCGATTCTTTCTTTCTTTCTCAAAGGTTCAATTTTTCCAAGCCTTTTGTCAAGCCCAGCTCTACAATATGTTTATTATGCCATTCTTACATAAGAAAGCATGTTTGCTTACTTGGGTACTTCAAAAATCGTTCAAAGACGGTAATGTACTAAATGATACAATTAAGTTGAATTAAGCCTCGAACTAGTCCAAATAGAGATTTGAAGATGAAATTGAGAATTTTAAAACCTCAGAATGACTTAAAATGGTGATTCGGAGTTCGAGGACCGATTTGGAGTCAAATTGAAATTTTCATGACCCATGGGTAAAATGGTCATTTTACCACCCGAGATTAAAATTGGAATTTAATTTTAACCAAGATTGACTATTTAGAACATAATTTGAGTTTGAGAAGTGAAAAATTTTAATTCCGGTATTTTTTCGAGCATAAGAGCAAAATAGTCATTTTTCCACCCTAGGGGTAAAATTGGAATTTTACACCACCCAACACTTGTCCAACACATGGATTTTACCCAATATTATCATGGATAATTGAGGAAATTGAAGTGGTGGAGAGAGATTGCTTAATGGGTAAGTATGACACATGGACCAATGGAATGGCGACATGTGTTAAATTTTCATCCATTTATTATTTGGCTTAAAAATCAGCACAAAATCAGCGCATTTCTCTTCATATGGCCGGCCAAAGCAAGAACAAAGGAAGAAAAGAAAGAACAAGAACCCTAGGGTGAAAATTCAAGAGAAAATTGGTGGATTTCAAGTAATCAAGCAATCAAAGGTAAAATTTCTTGATTTTGACTTGTGATCTACCTTTCCCATACATTCTTTTGCATTTTCCATGGTTGAATCACATGATTTCATGATGGGTATCTTGCTGGCTGAACACTTAGAGAGAGGTTTTGATGCTTGATTTGTTAGATTTCAATGTATTTTAGTGTTTTTAGTTGATTGGTGATGTGTAGCATGAAAATCAAGCAAGGAAAATTCATGTTCTTCCATCACCCATCATTGGCCGAATTCTCCATGTGGAATATTGAGGATGATTTTGATTTTATCTCAAGTGATTTGTTAAGAATTAGTGATTTATGGTATGAGAATCAAGTAGGAAAAATCATAGTATCGATGCACCCACCATGGCTGAATTTTCAAAGAGAAAATGTGAGGATGATTTTGCCATAATTCAAGTTATTTAACTTGTGTTTGATGATTTGGAGTATTGGGAGAATAATGAAATTATTTGGAGTTAAATTGGACATATTGGCCAATTAATCGGGTGATAGATCGAATTAGGCCAATACCGTTTTATTTAGGTACATAATTGAATTTATATTGAACACCATATTTAGATAGTTACCCGAGTATTTCACATCCCATTTCATGCATTAGTATAGAGCCTGAATTGGTTTTATAACAATTTAGCACAAATGTAGTAAATGGCTTATTGTGCATTATGTTTAGGTGGCAAGCATTTTGGCAAAAGTAAAGAGGTAGTACCCGAGGATCAAGAATCAGAATACTTAGAATTCGACTCCCGAAATAGTGAGTAACCTTACTATCGTCTTAATTATCTAAAGTAGCTTTTATTCATTTTTGTGATTTTATAAAAAAATGTGTTTAAATGGTAAATCTTTAGGTTTTATAAACAAAATGTGTTTAAATGAAATGATTTTATAAATTGTCTTGAAATTGAATGATGGTTTTGAAAATGGAGTAATTGGAGACTAATTGCTGTGTTATAGATCATGGTTTGAATGGAATGGCTTATGATAATATTGGCATGAATGGTTGAATTGGTATTTGTGTTGAAAATGTATAAACTGTTGTTTGCCGTGATAGGCTGGATAATGATAAAATTGCCATGTCATGCTGTTGAATTTTACTGAATTGGTGGGTTATTGATTAGTCACTGTAGTGGACGAGTTCCGTGGACTAGCCTATTAGAGGGGGCACGGTAACCCTATTATATTCATACCTCAGTATGAGAGGCACGGTTGGATAACTCCTGAGGTTAACACTTTAGAGTTCACTTCACGCCAAACCACCACATGAGGGTGAACTCAGCCAACGCCAAGGAACGGCTATGTTTTCAAAATAAAAACATGATTTATGCATACATAACTTTTTATCAGCCTTGGCGGACTCGGATGGGATAGCCCTCGGCCAAGGTATCCCTGATAACTGAGTATAAAAATGATTTTGGCACGAGCCAAAGCTTTTAAGAAATTCATAATCCATGTTGATTATTCGATTTATATGAATTGATTTTATTTGGTTTAAACGAGTTGAAAGGTGATGAATTACGATATGTTAAACTATTTTATCTGTCTCCATTTACTCAACTTTAGATATTTTAGATGGTATTTGTTTACTCATTGAGATTATATAATTTCACCACCCTCATTTCCATCCATTTCAAGCTCAGGATAGTCGGTAGATAGCTCACTTTGTTAAGGGCTACAGTTGGACTTGCATCCTCAAAAATTGTAGGCTTACCGCTTTTGATACTTTTGGTCGTTCGTGGGCCCACGTGTCACTGTAAATTAAATTTTATATTTCAATTAGCTGTATTAAAGTATGTATGAATTTATTTATAATTTCACTTTAAATGATTGTTTTAGATATCTAAACTTACTTTTGATTATGAAATATGTGTTTTCAACTTGCATACTACATTTTTAGCTGGTTTCGAGACTTTCGAGGAAAATTGACCAAAATTCCTCTACGAGAAAAAAAAATTTATTTTTCTATTATTTTGATTTGGAAATAGTTTATAATCTCTCAAAACATGAAACTTAACAACTGTTGCTCACTAGGGAGGTGCAAAAACTGATATTAAAGCCTTGCGGGGTTTCGGTTCACATTTCGGGTAATGAGTGTCGATCGGGACACCGCGGCAGTTGTCACGGGCTCGAGGGGAGTACCGGGTCGTGACATCTTTTCCTTACATTTCATTTCCTTATTTATTCCTTATCTCCCATTGGACCAATTCATCCCCCACTCAAATTTCTTGCACCAATTTTCTTCCTTCTTCATTGGCTCATAATCTATCCTCATTTATCTTTCCATCTGCCACCTTCACTCTCTCATTCTTTCTTTCTTCATTCTTTATTCCTTGCATCACCTTATTCCTCCAATCATATTTCATGCATAACTTTAACCTTGTATTCTATTTAGTCACTCATTAAACCATTCAAGTCACATGCATCCAACATTTTCTTCCTCATTTGGCCACCTAATTATGACACCTAATACTCTCATATAGAAGTTAATATGACCTTATCAACGAGACAAAGGGTCCATGGATGTTGATTTAAGTGCCAAAGGATGGAGACGGGTGAAAAGAGTATTTTAAGATAAAATATTTCGCATGCGAAAAACTAATAATAAAATAATAATATTTTTAACGAAAAAGAATTTGTGAGATAAAAGGTGATTCGGATGTGAATCGAGGCCAAGTAAGATGTTTTGGAGCCCTAGAAGGCTAGTGAAAAATTTTGGGATAAAATAATATTTTATTAATAAAATAATTTTAAAATATTAATATTTTATTCGATGTCGAAATTTTCCATGAAGGAGAAATACATGGTCAATCTAAGTGGGGAAAAAGAAAGACGAGGAAATTTTATAGGAAAATGACGTTAATGGGGCTCACGTGTCTTTATTAAATAAAGCTAGCGCGAGTAAGTAAATATTTAAATATTACGGTGTTACCGCGTTGAATCATAAATTTGATATTTTATTGGTACAAGTGTTAAGGAAGAAAAATGGAAAGAAATTGGAATTAAAAAATTACGAAAAGATACAATTAAAAAGGGTGAAAACCTTAGAGGGCAAAACGGTAATTTTCCATAAAGCTTGGTCAAAGCTTCCATCCCATGGCTTTGACTCTCCATCCTTATCCCATGGTCAGTCATTGTGTCCAAGGCACCATCTTCCTCCTTCATCTCCTCCCAACGCCATTTTTGTCCCTCCACCATAAAAATCAAGATTTTTCATTTTTTTCCTTGTTTTCTTTTCTTTCCTTTTCTCTTCTTACTCCTTCCTTCTCCTAACTTCTTGGGCATCAAACCTACAACTTCTAACCCCAATTTCCAGCATATCTAAACCCTAGGAGGGAGAAAGAAAAATATCTCTTCCTTTCCTTTATTTTTTATTTCTACTCCACTTTCAACAACACTTGAATTTTTGGCTTCAAATCTTCATTTTTAAGGCTAAAAGGTATATATTTTCAACCTTGAATTTTTGAATTTATGGGTTTGTAATTTTTAGACTTTATTTTTTAAGTTTCTTCAAATTTCCTTTCCTTGAAATTTGCTAGGTTTGGTTTATCTTTATATCTTCAAGCACCAAGGTAAAGAAACTTCAAACTTGAACAATTAGTTTAATGGGTTTGTGAATTAGACTAGAATTCTAGGTTAAAAGTTGGGTTATGGTGTAGATTGTATACTGTATATTGACTAGAATTATTAAATTCAAATTATGACTTGATGGTGGTTGTTATGGCTTATTGGTATATATAGGTTTTACCGGTATTGTTGGACTACCTAGATTAAGACTTTGTGGGCACTAGTCTTGTAAGGTGGCATTAGGGTGAGTGAACTTGCATTAAAATGTTTTGGAATAAATAATTATATACTCGATTGAACTACTTGAAATATTTTATTGGTTTTTCTTTAAAATTTGCATGGGAACAAGCCTTTGATGAAACGTTTTTATGTTGTGAAATATGAATGTGATGAACTCATGTGTTTCGATATTATGTTGGTGTGTATGTTATGCATTGAATGGCACTATTGGGTGACAATTGTAACTGTGCGTGTGTGGTGTGGGAGAGCACATGACAGTGATAGTGGTGTGCTGTGTGAGTGCACACATTGATGATATATGCCATGTCCGATGTGGGAGTGCACATGACGATGATAGTGGTGTATTGTGTGAGTGCACACACTGATGATATATGCCATGTGCGGTGTGGGAGTGCACATGACGGTGATAGTAGTGTGTTGTGTTAGTGCACACACTGATGATATGCCATGTGCGATGTGAGAGTGCACATGATGATATTGCCTTGTGTGGTGTGGGAGTGCACGAGGTGATTTTAACTATTGCCGGTGTAGGAGTGCACATGAGTTGGTGAGATGGGAATTGTATACATGTATACACACACATAGAGAGGTTAGGGAAAAATATTATGTGTTTGCATTGAATATTGAATTTTAAAATTTCACAAATGCTTTCCAAATTATTTTAACTGCAACAAAAATGGATTTTTGTTGTGACAAGAATTCTTCTAATTTCATTGCTCTGTTTCTCGCTACAGCGAAATTCCTTCTCGTTGCAGCGAGAAACTCTCGGGTGCTGGGGGCTTGCTGGCCTAAATTTTCGCATTCAGCGAAAATGCATTCTCACTACAGCAAGAAACTCTTGGGTTGTTGGTTCAAAATCTTGCCCTAAAGTTCGTTGTAGCAAAAATTAATTCTCGCTGCAGCGAGAATGCCTTTCTACTGTAGCGAGATTTGTTTTTCTATGCTTGCCTTACTTTAACTCTATTGTACTTTCACTCTTTAACCTCTTTATTGATCATGGATCTTTCAATACTAAGGCACTAAATGATCAAGAGTTGAATTGAGCAGTTTTAACAAGAAATTAAACTAAATTTCATTGTTTTCAATATAAGTGCATCATGCTTTCTAAAACTTTTCTTAGCATTTGCTTGTTCCCTTCCTATGTTCACTCACTAGGTTTATACTCATCCTTTCAACTTCATGTTTTAGTTTTCAGGTTCGAAGATAGTTGGATCTTAGGTAGAGGTGCTTCCTCCTGTTCATCTTACGGTAGGTTACCAGAACACTCCATGATAGTATCCACATCAGAGTCACTCCGCTAATAGTCAAGGTTTTTTGTATGTGTATATGGTTATTTAAATGTAATTCATGAGATTTGTTGTAACCACTGTATGTGTGGTGTGCATGATAATGTCGCCACAGGTTGGCAGATGGTAATATTATTTTGTGAATGGTATTGTTCAGTTGCCATGATTTAATTTCGAAAGGAAATTATTTTGAAAACAATGAATTAAGAACCTTAGAGGGAAAAGAGGGACAAGTGGTCTAATAAACAAGTTTTCATAGAAAGGCTTGCTTGGGCTTGATGGACTATTCCTATTGGGTCCATGCACTGATCATGGCCGAGATTGGGTTGTGACACTAATGCACCAATCTCATTACATGCAAATAAACTTAGTCTTACTCTTCCTTTTACTTCACATGGTGGGGGTCCAACATGTTCTTCACTAACTTTCTCCTTTTAGCATGCTATGATTTGCATGTAATAGTTAATTTACATGCACATCTCAATATCCCACATAATCTAACTGTGAGACCTCAACCTTTATAGGCTTGTAACTAAGCATAGACACAATAACACGGGTTAGGGGTAGTTTCATCATTTCTTCTAATAAGCTCCTAGAATTTGGTTTTATGATATTTTAAGGTCTAAATAGGCATAAGATCGCATAAATGATGTGTAATGATGAAAATACAAAGAAAACTAGAAATGACAATGATTTTCATAATAGGGGCAAAATGGTCATTTTTTACCTCGGGTCAAAATTTTTCAAGTTTCGCAAACCCTAGCATGTCTAGAACATTATGGACCTTGACCCAGTGTCAAAAGAGTAAAAAAAATAAAAAAAATAAAGATTTCATATAAAGGTGGAGAAGGACAAGCTAACTTACTAATGGCATTTTCATAATTTCTAAGGGAGTGGATAAGCTTGGGCTATAAATATCTTCTTCCAGCAGCTTCTTGAATTTTCAGCAACTTCTTCTTCTTCTTCTCTTCCCATCTGACGTTGCTTCCATCTTCCATGGAAGCTTGATATAAGCTTGCATAATTTTCTCTCTCTAGCTCTAGTTTTCATACCTTTGTGCCCTTTTGACTAGAACCCTTGTATTTTTTCACTCTCTCACTTCAAAACCCTTGAAAAATCCTATTTTCATACTTTCTCTCACTAGCTAAGTGTTTAGAGAGAGAAAGAGAAAGAAAGCCCTATAATAAGCTTGGGAATTATTGGAAAGAATTTCAAAGTTACAAAGCTATCAAGGTGAGTAGTAAATTAAAATTGAGTTTTAAGTGTTGATAACGTTTAGTGATTTATTTGTGAGTTTATTGTTGAGATTGTGTATTGACTCTAATGTGATTAGGTAGTAAACATAAATAGCCATTTAAAATGGCAATTGAAAGCTAGTTAAGAGATAGCTTTTAGGGTTTATAGTGTGTGAATTAACATAATGTTGATGCTAATGTGATTCTAGGTTCTAACGAAGCCCCATTACCCCAATTGGATCATTAGGGGAATTAGAGTTAGCTAAAGGCTTAACAATATACCGGTGAGTGAATTGCATTTCAAATTCATTTTGGGAAATATGATTGTTTGTACAAAGCATTTGAATGATTTTATACAACTTTTCTACAAAATGAGTGCCTTGAAAACAAGCTTTTGAGAAATGGGTTACGTTGTGATATGTGGCTATTATGGATTCTTATACTACTACATTATGTTGATATATGTATATACGTATGAATATATTGTTGTGTAATATATGGACTCGGCTATGTGCGAGTAGTGAGTACGCATAAGCCGATGATGACCCGGTTATATGCGAGTAAGGAGTGCACATAAACCGGTGATGACCCAGCCATGTGCGAGTAGGGAGTGTGCATGAGCTGGTGATGATGGGATGGTGTGCATGATGATGATGGGTATATGTATATATATATACATATGTAAACATGTGTGTTATAAGAAATTTATAAGGAATGGTATATGGTTGTAATGTATGTGAAATTCAGTATGTTAAACTTTGGGAAGTTGTTATGTGTTTCTTATTGGTTTTGGACATTTCAGTAGGGTGGTTTTCTTTTGGAGGAAGGGAAAATTTTCATTGGTGCCCTGTTTCTTGCTGCAGCAAGAAACTCTTGGGTTTTTGGAGGGTGGCTGGCAAAAAACTCACTGCAGCGAGAAAGTTTCTGTCTTGGGGAAGAAATTTCGCTGCAGCAAAAAACTTTCTGTTTTGTCTCACATCTTGATCAATTATTGCCCAATTTTCCACTTCTTTGCTACCATATTTGAGCATGGATTTTCAACATTACGGAATAAATGATTTAAGTTTAAAATGAAGAGGTTTGGTGAGAAACCCTCAGCCAGTTGAGAAACCCTCGTTTTGCTACTAACTTAAATCCCAACATCGCTACAACGAAAACTGCAGCGAAGATTCGTTGTCACATTTGACTGGCTTGTGTATCATTGAAGCTTTCATTTTTCAAATTGTTTGTTATGTATGGGTTCATGATTTCAAATGATTAATTATTTAAGGGTTTAATGATGGGTTTTAATGTGAATGAAACTAAATTGTATTATTTTAAAACATGTGCATCGTGATTTTAAATCCTTCCTTATTGTTGCTTGTTCCCTTCCTTGTTCATTCACTGGGTTTATAGTCACCGTTTTCAACTTCATGTTTTCAGATCATGAGACTGTTGGTAACTAGGTCGAGGTGCCCTTGTAAACTCGACTATTGGTAGGTGTCTCGGCATTCAGTAGCTGTACATTTGTCGAGTTTCTCCGCTGGACGTCAAGTCTCATTTTGATATGTATAGACAAACTTAATGTAAATTATTAGAATACATGTTGTAGACAGTGTATGTATATTTTAAATGAGTAATGCCAGTACGAGTTGGCAATGTCTATCACTATTTTGATTTAAAGTTATGAAATGTGACTTAGCAATATTTGATGGAATGATGAGTAGGATAAATAGATAGGCTTGCTTGGGCTGAGTGGACAATGTCAATTGGGCCCTTACGCCGATCATGGCTCGAAATTTGGGTCGTGACACTAACTTTCCTTGATAAGTTATTTTCCATTTAACTCTAAATGTTGAAATTGCACATAAGTCCTCAAACTTTTCCTTATTTATCATTCAACCCTTCAACTTTTCATCCTTTGCAATTCGGTCCTTCCAACAATTCTTTAATCCCAATTTCCTTTTATTTTCCTTCATTTACACTTGTACAAATAAAATATAAAATTTACACTTTACCAAGGTGTCACCATAATATTTAAATATATATTTACCCGCTCTTGCTCTATTTAATAAAGGCATGCGAGCCCCACTAATATCATTTTTCTTCAAAATTCTTTCTTACTTCTTCTCCCCACTTAGACTAGTCATATAGTCCTCTTTCATGACTAATTTCGACAATAGATAAAATATTAATATTTTAATATTATTTTATTAATAAAAAATTATTTTATTCCAAAGTATTCTTGTCAAGCCCAGCTCTACTATATGTTTATTATGTCATTCTTACATAAAGAATCCATGTTTGCTTACTTGGGTACCTCGAAAATCGTTAAAGGACGATAATGTACCAAATGATACAATTAAGTTGAATTAACCTTCGAACTAGACCAAATAGAGATTTTAAGATGAAATTGAGAATTTTAAAACCCCAAAATGACTTAAAATGGTGACTCGGAGTTAGAGGACAAATTTGGAGTCAAATTGGAATTTTCATGACCTATGGATAAAATAGTCATTTTGCCACCTAAGGTTAAAATTGGAATGTTCGAAGAAGTTTTTTATCAAGATTGACTATTTAGAACATAATTTGAGTTTGAGAAGTGAAAATTTTTAATTCTGACATTTTTTGGAGCATAGGGGTAAAATAGTCATTTTGCCACCCTAGAGGCAAAATTGTAATTTTACACCACCCAACACTTGTCCAGCACATGGATTTTACCCAATATTATCATGGATAATTGAGAAAATTTAAGTGGTGGAGAGAGATTGCTTAATGGC
>NC_030852.1:12864613-12866548 GCF_000208745.1 Theobroma cacao
GTAAATTTTTTTTCGGGACTCTCTTAGCATGCAAACATGCTATCCATCACATGTATGTCATGACAAATATTTTTATAGAGTCGAGCTTGTCATCTTCTCCCCCACTTGGATCAACCATATGATCCTTTTTCATGACTGATTTCGTTATCCGGTAAAATATTAATATTTTAAAAATTTTATCTTGTCTCCTTGGTACCTGAAATACCTTATTATGCCTCACTTGACTTCCGAATCACCTTTTATCTCACAAATTCTCCACCGATAAAATTGTTATTATTTTATTATTATTTTTTCACTTGTGAAATATTTTATCCTAAACTACTCCTTTCGTCTCTTATCAGTTTTAAACATTTTAATTGACTTCAATTTGCATTCGCTCAACTTTATTTATCACCATATCAAAGTATGGGGTATTTCATGAATGAACATGTATATGTATGTGTGGAGTAGTGATGTACCCAACTAAAATGAATAATGGTTTTAGTGGTTCGAGATTTGAACTCAATATATTTGATGAGTTGTATAGATAATGTAACGATTAAGAATCTTATCAGAAGACGATTTATGGTGACCTAAGGAATTTTGGAGAAATAGTTAAGGGAATATAATCTATAGTACGATTAAGCCATATGAGATGGATTAATAGGATTAAGAAGATTGAAATTTCCTAAATGCAAAGTAAACATGAAATATGTAGAAATAATTAAAGCCATTAATTTTCCTGAACGCTGAGGATATGTACAGGAATGAGTATGGCGTGTTAATGATATTGTAAACTACACAATAGTGTATGAGGATAGGATGAATGAATGAAAGTCGAGAAGTTTGATATGGAATGAAGTAATAAGATAGTGATTGGTATACCTAAATAAGAATAAAATGTGATCGAAATTGGTATGATTGAGATGGAGTTATGGTTCAAGCTTAATGATAGTAATAGAAGCATGCTTGGTGTCTCGATATAAGAGATCATAATTGTGAAGGTTATTATTGATCAGATTTTAAAGGATAATAATAGACATAAGTGAAGTAATCGAGTTGAATTGGAGGTAAATGAGGTGAACAAATCGAAATTCCTTATAAAAGGGAAGACATAAGAAGTTGAGCATTAGATGAGAAAACAATACCCCATATTTTCTCTGAGTTTAGTACATGAAATTTTGAGGTCAAAATTTTATTTTAAGGGGGGTAGTGTTGTCAAGCCCGACCTTATAAAATACTTGTCATGTCATTCATATGATTGACAATATGCTTGCATACTTGGAAAGCCCCGAAAGAAAAATCGTTAAAAGACGACAATGTACTAAATGGTACAATTAAGTTAATTTAAGCCTCGAACTAGATCAAATAGAGAATTTAAAATGAAATTAAGAATATTAAAGTCCCAAAATGGTTTAATATGATGATTTGGAGTTCGATGATCAATTTGGAGTCAAACAAAAATTTTTACTGTCCAGGGGCAAAATGGTCATTTGCCACCCAGGGACATAATGGGAATTTTTAGAAAAGAATTTTTTTGGCCCCATTTCACTTATTGGAGTACGATTTGAGTATTGGAGTATAATTTGAGGGTTTGGCAGTGAAAAAGTTTAATTTCGGTGATTTTTAGAGTGTAGGGGCGAAATCGTAATTTTGCCACTCGCGGACAAAATTTGAGATTTTGAGAGAATTTATATCAAATTTGTCAAATTGGAGAATGGTATGAGTATAAGGGATGAAAAATATGTCTATGGGCAATTTTTCAGTTTTTGGGGCAAAAATGTAATTTTTGACTTTTACGGGGGCAGAAGTGTAAATTTTAAATATTACTCCACCAAGACTTTGGATAAGTCTGAGAATTTTATCTAAGCTATGGATATGTGGGACAAGTGTATGGTGAAAATTTGGAAACAAATGGATGGCTAGAATTTAAGGAATTAATAAAACATTAAAAAA
>NC_030852.1:12868576-12872914 GCF_000208745.1 Theobroma cacao
AAATTATTATTTTATTTGTTTAAGTTGGAAACAGTTTAAAATCTTTTAGAATGTGGTATTTGGAAACAGTTACCCACAGGGGAAATGAGAAGCTGATATTAAAGCCTTGCGGGGTTTCGGTTGACATTCCAGGTAATGAATGTCGATCGAGACGTCGCGGCGATTGTCACGGGCTCGATGGGAGTTCCGGGTCGTGACAACTCTTACTTATTAATTATCATTCAAAAGATGAATGTAGATACATGTGAAATGGAACTTTCTTATGAATAGAACATAGAAATGTTTGTTCAAAGAAGAAAGAAAATTCACATAGTGATATGATTTGGTCCATATCTCTCCAATTTATATGTAGCAAATTGTAATTGTCACGACCCAGAACTCCCATCGAGCCCGTGACAACAGCCGCGACGTCTCGATCGACATTCATTTTTTGGAATGTCAACCGAAACCCTGCAAGGCTTTACTATCAGCTTCTCATTTCCTCTGTGGGTAACTGTTTCCAAATACCACATTCTAAAAGATTTTAAACTGTTTCCAACTTAAACAAATAAAATATTAATTTTCGTCTCACAGGGATATTTTTGTCATTTATCCCAAAAATCTCAAAATCATCTAAAAATATAGTATGTAAGTGGAAAACACATATTTCATAATCAAAAATAATTTTGGATGTCTAAAACATTCGTTTAAAATGGAATTATGACTGTCATAATAAAATAAGAATGTTAAATAAAATATTCAATTTTCACATAAAATGATATTTTAAGAACACTGCATAAATAATTTTTATAGCGTAAAAGCAAAATAAATTCTTACATACCGTAATATAGATAACCAAAGTATAGAATTTAATTTATAGTGACACGTGGGCCCACGAATGACCAAAAGTATCAAAAGAAATGAACCTACAGTCTTTGGATGTGGCAAGTTCAACTGTAATCCTCGCCAATATCAGTTATCTACAATCTATTATGAGCCTGAAATGGGTGGAAATGAGGGTGGTGAGATTATAAAATCCCTGTGAGTAAACAAACATCACTCAAAATATCTAAAGTCGAGTAAAAGGAGACTATTAAAACATTTCATCAAACTGTGATTTATCATCCTTCAACTTATTTCAACCAAACGAAATCAATTTATTTAAAGCAAGTAATTAGTATGGCTTATGAATTTCTTAAAAAGCTTGGCTCATGCCAAAAATTATTATCATACTTAGTTATTTGGGATACTTTGGCCGAGGGCTATCCCAACTGAGTCTGCCAAGGCTATTAGAAAGTCATGTTTTTATTTTGAAAACATAGCCATTCCTTGGCGTTGGCCAAGTTCCCCTTTACGTGGTGGTTTAGCGTGAAGTGAACTCTAAAAGTTATACCTCGGGAGTTACCCTACTCGCCTCTCCAACCGAGGTAAAAATATAACAGGATTCCGTGCCCCTCTAATAGGCTAGTCCACAGAATCCAGCCCACTGCAGCAGGTCAAACCCACCATACAATAAAATTTTGACAGCATGACAGGGCTAATATATTACTACCCAGCCTGCAAGGGTAAAATAAAGCAATTCATATAATTCATAAAAAACACAGCCCAGCCAGTCATGCCAATACAATAACATAAGCCATTAATTCAATTTTAAATTTACAACATATCAGTGGTCTCCAATTACTCTATTTTCAAAATCGTTATTTCGTTTCAAGACAATTTATAAAATATTTTCATTTAAACTCATTTTGTTTACAAAACATAAAAATTTACCATTTGAACTCATTTTCATAAAATTCACCAAAACCGAATAAAAACATACTTTAGATAATTAAAATGATGGTAAGGTTACTCACCGTGTCTAGAGTGAGGATTTTCGAAATACTCAGACTATTGGTCCTCGGGTGCAATTCCCTTGCCTTTATCGGAGGACTCACCACCTTGACACAGTACAAAATCGAGAAATTCACCACATTGGTACTAAATTGAAATTAAACTAATTTAGACTACTAATGCTTGATATGGAATGCAAAAATGTCTAAATTTTTGCCTAAATGCGGTGTTAGCCTATTTCGGTCTTTTACCCGATAAATCGATATACGCGTCCGTTTAAACTCCAAATTAATTTTTTTCAGTTTCTATACCTCAATTGCACCCAAATTGACTTAATGTCCCTCAGTGTGGTGCAAATTATCAGTCTCGATAGCAAATTACGAAAATACCCCTAGTGGGTAAAAATTCATATTTTTGCTCCGAAAATTCCCATTATTTTTCTAGGCTCATAATTCATCATTATTCATCATAATTCCTCAAATAAACATCAAGATCAGCAGCCAATATTCCCCTAGAAAATTCGGCATAATGGGTTTCAATGGGAGAAAATTATTTCTCTAGCTTATTTTTGCTATATTTCAATATAACCTAACTAAAATCACTTAATTCAATTAAAATCAACCAAAACTCAAGCTCAAAACTCATCCATGGAGGTTTGGCCAGCATGGGTGTCCATACCCACTTTCTAATTTTGCATGGAAATGGAAAAAAAATGCATGGGTAGTGAAAATCACAAGGAAAATCAATGAAATTTACCTTTTTAATGCTTGATTTCTTGATTTCTCTTGATTTTCCCCAAATTTTCAGGTAGGGTTCTTATTTGTTTTTTTCCCCCTTTTCTCCCCTGGTTTGGACAGCTGAAGAAGATGAGAATTCTGGAATTTTTACCTTTTTAAAGGCTAAAATAATATAATATTATTTTATTCATTTTTTAATGTTTTATTAATTCCTTAAATTCTAGCCATCCATTTGTTTCCAAATTTTCACCATACACTTGTCCCACATATCCATAGCTTAGATAAAATTCTCAGACTTATCCAAAGTCTTGGTGGAGTAATTTTTGAAATTTACACTTTTGCCCCCGTAAAAGTTAAAAATTACATTTTTGCCCCAAAAACTGAAAAATTGCCCATAGACATATTTTCCATCCCTTATACTCATACCATTCTCCAATTTGTCAAATTTGATCTAAATTCTCTCAAATCTCAAATTTTGTTCGCGGGTGGTAAAATTACGATTTTGCCCCTACATTCTAGAAATCACCGAAATTAAACTTTTTCACTGCCAAACCCTCAAATTATACTCCAATACTCAAATAATACTCCAATAAGTCAAATGGGGCCAAAAAAATTCTTTTCTAAAAATTCCCATTGTGTCCCTAGGTGGCAAATGACCATTTTACCCTTGGACAGTAAAAATTTCGATTTGACTCCAAATTGATCCTCGAACTTCAAATCACCATATTAAACCATTCTGGGACTTTAATATTCTTAATTTCATTTTAAATTCTCTATTTGATCTAGTTCGAGGCTTAAATTAACTTAATTGTACCATTTGGTGCATTGTCGTCTTTTAACGATTTTTCTTTCGGGGCTTTCCAAGTATGCAAGCATATTGTCAATCATATGAATGACATGGAAAGTATTTTATAAGGTCGGGCTTGACAGTATTATTCCAAACCAATATGATTCTAAGCATACATTGAGATGTATGTATGTAAAATCATAAAAAATTCAAAAGAGTTTGATTATTACTCTCACAAAGGATCTTGGATTTAATGGGAGTATGATGACACTAAGAAAGGAGTTTCTTAGTTATTACATGGTTACATTGGAATCTAACTCTTAAGATTTTGCATAGAGATGCCTAATCATATGATAAGAACTCCATGGATTTAGGATGATATATTGGAGATGTATTATTCATATGAGATGAACTACTAAATATGTTTTTCGTTGAAGTTATACACTTTGTTCTATTAAATGGTTACCAAAGGGTTGGATTTAATAGAATGCACAACTGTACTTATCTCATACACATGAGAAGGTTAATAGGAGTGAATACAATTCTTTGGTGATACAATTACATGGGATGCAATGTGTATACAAAAAAAGTGCCAAAATTTAAAAGGTGTGGATGACACAATGAAATGTGACAAATGCATATGATGCATACTACATAGTTTAGTTGGAATGGTTCCAAAGAAAGAAAGAGGACTATGTACATGTGAAATACCCTATACTTTGATATGGTGATAAATAAAGTTGATCGAATGCAAATTGAGGTTAATTAAAATGTTTAAAAGTGATAAAAGATAAAAGGAGTAGTTTAGGATAAAATATTTCGCAAGTGAGAAAATAATAATAAAATAATAATAATTTTATCGGAGGAGAATTTGTGAGATAAAAGGCGATTTGGAAGTCAAGTGAGGCATAATAAGGTATTTTGGGTACCAAGGAGACAAGATAAAATTTTTAGAATAAAATAATATTTTATTAATAAAATAATATTAAAATATTAATATTT
>NC_030852.1:12875699-12883548 GCF_000208745.1 Theobroma cacao
AAAATTGAGTATATGGAGACTGTGTTGAAATTTATGATTTTATATGTTATTGAAATTGGGGCTTATGACACTATGGTAGCATGATGGCTAAATTTTTGGGGTTGGCATGAAATATATGAACAATTTTGGATTGGTCTCGGTAGACTGGATTAAATTTTATTCGCCATATTATGCTACTGGAAATTTTATGGGTCTGGTGGTATATTAAACTGTCACTGCAGTGGTGGGGGTTTCCGTGGACTGCCTATGAGAGGGGCACGGTAACTCAATTATATACTTACCTCCGGGGGGAGATGTTGGGTGAAGTATCTCCTGAGGTATGATTTGAGTGCACCTCACGTTCGGGCCACCACGTGAGAGTGAGACTCAGCCAACGCCAAGGAACAGCTGTGTGTCAGATGTGAAAACATGTTTATAGGTATGGGTCATTGAACAGCCTTGGCGGTCTCAGTGGGATACCTTGACGAAGGTACCCGCGAGAATGATATTGGCAGGGGCCAAGTTTAAGAAATTCATAAGCCGAAAAATTTTGATGAAAAGAAATTGTTTGGTATAGATTGAAACGCATTTTGCGTTATGAACATTATTGATATATAACGTTTTTATATTGTCTCCATCTACTCGGCTTTAGATGCTTTTGATGGTAATTGTTTACTCATTGGGATTATGTAATCATAATCTCACCCCTCTTCCTATCCATTTTTCAGGCTCAGGACAATTTGTTGATAGTTGATTAAGACGAGAATTAATCTCGGAGTTGCATCCTAGAAAGTAAGGGTTCGTAGCCCTACATCTTCTTAGTTAGTTGGGGGCCCACGTGTCACTGTAAAAGTAATTTTGTTCTTCAGTTATTTTATTTAAAGTATGTATGAATATATTTAGCTTTTACACCATGTTTTTGGCGAGTTTCGATATTTTCGAAGAAAAATTATGAAAATGCCCTTGTGAGCCAGAAAGTAATATTTTATTATTTTGATTTGGAAATGACTTATGATTTTTTGAAATGTGAGATTTAATAACTGTCGGTCACTAGGGAGATGCGGAAGCTGATGCTAAGCCTTGCTGGGTTTCGATCGGCATTCGGGGTAATGAGTGCTTATCGGGACGTCGCGACGGTTGTCACGAGCTCAATGGGAGTTTCGGGTCGTGACATTACCCATGCTTTTGTTCTTGATTTCCATGGTTGAATATTGAGTTATCATGATGAATTCAATTCTGAAAAATGGGTATGGAAGAGGAATTGTTGTTGGAATAAGTTGATTTTAGACTATGTTAGTGTTTTTAGTTAGTTTAGCATATTTAGGAACAAAACAACAAGAAAAGAATTTATTTTCCTCCATAACCATTATTGGCCGAATTTTCTAAGGGAATATTGGCTACTGATCTTGATGTTTATTTGAGGAATTATGATGAATAATGATGAATTATGAGCCTAGAAAAATAATGGAAATTTTCGAAGCAAAAATATGAATTTTTACCCACTAGGGGTGTTTTCGTAATTTGCTACTGAGACTGATAAATTGAATCTCATTCACAGTCACTAAGGTAACTGAAGTATAATTGGAGTGTAGAAAGTGAGAAGAATTGATTTGGAGTTAAATTGGAGATAATAGGCCGAATTAGGTCAGCACCGCATTTAAACGGTAGTCGAATAAGTGGTATATCATATCATGCATATATATCGAGCCTGAATTGATTTTATAAAAGTCAAGCATTGATGTGGTGAATTATGTATTGTACATTGTGGATAGGTGGTGAGCAAAGTACACTGGTAAAAGTACAAAGATTGTGCTTGGAGACTGGGATTAGGAGTACATCGACTCCTAGAACTGTGAGTGAACTTATTATCGTCTTAATTATCTAGAGATGTTTTATACAATTGTGTGATTTTATCGAAAATGGGTTTAAATGGTAAATTGCTATGGTTTAGGAGAAATTGCGATTTTATAAAATGATTTTATAAATTTTCTGGAAAAATCGAATACTGGTTTTGAAAATAGAGTAATTGGAGACTGCCTGCTTGTGTTGTAAATTTATGGTTTTAAATTGAATGGCTTATGACAATATATGAGCATGAATGGCTAAACTGATTTTGGTGTTAGAATTATTTGTACTGAGTATTTAGCCTTGAGAGGCTAGGTTGCGATAAATTGCCATGTCATGGTAGAATGAATTTTATTGATTGGTGGAGTATATATTAATTATTCACTACAGAGGGGGTTCCGTGGACCAGCCTATTAGAGGGGCACGGTAAACTCCATTATATTCTTACCTCGAATGGAGAGGCGCATAGGGTATCTCCTGGGGTAAAGCTTAGGGTTCACTTCACGCCAAACCACCACGTGAAGGAGAACTCAGCCAACGCCAAGGAACGGCTGTATTTTTCTCAAACTAAAAATATATTTTAAGTGTATACAAAAATTTTAACCACCTTGGCGGACTCAGTTGAATGCCCTGCGTAAGGTATCACCGAGTATGAGTTTTGGCACGAGCCAAAGTTTTAAGAAATTCATAAGCCAAGTTGATTACTCGATTTATATGGATTGATTTTATTTGGTTGAAATGAGTTGAAAGGTAATGAAATTACAGTATGATGACTTATTTCAATTGTCTCCATTTACTCGACTTTAGATAGTTTAGATGGTATCTCCACCCTCATTTCCTCACATTTCAGGTTCGGGGAATTCCATAGTTAGCTAACTTTGACAAGGACCTTCATTGGGACTCGAATCGGTAAAAGCTGTAGGTTTCCAGCTTCCGATGCATTTTGGTTAGATGTGGGCCCACGTGTCACTGTAAAAGAAATTTTATGTTTTGGTTATTTGCTTTATAGTATATATGAATATAATTAACTTTTACGCTATAAGAATTATGTACCGATAGTTTTATGAAAATTATTTTACAAGAAAATAGTTTAGTTTATTGAATATTTTTATTTTATTAAAATGGCCAAATTTTCACTTCAAATGAACGTTTTAGATACTTAATTTGTTTTTAAATCATTAAATATATATTTTCTGCTTACCTATTACATCTTTAGCAAGTTTCGAGATTTTTGACAAAGATGACGAAAATGCCCCTGTGAGCCAGAAAACAATATGTTATGTTCTGATTTGGTAATGATTTGTAATCCTTCGAATTTTGATATTTGATAACTAATGCTCACCGGGGAAGTGCGAAAGCTGATACGAGAGCCTTGCGAGGTTTCGATCGACATTTAGGGTGAAGAATGTTTGTCGAGGCCTCGCGACAGTTGTCACGGGCCCGATGGGGAGTTTCGGGTCGTGACAACATGTATATAATTAAAGTCATATATATCCTATTAAAAGGGCTCTAATAGGAACATACTTAGATCGTTAGTCCATGGAACTAATAAAAGGTTCTGAACATTATTAATGTAACAATGGAGCCATATTAGCAGAACTTGGGTCTCATTGAATCTAAATGTAGTAATATGACATGATGTGATGCATGGACATCACGAAGATAGATAAAAGTAATTAACAACATTGAAGGGCACAAGTGAGTCTACATGCAGACACGATTGCTAGATGGATTGAATCCACATACGATGAGGTAGCAATAGATGTTGGGATGAGCCTTGCAGCCAATTGGGATTGCTTAAGGTTTGATTCCAATCATGCAACAGTATCATTCATGTTGAATGATTAGAGGTTTTCCTTCATCAATAAGACATCAATTATAATGAGTTATAAGTCTAGTTGGATGAAGTTCATGAGATTAATATGCCTTGCAATGGAACCGTAATGGGTTGTCGTTATGAGATCCTTATGCATCAAAGCATAATCTCAAAATGTTTCTGGTCAATGTATCATTGAGACTGGACATCAATGATACTTAGAGACTGGTATATTCTATGTTCCTTACTTTGGAAGTCAGCAATCGATCTTATAGATTGAAGTATAGAGATACTTGAACTAGAATATAGGTGCTTGCCTAGGAAAGCAAGTTCACTGAACATGACCTGCCATGACAAGTGCATTTGGTAATACAATCCAGTGTCTATGCAACACTTCTCATGTGTCAGTCGTGTAAATACTTCTTAGACTTGAGACACCAGGTTGTCTTATATGTGGAGTGCTATGCTTTGATTTCATCCCTACAGGTGCCTAACTAAGGATTCCAAAACAGGATGCTTTTGGGTATAGTACGAAGCATGTGAAGGCAAATGAGTAGTCAAGATAGGAATCATCACCTCAAGTGTTTTAGAGGACATTTCCTATCAGTTCTTGGTTAACATTAGCTTATTGAAGTCCTTGACCAAAGCGACATGGAGATTATGAAAAAGGTTTCATAACTCTCTATAAAGCGCTATAACAAATATGGAGATCAATAGGAATAGATACTTGTAACACCCAGTACCCTCGTATAGAAGTCAATATGACCTTATCAATGAGACAAAGGGTCAATGGATGCTGATTTAAGTGCCAAAGGATGGAGATGGATGAAACGAGTATTTTAAGATAAAATATTTCGCACGTGAAAAAGTAATAATAGAATAATAATGTTTTTATCAAGGAAAAATTTGTGGGATTAAAGGTGATTCAGATGTGAATCGGGGCAAAGTAAGATGTTTTGGAGCCCCAAAAGGCCAGTGAAAAATTTTGAAATATGTTGTTGAATTTTCTACTCACACAAGTGCACGTATCACAAAGATAATATAGAGATGAGTAGAGTGTCGATCCCACAGAGAATTGAATAAATTCTTACAGTTAAGTACTAAAATTAACACACCTTAATTTTATCTAAACAAATTAAAATTAAAAAGGAAAATTTAAATTAATGAACTAATAACAAAAACTAAAACTTAATCTAAAATCTGTTAGCAAATTTACTTTATTAAATGTGAATGACTACCAAACTTAAGATTATGATATCCCTTAATACTTTATTTGATTATTGTCTCTCTCTCTTAATTTAGTTTAATAGATCAAGTTGCTAACCTAGAGTCCTAAATTATTTACAAATCTCTGTCGAATTTCTCATAAAAATACCTTCCCAATTAATTTACTATATGTCTATGCAAATTAAATTGAAGAAAGATTCATTAAGTTTGTGCTCTAATTTTGGCTACGTATGGCTTATAGGTGTATGTCTACCCTATATGCAAATCAAATCACCTAATTAACAAAATGTATTCAAACATACGCTATTTTATTCAAGGTCTACCTAAATCTCCTTTTTCAAGGTTTAACTTAGGTTTCCAATTCAATCTAATTGGTGGCCAGTCAACTAGAAGCATTAAGAACAAAATAAAATAAACAACTTAAATCTATCAAACATATGTAAAAGAGAGATAAATAATTCAGACTATATATTGAGTTCAATCATAATCTTAGATTAAGAATTTAGTTCCCTATCAAGTCATACATCATCACTAAATAAAATTTAAACATTAAAACCAAGGGAATAAAAGAATAACAAAAAGATAGAAAAAACCAAGAAATGTATTCTTGATCTCCAAATCTCCTTGAATTCTTCAAATTCCTTCAATAACTCTGTAGCTTGACTCTCAGTTGTTAATCTAGTGTTTTTCTTCTCTCTCTTAAGTCCTCCGAAAGGTTATTTTTATAGGCTTTGAAGTTAAGCCAAGTTGGGTGAATAAAAAAGTCAATTTCAGCTGGGATGTCCTCATCAGACTATGTAAGTCGCGGCTTTGCCAAATTAATTAACAGAAATCGTAATTGCTCTAGGACTGCTGCAGTGCGTCAATTTCGACAAGAATTTGACTATTCTACAGATCGAACTAAGTGAAGTAGTAAACATAAAAGTTGTAGATCTTTCTCTTATCTTTCCAATGGTTTAAAAATTACTTCATTTTGAGCTTTTTAGAGAAAGTTATGCCTAAAATACCAAAACATATGCATTGGAAGTCTGCACCTCGAAATTGCTCTCCTTCTTCCATTAAAATTCTTCTTTCATCAAACACCTACAAAATCACAAATAAATCAATAACAACCTATCTTAATTATATCAACACCAAATTAAGCAAAAAATTAATCAAAATTAGATTGACTCACCTAAAATAAGTAACTTCAAATAACTAAATAAAACCTATTAATTTTTATGCATGACTACAAAAACCTAACCAAATTATTATCAAAATTAAGCTCAAATAACTCTATATCATAGAGTTATTAGAATAAAGTAATATTGTATTAATAAAATAATATTGAAATATTAATATTTTATTCGATGTAAAAATTTTCCATGAAGGAGAAATATATGGTCAATCTAAGTGAGGGAGAATAAGGATGAGGAAATTTTAGAGAAAACAATGATGGTAATGGGGCCCGCGTGTCTTTATTAAATAAAGCTAGAGTGGGTAAGTAAATATTTAAATATTATGATGTTACCGCGTTGAATAATAAATTTGATATTTTATTGGTACAAGTGTTAAGGAAGAAAAATGAAAAGAAATTAGAATTAAAAGATTGTGGGAGGATACAATTAAAAATGGTGAAAACCTTGAAGGGTAAAATGGTAATTTCTCATAAAGCTTTGGAAGCTTTGACTCTCCATCCTTATCCCATGGCTGACCATTATGTCCAAGGCATCATCTTCCTCCTTCATCTCCTCCCAACGCCATTTTTGTTCCTCCACCATAAAAATCAAGATTTTCATTTTCTTTTCCTTCTTTTCCTTTTCTCTCATTTTCTTTTCTTACTCCTTCCTTCTCCTAACTTCTTGGGCATCAAACTTACAACTTCTAATCCCAATTTCCAGCACATCTAAACTGAAATACCCCATACTTTGATATGGTGATAAATAAAGTTGATCGAATGCAAATTGAGGTCAATTAAAATGTTTAAAAGTGATAAAAGATGAAAGGAGTAGTTTAGGATAAAATATTCTGAAAGTGAGAAAATAACAATAAAATAATAATAATTTTATCGGAGGAGAATTTACGAGATAAAAGGCGATTCGGAAGTCAAGTGAGGCATAATAAGGTATTTTGGGTATCAAGGAGACAAGATAAAATTTTTAGAATAAAATAATATTTTATTAATGAAATAATATTAAAATATTAATATTTAGTTGGATGTCGAAATCAGTCATCAAGAAGGATTATATGGTTGATCCAAGTGGGGGAGAAGATGACAAGCCCGACTCTATAAAAATATTTATCATGACATACATGTGATGGATAGCATGTTTGCATGCTAAGAGAGTCCCGAAAAATTTACAAAAGTCGGTATTGTACCTAGAGGTACAATAAAGTTGATTTAAGTCTCGAACTAGATCAAATAGAGAATTTATGATGAAATTAAGAATTTTAAAGTCCCATAATGATTTAATATGGTGATTCGGAGTTCGAGGATCAATTTGGAGTCAAACCGGAATTTTCGCTATCTAGGGGCAAAATGGTCATTTGTCACCTAGGGACAAAATGAGAATTTTAGAAAAGATTTTTTTGGCCCCATTTGACTTATTGGAGTATAATTTGACTTATTTGAGTAAGATTTGATGTTTAGAAGTGAAATTTTAATTTCGATATAATTTGGAGTATAAGGGTAAAATGGTAATTTTACCACTCCAGGGGCAAAATTGTAATTTTCCACCACCAGGACATTTTTCCAGCACATGGTCTTCCTTTATCCTCATTTTGACCATTGACTAATTGTGTGGTGTAGATAAAAAGGATTAAAATTTTAAAATTTTAAAAATGGACCAATAAGAAAATGACATGTGTCATACCTTTATTATTTTATTGTTTCTTATTAAAAACCCATAAAATCAGCCCATTTTCTTCATATGGCCGGACAAGCACGGAAGAGAGAGAAAGAGAGGAAGAACAAAGGGAAAAACAAGAAAACCTAGGTGAAAA
>NC_030852.1:12884320-12896185 GCF_000208745.1 Theobroma cacao
TATGTTTTAAGAGAAATTGTGATTTTATAAAATGATTTTATAAATTTTCTGGAAAATCGAATATTCGTTTTGAAAATAGAGTAATTGGAGACTGCCTGCTTGTGTTGCAAATTTATGGTTTTGAATTGAATGGCTTATGAAAATAAATGAGCATGAATGGCTAAACTGAATTTGGTGTTAGAATTATTTATACTGTGTATTCAGTCTTGAGAGGCTAGGTTGCGATAAATTGCCATGTCATGCTAGAATGAATTTTATTGATTGGTGGATTATATATTAATTATTCACTGCAGAGGAGATTCCGTGGACCAGCCTATTAGAGGGGTACGGTAAACTCCAGTATATTCTTACCTCGAACAGAGAGGCGCGTAGGGTATCTCCTGGGGAAAAGCTTAGGGTTCACTTCACGCCAAACCACCACGTGAAGGGGAACTCAGCCAATGCCAAGGAACGGCTGTATTTTTCTCAAACTAAAATATATTTTAAGTGTATACAAAATTTTAACAGCCTTGGCGGACTCGGTTAGATGCCCTGCGCAAGGCATCACCGAGTATGAGATTCAATCTCGCTGCAGCGAAATTTTTTATCACAAAACAGAAAGTTTCTCACTGTAGCGAGAAGCTACAGTAACATTCTTGTTGCAGCAAGATTTTCGACCAACCTTACCCCTCCAACCCGAGAGTTTCATTCTCGCTGCAGCGAGAAACAAAGCAATGAGAAAAAAAGTTTCCTTCCTTTCAAGAAAAAGCCATCCTACTGAAATGACAAAATCAACATAAAACACATAAAGATTTCCAAAGTTCAACATGCCAAATTCATATGCATTTCAACCATAAATCATATACATGAGTTTTCATTCTCTAAACTGGATAAATACCAATACCACTATCATCACATCCAGCTCATGTGCATCCCCCCACATCGTGCACACGGGCACTATCATCATCACCATTACCAGCATGTGCATCCCCCCACATCGTGCACACACACTGTTATAATCATCAAACAATATCAACCATCATGCACAACATATATATATATATACCAACATATCAATTGCATGTCACAACATAAAATCAATTTATCAAAGGCTTGTTCCCAAAGCACTCGTTTTTAAGGAAAGTTGGATAAAATTATTCAAGTATATTGTGCAAATAAGTTTACATTCCCAAAACAATTTTGAAATGCAAGTCCACTCACCGGTATGTTGTTGGACCTTTAATCGACTCTAACTTTCCTAATGGTTCAAATGGGGCGATAGAGCTTCGTTGGAACCTACCATTACATTAGCATCACCATTATGTTAATTCATATACTATAAACCCTAAAAGCTATCTCTTAGTAAATGGCTATCTATCTTCACTACCCTAATCACTCAAATCCACCTCAACTACAAAACATTCACAAGTCTACTTACTAATCATTCTCAACACTAAAAATCAACTTTAATTTACTACTCACCTTGAAATTCTTTCTAACAATTTCCAAGCTATTATAGGGGCTTTCTTTCTCTCTCTAAACACCTAGCTAGTGAGAGAAAGTATGGAAGTGGGATTTTTCAAGGGTTTTAAAGTGAGAAAGTGAAAGAGCACAAGGGTTCTAGTCAAAAGGGCACAAAAGTATGAAAATTAGAGCTAGAGAGAGAAAGTTATGAAAGTTTCATATTAAGCTTCCATGGAGGATGGAAGCAACGTGAGATGGAAGAAGAAGAAGGAGAAAAGCTGCTGGAGAATGAAGAAGCTGCTGGAAGAACAAGATATTTATAGCCCATGCTTATCCACTTCACTTAGATTACGAAAATGCCCCTCCACAAATTAGCTTGATCTCTTCCAATCCTTTATGCAATCTTTTACTCTTTTGACACTGGGACAAGGTCCACAATGGTCTAGAAATGCTCGGGTTCATGAAAACTTAAAAATTTTTACCCGAGGTGAAAAATGACCATTTTGCCCTTGTTGTAGAAATTATTGAAACTTCTAGTTTTCTTTGTGTTTTCATCATTACACATCATTTATGCGGTCTTATGCCTATTTAGACTTTAAAATATAATAAAAATTTCTTTTGGGAGCTTATTAGAGGAAATGACAAAATTACCCCTAACCCGTGTTACGGCGTCTATGCCTAGTTACAAGCCTATAGAGGTTGAGGTCTCACATAGGCCACACCTATTAGGTCCTTATGTCGGTCATGGCCCGAGAATTGGGCTGTGACAATACTATACCAAGCTCTTATCATCTTTGGGATATATGATGAATGAATGAATTACACTGATAAACTGTATGCTGAAAGGTTGTCAAAGAACCCTTTGACTTTCCTAACAATTGGGTGGCCATGATGCATTACTAGATGCCAATCTTGGTCTATGGAATTGATTATAAATTAAGTTTTAGACATAATAATAAATAGTTATAATTATAAAGCCTTGATTGCCAAATATAAAAGAAATTAATTTTGATTTTAATTTTCAAGGACTTAATTAAAAGAGTTTAATAAAGTAATGGGCCTAACATTATATTGTGTTAAATATTGAGGGCTTAATTGCAAAATTAAAGTTATTTTAACCTAACTATGTAAGTCACCTTTTAACTATTTTTCATATGAGAGTTTTTCACAATTGAAGAAAACCTAGTTTTTGTCAAAAAAAGAAAAGCGTTCTCTCTTTGCCACCACTCCCTTTGTGTGAAAGAGAGGTTCAGCTAAGATTGTGAAAAAGAAGGAAATGATAATTGTTGTCCCCTTCCCTTGTTGAAGGTTCAAGTGCAATCGTGTGTATTACCGTTAGAGCCCAAGCACTTGATTGGCTTGGGTTTTTGCTCCTTGTGGTGTTCACGGGATTGTTTCAGGGAGTGTCATTGTGATTACGAAATTACTTGACAAGGTAAGTTTCTGAAGAATAATTTATTTTGTGCTTTGTAAAACCAAGGTGATCCATGGGTGAAGGCATGTTTTGGTTGTTTAGTTATAAAGTTTAATTTTCTTTCCGCTACGTATTTTGAGCATGCCGTCCATAGCCAAACCTATCACTAACATTTCTAACAAAACTGAATTTGAATTTGACTGAACTAATGGATTAGAAAAAAAAAAATTGTAAATCCTCATCCAAACATGTCTTGTGATTAGGAAAATCATGCCTTTCTTCAACAATTATTTCTCCAACAGCCAATGGTCCTCAATTTCCGACACCTTCAATACCTCTACCACCGTCACTCGGATTTTGTACAAGATCAACCTTGCATGCAAGGTGATGAACTAGGGAATGCAAGATAACTTATTAACTTTGACTAACATAGTTCCTTAATCAAAACAATTTAGAGCCAATTTGCTAGGATCTAACTTAGCAAAAACACCCCACTTATGAACTGAGGTTCTAAAAAATTGATGATGCCATAAATGAAAAGGGATTTCCTCCAATCTAACCCAACAAAACAATTCCCGACTCAGCTCACTACTATCATAAGCCATTAATGTGCTTAACCATGGCCGAAAATAATTAAAATAGTCATCTATCAATACCCTCGTTAACTCTGAATTCGAGAAAGTGAAGAGTTCCTGAAAACCTCTAAGGTTCAAATCTAAATCTCAATTCCTTACATTTCAAGACCTTTACGTAGGCTATTTATTGAGCAACTAGAAATTAATGTACCAATAGCACTACGATTCAACCAAACAAGATTAGTTTTAGGAATAAAAATATTGTCCTTATTCAAAACAAATGCCTTAGGAGGCTGAGCATCTGTTGCTTTCACACTAAACATCTTGCTCTTTAGTCACCACCTCCCTAAAAGATCTCAAATTAGCTTGATTAGGTTTAGGTTTATTTGCCTCATTAGTAGGTTGTACCTTAGATGGATCTCCCATCTTCTTCTGAAAGCCATCCAGAGCATCTTTCAACAAGGTCGTAAGAGGGTTTGTATGCTTATCACGAACAATAGACAAAGGTCACTTAGGTTAACCAACCTCAAAAGCTTTTCTGACCAATATTCTTTGTCTGGATAACACATTCCATCACCAAACCAGATTGCTAAATGTTACTTTTTCTCAAAGCGATATCTTACGAAAAAGTAAGTGAGATTGGAATTCCAAACTCCACAAGGAATGAAAATCCACCACCACACCAAATTGATAAAACACTGATTTAATATTAGCCCAAGACATTCCTTTCACCAAATTATCAACAAAAACAGTATGAAGAGTTCACCATCATACTAACTCAAATTGACATTGAATCATTGTGCCCCAAAACCCTGACTACCTGTTCCCCATTGTTAGAGCTCCTCCACGCCTACTTACAGAAAACCTCTCAACTCTCTCTTATTTTTTTTATGAGCAACAAATATTTCATGAAAATTAATAATTGAAAAACTTTGACATAAAACAGTAAAAATTAACATAAAAAATTATAAAAGCTTGAATCATGCTCGTTTTCTGAGTAAAATAATCTTGGGAAAAAGCACAAACATATTCATGAATAATGAATGGGCACCTCAAACATCCAAGTCATGAATTTTTCATCAAACTTGCAATCAAACTTCTAGATCTCGATACATGTGCCACTTTTTGTATCTTTGAAACCCAGGCAAAACAGGTCTGCGACGAGGGGCAGTCGTGCAATTATAACAGCAACATCCCCTCAAATCCATCAAACAATTTGCACAGCATCTGGAGAGTAGAGGTAAATACAATCAATGCGCTGACAAGAATCATTAGGATAATCCTAGAAGCTGAGGTTCAACATTCATGCACAACCTAACCATCATCTACTCATTTCAAAGTCAAACGAAAATTAACAGAGTAAATCAAATTCCAAAGAGAGGCTTAAGAATATAAAAGTCCAGTTTAAAAGCCAACTAAACATCAACCAAAAAAAGTAAAGAAAAAAAAAGCAACAATAACCTCAACTGAAATAAATGGACTGATGCTGACAACACATGGTCACTTAGAGTTCTGAGGAGGATGTGATGGGAGAAGCATGAGAAAGCCATTAAACGTCAGTCGAACATACAATATAATTGGACCTAACAAAATTGATAGGAACTTGAAAGATTCACTCAACCTGTTCAAATCCTAACTTAAACCAATTCCAATTTTATCAAAAAAAAAAAAAACAAAAGCAACCTAAACAAGAGCATTGTGATTAAAAAAATAATAAAATAATTTTTGTTTTAAAAGTTTTCATTCAGCGCTAACTTCATCTGTCATGTTTTTTTAGGTTGAAATCTTTGATTAATACAATAATATCCAACTATAATTGTATAAAGTATTAGAATAAGCAATTGAAATAAATAACTAAGACTTGTGTGGATTTATTAAGATATTTTTAATAATAATAAACTTGTAATACTTCCTTTATCCTATATATAATGTCCTGATTTGACTTTAATTAATTTTTTTCAACTTTAATTGCATTTTAATTTCAAATAATCATTAGTACAATTTTAAAAATTAGTCATTAGAAATTTTGACTGATGTAGTTTTCAAATATATATTTATTAAAATTTAATGCTACAAAATATTTAAAATAATTTGCATCAAACTTGAAAAATTTTTATTGTAAGAAGTCAAACAAAGATATTATATACGAGACAGAATGAATAATATATATTAAAATTTGTCTAACAAATAATGATCAACATTCATATTTTTATTTACTTTACATCAAAAATCATATAGAAAAGTATTGCCAAATATTAGATTCAACCAATTAAGTTTATTGAGATATCATTTTATATGCCATGATAATAATTATATAGACATGTCACAAATAGATCAATTGTAAAAATAGGTTAAACCATTGAGTATTTTGATTTTGAATTTGTAATAATTTCATTTTCATGATATCCCATGGCCACCCATATGTAATTTTTTATCAGCCTAGCAAAATAATAACCAATTAAGGCCTATTTGGTAGAAAATATGAGAATTAAAATAATGCTTTCATATTTAACTAAAAGTGAACAAATAAAAAAATGAAATACCACGTAAAAACAATTTAATTTAATAATAAGTACAATTGTGTATTTTATTATTCACAAACATTAAATCTTAAGCTTTACTTGTAACATTCAATAAAATTCTAACAATCAAAAAACTTATTTACACCACTTCTATCTTTTAAAATTATGATATACCATTTATGCCTATCCGAAATTCATGGTAAATCTAGTTAGTAAATGATAAAATTACTTTTCATAGTTTGTGACCAAAGTTGTCAGGAGGAGAGAGATCATTTGTTCCCTTGTGTGATCTGATACCATATACAAAGATCCGCCTTGGAAACTAAGTAAAGGATGGACCAATAGTCCGTAGTACTAAAGAGTAAGCCAAGGTATTGCACCCAACTTTGGACTTTCAAACGCCCTCTTGACAACACGGTTTATTTAAGGCCTAACTTTTATGGCAAATGCTATCGTGCTATAGTAACAAGTCACAATGTGCCGACCTTCAACACTAATTTTGTAGTGATGTGAGGTGATCAATAATAAACTCCATGAGTTTTCTAATGCAAAAGATCCATCAGAGTGACAACTTCAGAGCATATGACTCATGTCATCACTTGCTATGAGAAGTGATTTATTACTAGCTACTAACTAAAAGGAGAAAGTAACCAAAGGAACAAACTTAGAAGCACATACTTGATATTTCACAAGAAAAACTTATAATTTTCAAAGCTTGAAAACTAAAATCTCTCTTTCATGGAGGAGTTGTCTTATATAGACATACATGAAACACATCTAGACAGACTGGTTACTATTTATGATAGTAACTTGACATGACCTGAACCTTCATGACATGCTTCAATAAAGCTTACAAGACACAACTTTTGATAAAGTTTACATGACAAATCCTAATCAAACACAGCTTTTGATAAAATAATAAAAAAAACACTAAAGGATAAATACTAAAAGACAAACATGCTTGGATTCCAGGTGGTGCTTTTTTTTTTTTATGCGATACTTCTTTTGATGCTTTTGTCTTCTAGTCAAGCTCTTTTGTCAAGGGAGATGTGACAACACTCTTGAACACTTGAACACATTAAGCACACTTAATTTAAACATAATTTTGATTATTAGCTATGATCATGGTCAAACGGAAGATTCAGATGAGAATTATCCACACCTAGAGGAAAAATAATATTCAAAAGTCTCAAGTCATTTGAGGTTGGAGATTTCCATTTCCTTTTCTAAGGGAATTTCTTGATCCATTAGTTTGGCAAAACTGGAAGATGCCTAGTTTAGTGTAAGTTGCTTGGCTGGACCTCATCATAATTCATTTGTAAAAAGGTCTTCAGAGTCAAAATTTGCTTCAAGATCATAAAGATCTATTTCAAAGTCATAAAGGTCTTTAGAGTCTTCCTAATAGATGGGGGGTTCTGGTTGCGGTTTTGTGATTACCAATGCCTACCAATATGGGTTCCATTCTACTAACCTAAGTTTGGACATATTGAATTCAAAAACTATGTTAAGTGGCTTGATTGTTGAGTTTGTAAACCTTTGTTCATAGATTTGTTCGTCAATTCTCAATTGTGTGATGTAACCATCAAAGTAATCTTTCCATGGTTGGTCATGAAGCTGAGACCAAATTTTTGAGAGTACTGTCTTGTCGAGCTCACAAAGTTGTTTATGGATTTCAACATACTCTTATGGATCAGTAAAGATCTTGGCTTGTGAGGATAGCTGTGTAGGGGAAGTATTATATAACACTAGCGTAGTTGCAGGACCTCCGAAAAGTAAGAACAACGTATGAGTGTGCCGCGTTAGTAAACGATGCCATGTCAGCACATCAGTGCTTATGTCAGCTCTATTAAAGGTAATTTCGAAAGGAAAATATTAGAGAGACTAAATTGAAGCAATTTCCAAAATCAATGGACTAAATTGTTGTGATTTGGAGTAAAGGGACTAAATTGAAAAAAAAATGCACTAGTATAGGGACTGTTAAGGTATTTTGACTTATTAGTAAAAGTCATGAGTTTGGTAGTCTCTACATCCTTAACACAAGTGCCGAGATCCATTGTTTGTTCTAGTATATTGACCCCTTTTGAAGTGCATTCTCGGTTAAGGCATCCTTCTTTGTCTTCCCTGAAGAAACTATGTCCTCAATTTCAAAATGTGTCATCATTAGATTGTAAGTCATGTCAGTTAGCCTTCAATCCCTAGAGTCAATAAATGAGCTGAGTTCCCTTCTGAATTAATTCATTCTGATGTTTGACGTCCTTGTACTATTGCGTCTAAGTCTGGTTTTAAAAATCGTTTTGAGTTATTCTTTATTTTTTATGCTGAAATAAAAACACAATTAATGTTTCTGTGCACACATTGCAAAGTGATAATGCCAAAGAATATTTTTCAGATAAGTTTCAGTCCTATATGACTCAAAATGGTATTTTTCATCAATCTTCTTGTGTTGATACACCCTCTCAAAATGGGGTTGCTGAGATAAAAAATAAACATCTCCTTAAGGGACCCGAGCACTTCTATTTCAGATGTAAGTTCCTAAATAGTTTTAGGCAGATGTTGTTTCCACAGCTTGTTTTCTGATTAATCGAATGCCCTTTTCTATTCCTAATGGTGATATTCCTAATATTGTCCTTTTCCCTTCCAAGTCTTTGTTTCCTAGTGAACCCAAGATATTTGGTAGCATTTTTTTTTTGTTTTTGATGTTCATCCCCAAGTCACCAAATTAAATCCAAAATCTCTCAAGTGTGTTTTTCTTGAGTACTCTCGTGTTCAAAAAGGATACAAATGTTATTCTCCTACTCTTAACCGCTATCATGTCTTTGCAAATGTCATTTTTCTTGAAATACTCCTTTTTTTTTCCTCATCTTCTATTTATGATAGTCAGGAGGAGGAAGATGATTTACTAGAATATACTATAATCCGTTTTAACAACACCCCCGATATTCCTAGACTTCGTCCTGCACCTGTTCGACCGCCTATTGTCCATGTCTATTCTAGACAACTAGAGACTTAGAACACATGCCCTTTACCAACCACTTCGTCGTCAGATCTAGTCTCAAGTGATCATGATCCTAGTCTTCACCTTCCTATTTCTTTTCGAAAAAGTAAACATCAGTGTACTATCCTATTTCATCCTTTGTTTCTTTTGATCACTTGTCCTCTTCTAGCTCCTTTATTGCATCTTTAGATTCTGTTTCCATCCCTAAAATTGTTCATGAAGCCTTATCTCCCCCTGGCTGACATGCTGCTATAGTAGAGGAGACGGTAGCCTTAAATGGTAATGGTACTTGGGATTTGATAACTTTGCCTGCAAGAAAGAAAGCTATCAAGTGCAAATGGGTGCTTGTAGTAAAAGTAAATCTTGATGGATTGGTGGCTCGTCTTAAAGCTCGCCTTGTAGCTAAAAGGTATGCTTAAACTTATGGTGCTGATTATTCTGATACTTTCTCTCCAATAGCTAAACTTACCTGTGTTCAGTTAGATATTAAGATTCTTTTCTACATGGTGACCTTAAGGAGGAAGTTTATATAGAGCAACCACTTGGGTTTGTTGCTCAGGGGGAGTTTGGGAAAGTCTATCCTCTTCGCAAATGCTCGTATGGCTTGAAATGAATTCCTCATGCTTGGTTTGGCAAATTCAATGAGGTAGGTCAAGAGTTTGGGATGAAAATGAGTATATGTGATCACTCAGTGTTTTATAAACAGTCTGAGGCTGGCATAATCTTCCTAGTTGGATATAAATTTTCCCCAAGAACAAACAATTCCCATATGAATCTTTCATTTGATGGTGATTATTACTAATCATCAAAAACATGTTTAATTATGTGTGCTTAGTGTGGTCAAATGTGTCAATACGTTGTCACATCTTCCTGACAAAAAACCTTTACTAGAAAACAAGCATCAAAGAAGCACCATATGGAATCCAAACTCGCTTGTCTTTTACTACTTTATCAAAAGTTGTGTATGATTAGGACTTGTCATGTAAACTTTATTAAAATTTATTAAAACTTGTCATGTAAGCTTTAGGTCATAAATAGTAACTAGTTTGTCTATATGCCATGTAGGCCTATACAAAACCACTCCTTCGCCATGAAATAAGCAAATTTTAGTTTCTAAGATTGGGAGATTGTATGTTTTTCTTGTGAGATATTAAATATGTGTTTTTATATTCATTCTTTTGGTTATTCTCTCCTTTTAGTAGCTAGTATGAAATCACTACTCACACTAGGTAAGCAATGACATCAGTCATGGACTGTGCATCAGAAAACTCATAAAATTGATTACCAACCAACGCATATCACTGCAGAATTAGCACTAAAGGCTAGTATATCATGGCCTTGTATTTGTCATAAAAGTCAAGCCTCGACTAGACCATGTTGCCAAAGGAGCATTTGAGCGTCAGATGTCGACTAGAATACCTTGACCTACACTTAGTGCTATGGACCAGTGCCAAAGATAATTAATAACTTAAAGAGGCATATTGCTACAAAATAATTTAAAGAAGTAAATAAATTTACTATTTATGTCTTTTTATATGATCTTTTTTTTTTAAATTTATCTTCTAAGATATTAAAATCAAAATTAAAGGTACCATAACCACAAATTTGAGAAATGTGACCTTCAAAATTTTAATTAAAAAATTTGTCATATACACTTTAAATTCCGCGAATGAGATTAAAGAGTCGACACACGTCTTATTATGGTTAATTATTTAATAGACCTATGACAACCATCTAACACCACTTATGAAGTTCGAAAACTTCACCATCGATGTAATACAAGTTAACCACACCAACTAACCTAAACTCAAGATGACTTTAAGTTATAGTCCGGTATGAAGTGACCCAAAATCCAAACTCAATTAGTCCCATCCAATCTCTATATATAACGTTTCCAATACAATTTTTATTTTATGGAGTTCACATTACGATCTTTATAAACATAAAGCTTCTATTGTAGAATATTACATGTATCCAAACAACATATAGAAGTCACTTGAGAGATAAAAAATGCTTCGAAGAACAACAATCTCGTCATCTTTAACTTTGCTTAAATTTTTTTTCACAAGTCTATAAGATATTATCATTCATTTTAGCATATTTTTGTTTTTCAATGTAGGTCATCCTTCACTGTGGCTTCCTAATGTCATAAACTATGGATAAATCAGAAATAGTACACTTAAACAAATTGGACTAAGTTCTAAAGAACCTCAAGCATGACAGCTAAAAGATAAAAGTAGAAAGCTAAAAGTTCAAACAATTGACAGAAAGAAAAAAGGACTTACTACAAATGAAATATAATTTCCCATGAGCTAAGCATCCTTTTCCACCATCAAGATCAGAAGTTTAAGCTCCTAAACTCATGCATCGGCTACCATCTATGCATTATCTTTCAAAAAATTCCCAATGGTCTAGAGATTTAATTCCAACTACTAAAACCACAATAGGATATATACTAGATTGGATTATTTTTAATGGCTATTTTTCTAACAACCACATGTATTTCCATCAAACACAAACAACAACCACGATCACTTGTTGAGGTTTTAATTTGGGGTCCATATGTATCTAGCACGAACTACATCTTCATAGCTTATGCATGCCAAATACACTATAAAAGGGAGAAATTCAGCCAAAAAATTATTTAAAAAATATATATAAACCAAAACTTACAGGAAAAGAAGGTTACAGTCGAGATTTGCACAGTTGCGATGCCTTAACTCAGAAACTTGTGAACCACAAACATAGCATTTAGCAAATTTATCATTCTCAAGAGCTTGTTGAGTCATGCTGGCTTCAATCAAGGTTTCTTCATTATAAGTAGATGGTGGAAGAGAAAGACGAGAGTCAAATGTGAATAAGTTCCCAACCCATTTCACAGGACCTTCAGTTTTGAGGTAATGAGAAACCCCTCCC
>NC_030852.1:12896516-12923350 GCF_000208745.1 Theobroma cacao
TGCAATACAAGTTAACCACACCAACTAACCTAAACTCAAGATGACTTTAAGTTATAGTCCGGTATGAAGTGACCCAAAATCCAAACTCAATTAGTCCCATCCAATCTCTATATATAACGTTTCCAATACAATTTTTATTTTATGGAGTTCACATTGCGATCTTTATAAACATAAAGCTTCTATTGTAGAATATTACATGTATCCAAACAACATATAGAAGTCACTTGAGAGAAAAAATGCTTCGAAGAACAACAATCTCGTCATCTTTAACTTTGCTTAAATTTTTTTTTCACAAGTCTATAAGATATTATCATTCATTTTAGCATATTTTTGTTTTTCAATGTAGCTCATCCTTCACCGTGGCTTCCTAATGTCATAAACTATGGATAAATCAAAAATACTACACCTAAACAAATTGGACTAAGTTCTAAAGAACCTCAAGCATGACAGCTAAAAGATAAAAGTAGAAAGCTAAAAGTTCAAACAATTGACAGAAAGCAAAAAGGACTTACTACAAATGAAATATAATTTCCCATGAGCTAAGCATCCTTTTCCACCATCAAGATCAGAAGTTTCAGCTCCTAAACTCATGCATCGGCTACCATCTATGCATTATCTTTCAAAAAATTCCCAATGGTCTAGAGATTTAATTCCAACTACTAAAACCACAATAGGATATATACTAGATTGGATTATTTTTAATGGCTATTTTTCTAACAACCACATGTATTTCCATCAAACACAAACAACAACCACGATCACTTGTTGAGGTTTTAATTTGGGGTCCATATGTATCTAGCACGAACTACATCTTCATAGCTTATGCATGCCAAATACACTATAAAAGGGAGAAATTCAGCCAAAAAATTATTTAAAAAATATATATAAACCAAAACTTACAGGAAAAGAAGGTTACAGTCGAGATTTGCACAGTTGCGATGCCTTAACTCAGAAACTTGTGAACCACAAACATAGCATTTAGCAAATTTATCATTCTCAAGAGCTTGTTGAGTCATGCTGGCTTCAATCAAGGTTTCTTCATTATAAGTAGATGGTGGAAGAGAAAGACGAGAGTCAAATGTGAATAAGTTCCCAACCCATTTCACAGGACCTTCAGTTTTGAGGTAATGAGAAACCCCTCCCTCCACGGTGTACAAATTTTGAAAACCCTGTTGTCTAACATAAAATATACCTCATTAGAGTTGACAATTTTCTCTAGTACATTGATTTGCAGAGTAATTTAACCACAGTGACATTTCATAAATATTTTATTAGTGATAAGTAGAAGTTAGATCATCCCTTGATTGGGCATTCCATCCTTATCAAGAAGCTACACTAATATTCTTCCATCATTCCAAATTTCCATGTACCCATTTGAGAATGCACAATCTTGAACTTCCTATCATTGCAAGCATACATTTCCATTCTAATTAGCAAAAACAGTCTAACATGCTTAAATACATGAATGTTATAAAAACTGCATTATAATGCCTAGGTTTTAAAAATTTTCTTAAGCATCCATAATATTTATTGCAAGCCAAAACTTAAGTTGCCTAGTACTCAAGTACTAATACAACATTTTTATCATTAGAGGTAAAATGAAGAGTGGAGAGCTAAACTACAAAACAAATCTACATTGATCTAACAAATTGTTATTTTGTTGGATAATAGGGCATTTTAATAGAAATTTTTAAAAAAGTTTTCTTTGGACTTGAAGAGTGGGCTATAGTTAATGTGATTTAGGCTCAACTTTGAAAAGGTGAAACTAGACATTAAAAATATATATCTTGAAAGTAGGTTACTACCCTACCAAATAATAATGCTTAATTCTCTACTTAAATGAGTTGTAAAGTGTAAGACCATAAGCCTAATCTACCATTGTTTACACATCCTATATACACCTTGCTCCCTTGTCCATATTGATTTAATTAGCCTTTTACATTAGTAGTATTTAGATAAGCTATTGAATCCAAAAAAGGTTTTGTCCTATTGAGCTCTATAAACCAAGTCTAGTTTACGGAATAGGGTAGGGATAGAATAGCTATTCCATATGACTAGAATAGAGTGGAAATGCGATACATGAGTATCTCATGCTTTGGTTGATGGGACTTGACTCAAGCAAGAAACTAAAGGTGTCAAGTGGTTGGAATAATACATGAGTATCTTATTCCCAACAATTTAGAATAGCCATTACCAAGGGGGGCTTTGATAATGGCTATTCAAGCTTCCCTTGAAATGGTTATTCCGAAAAATATTCATTCCATTGAACCAAATGCAGCTTTATCTCAGGAATGAGAATAAGTGCCCAACCAAGCACGCCTTTATTATCTTTCGCCTATTATCTCTATTTTCTCTTTTTCTTCATTTTTTGCTATTCCTTCTTGTCTTTCTTTGTTTTCCCTTTCTTTCCCCTTTCTAACTTTGTGTTCCCTTCTCTCTACCCTTTGCAACAATCTAGTCATTAGTACCATCAGTCGCAATCAGTGAGAGGGATTGGTAACCACGCACCGATGCCAATGACTAAGATCAAAGATGTTGGGATGCCAGATTGGTGCAATCACATTGTCACTAGTACCTGATCTGGTGCAACAGTAACTCTCACCCCGACAAATCAATAACTAGAGAGAAGGGGCATTATATGATTATTCAAAGTGGTCATCAACAACTTTTCGATGATCCCTTATCTTTCCTAGGATGAGGACAAGATGGGAATTACCAAAATGTAGAGAAGCAAAATCATCCAAAACTTAGTGTAGAAGTAAATTCCTTGTTAACACGAAATAGCTCTTCCTTGTCAAGGTGGTGTTTTGGAATGGATTTTCTGAGATAATCAAGAATAGATCATTTTGTGAAGTAACTATTTTAAGCCAAAAATTGAACCAAATGACAAAATAGACGTTCTTCATGGGATAGAACAAAAGAATAGCCTAGCTATGCCACCCAATTGTGGAGCATGGACACACCTCACCCCCTCGTGTATCAGTATCATGTCCGTGTTTGACATGGACACACCTCTGGTACAATAAATACATATACGAGGCAACCAAATATAGCAAACAAATAAAAAATAATATTATTTAGACCTTCCTTGTCAAGAAGGTGGTGTTTTGGAATGCATAGAAATGGAGAGAGGGTTGGCCTGAGCATCACAAAGGCCATTGTGATTTTACTAGCATAATATTGATGTAATTCATCGAAGTAGAAAAGAGGGAGGAAATGGTAAAAGGGGGCTTCTGGGTACAATTCGACTAGGGTTTCAAAGAGTAAAGTGGTACTAATTAGGTTTTGTGTAACAACAAAAAGTAACTTATGTACCATGGGGCATATAGTATGGGTTCAGTCTAAAAGATTTTGAAGCTTGTTGGCCCATAGCATTTGGTCTTAACTTATTTAAACTTTAAAAGCCCAAACTTGAAGGCTATGCAGCCTATTTACAAAATATAACTAAGATTAGTGTAATATAAAATGTTTTAAATTGATTTTACTTATATTAAAATAGTTCAATGCCTACCTAGTTACAATTAATTAAGTACACACACACCCATGTGCACACACAGACACAAAAGAGCATGTGTGCACACAGACCCACGAGCACGTATACAAAAACACGCATAATATTTTTATTGTCCTATCAAGACATGTCATGTCCTAATTTTTCAAAATTTTCCATATCATCATGTCCGTTTTATGTTGTATTGGACCCTATGTCCGTTTCTATGCTTCCTAGCCACCCAACAAAACATGGCCTTACTCTTTGGGTAGTGAAGACTCTTAGAGTTTATGATGGAGTGATGTTGGACTGTTATATCTTGGAGAAGTCATGCAAAAAGTACATCAACTGCATTAGTTAGCATTAAGATATTATGCAAGTGAGATACCTACTTAAGCCTAAGTCATTCCTTTACTTTCTTAATTTTTATTTTAAATTGTCTTTATCGTTGAAATATAAGATACGTAATTTGATGTGCATGTTTAAGTTTTTAATTGTTTTAAAATCCTTTTCAGAATCATGTATTTTTAAATTTTCATATAAAGCCTTACAAATTGCAAACATAAATGTTATAGAAACGAAAGAAAAGGAAAAGAACAGCTGGTTACCTTAGGATTGTAGAATATACATCGCAACGAATACCCCCAGTACAATACATCATTATATTAGTTTTTTGTTTATCAACATTTGATAGGAGATCTGAAGCAACACCCTGCAAAAAACAGAGTTGAGATAATGGACTACATTCATAACCAACGAAACAAGAGCCTAGAAAAGAAAGAAGAAAAAGGAAAAGAAAAGAATGATCCATATCACATTGCCACTATGGCAGGAAGTTGAACCCCAAATATGTATATTTTTTTCAATAAAACACTTCATTGATGTAAGATATAACAACAGTTGACAACAATGTGCTGAATCAGTCTTTCACTAGATAATTATGCCTTGTACCTTTCAGGTGTAGGTAGACTCTTCCAAAAGGAGGTCAGCTGTTCCTTTTCCAAAACCTTAAGTAGGTATACAGCCAGCTTTTCCTTTTACAACTGGAGGACAGCTTTTTATAACATCAAGCCTGCTGAAGATTGCACTCTGGATATACTAAATTTTCTTTCCATGTTTGTTCAATTATAACTTTTGTTCCCAGTTTATTGTTTTCCAACTCTCTAACAAAAAGGTAGATAAATAAACATAATAACAAATACAGCATATATGCAAGGAAAACTGTTTTAGTGAATAAGGCTTGCTTTTTCTTTGGTTTACTTGGAGGTAGGTACCAAACATATAGCAAATTTCATAACTATGACACCTATGAGCTTCTGCTTGGCATAAAATTGCCAGAAAATACATCCTGAGTATACTTCTCAGTAATTAGGATAAACTACAAACATCTAAAAGTTTTAGCTATTAAATTGCAGATCACAGAAAAAAACCTGAGAAAATCAATTAAAACTATGGCATGAAGGAGACACAATGAATTTATTTTTTTATCACCACTTATCCTATCAGTGTTTCATGACAATGGCATAAACAATCCAGTGGCAGGGCACAAGACCATAAAGACCATCATAGAGTCAAGAAAACCCGATGAAGTCCAGGCAAAAAACTAAAAGTATCAAGTATCTGCTTCCAGTACCTACTTGAGTCTGTCTCTCTACACCCATAGTTTGAAACTTCTAATTTATGCAATGCATCAGTGCAGTAAAAGGAAAGCTTTACAGATACTGTGGCAAAGCCTACTAACTCCACATCATGTAAACTCTCTGCAACAAGTTTACCACTTTATTTCTTAGGAGAATACTTCTATAAATTCATCACCTAAATCCAAGTATGACCTGTTTGTCCAATTTTGAACCTTCCAAAATTTTCCAATCTAAAGTTTTCTTAATCTTGCTTTTTCTTTACAACAGGATTTCTAAGTTGGTTTAATTGTTATATTTATGAATTTCGAAGGCCAATGCAAAACTGTTTAAGAAAAACCCTCTCAACATCTAAACATGACCCCATGTTTAAAAGTTCAAACCAAAATTTGAAGTCATCAAATTAACATCATACAAGCTTACCTCAATTGGAGAAAGCCCAAATGAAGTTCTCCTAAAGCAGTCCACATCTGGTCGTTGAGCACCTTGAAAATGACCAATATCCCATTCATAACCTGAATTCAAGGAATCCCAATGTCTTCAAACTTTTATGAAAGATTAATGATAAAGCATTATATAAGAATTCTATAATAAACAATTGCTTTTCTAATAGTTATCCAAAACTCAACTTGTACTCCATTTTCTGATTGCTCTTTGATCGTGGCTCCAATTCAACTTGAGACATATTTAACCGTTTATTTTTTCAACTGTTAATTGGAAGAAGAGAAATTTGAATTCAGGAATCTCTTAGAGATGTATGGGTGCCAGTCAGGCTATGACTGTAATACCTTAGTTATGGCAGAGCTAACATCATTTTTATGACATGCACTCACACCCAATAAATGTAACAAGGTCATCAAAGTTGGTTTCAAGAGTGACTTTCATGCAGCCACATACTGAAGCTTCATACTGGAAGCAGAAAAGTGAAGATCATTCAAAACTTTGACAGTCCCTCTCTAAACTCCAGTTTCTAATCTAGGAATAAGGAAAAAACAAACAAAAAGCTGACTATAGAGCTTCATACACCAGAAATCACTCCAAACTAGTACACTCCAAACACCTATATCAACAAATTTATAACCATAAAATTTGTCCCAACCCCTTATGCTCCTTAAAAAAAAACGAATTGAGTGGGTCATCTAACATTCTCAAAAAAATGATCAATTCATTTACAGCCTTACTAATTGCCTCCAGTTGCTACCCTTCCCATGATGAATGACTATAACCTTTGTTTAAGAGCCTAATGGAGAGTAGGCAGTTCTCTACCGCTAAAATCTAGTGCCTCAATCGCAAAACAAGAAATGTTCATCAACGAAATGATACCTGAACCAATCATTACAGTCCCATAATGATCACTTTGTAGTTCATTATTTCCATGAGTTATAGTAAGTACGCAAGTCGGTATTCATTACAAGAGTGACTATCTGCCTTTTAAACAGATACAATTTCTTTTGTAATCCTATAATTCTATTTAGCATTAGAATTTACTACATTCTCCATTGCAGATTCTGTACAAACATAGATCAATATATAAGGAACAAATAAGGATTTAGGAAAGACTCAAAATTATTCTTAGTTATAACAATAACTAGAGGAATTCACTTCAGGAAATTAATGAAGGGTATAAGTATTGGACAAGTCCCTACGCTAGAGCAAAATGTTTATTTAAGTCCCTCTACTCCAACTTTGGTTAATTTGATCTAAGTAATTTCAAACATGTCTTAAATCAAGGACAATAGATAACACCATTAAAAGAATCCGTTAAATCTTATGATGTGGCAATAACAAGGCACTTACATGATGAGTTTCGTTAACAAGTCAATGACATGATTCTTAAAACATTTTTGTTGACATGTAAACTTTGGAAATTAAAAAAATTCACAAAAAATCAAAGACATGTAGCCTTTTTTTGCCATTTGCCACAAGGCACCAAGGGTAGAATAAAATAAATAAAATCCATGTGTCTAAAAATTCCAGGTCATTTTTTATTTCTGTTTTTTCTTTTCAAAATTTTATTTTTCTAAAAGTAAAAAAGAAAAATGAAAATGAAGAAAAAGATTTATATAAATGGGAAGAAAGAGGAAAAGAGGAAGGAACAAAGCGAGAAGGGAAGGGGAGGGGAGCAGCAACTGTTGCCAATCTGGCCAGCCCTCCCCTGCCCCATCCCTTCTCACTCTTCCCTTCCTCTCCTTCCCTCTCTTGCCATCTCTCTTTGAATTTATTTTAATTTTTTAGTTTTCTGGTTTCTTCGATTTTTTTTGCTTTTAGATTTTTGGAATCTTTTAATTCAAAAATTAAAAAACCTTAGAAAAATTTAAAATAAAAAGAAAATTGACATGGTATTTTTTGTAGACTCGTGGCATAATTCAGTTGTGTGTTTTTTTGACATGTCATCTACTTGATTAACTCTCTTTCAAAAATTCATCATCAGCAAAAATAATATTTTAAAAAGCCACATTATTGGCATGTCAGCACCTTGTCATTGCCTCGTCTTCAGAATTAAAGGATTCCTTTAACGGTATTATCAATTGTCCTTGATTAAACACATTTGAAAGTACACTGATCAAATTAACCAAAATTGGAGTACAAGGATTAAAATGAACATTTTGCTCCAGTGAGTTGACTAATTAAGTACTTACAGCATTTGCGAAGAAGTTGAGCTTCCAAATAAATAGATCAAAGAGGAAACCAGTTCATCTATGGCAAAATTGATTGGCCACTCATCCTAACTAGAGAAATTATTTAATACCTGTCTATGCTAAAACTAAGAGCATATTGCTTTTTCAGAAGCACAAAAAATTGCTCAAAGGGTGGATCTTTACCAAAGTGTAGGTTTTTTCAAAAAGGAAAAAGGAGGAGAAAAGCAAAAAAAAAAAAAAGCATACAAAATTAAACAATCCATAACTGCTTATACAGAGCAAGGTCTTTCATTATGCAAACAGAAGTTAAAAAATCCATGTAGTTGATAATGCAAACAGAAATTAAACAATCCACGCAGTTGATCTCAATTTAACACTATTTGAATCAATTCTTAATACTTGAGTACACCTAGATTTTATTTTAACCATTTTCATGAGGTCTGTTGATGTTACAAATTCATGAGTTCAACAAAAATAAGTGCACCTCAAGCCAAAATAAACAGAAAATAGAAATAATAAAAATATAATTTGCAAAAAGAAATGCAAAAAGTTTGTTCACCGTTGAAGAAGCAGAAATAGATAACTGCCCCTCAAGCCAACCCACACATTGACACCTGTACCCTAGCAAAGGGAGCATGGTATAGGTAAAAGACAAATTTAAAATACAAGTAAAGCCTTTCTATCTATTCGCTTTGAAAATAAAACCTTTGAGAAAAAAAAAATTATAATTTGCAAAAAATGATGCAAAAATGAAGGCTATCATTTAAGAAGCAAAATGGAAAACAATCTACAATTTTGCACGATAACTATCTTTAGAATAAAAACTTGCATACATTACCCAAATACAGAACAGTTGCTAAATTCTTAATCACTCAAAATCTAAAAATAGTAATTTTATGGTATATGAAATACTTGAAGAGAAACAAGGGAGATGAGAGACCCTCACAAAAGAAGAAAAAATTGGAAAAATACACAACTAACATTCAGCCAGTCAAGGTTTTGTGGGCGTTAAATCATGCTTTTGCATGATAACAGAAAGGGAAGAAAAAGGTTTAAAACCCTAAGAGCTGTCAGTCTATGGGGAAGAGATAATCAATTCTCTAGCAAGGAGAAAAGTGATTTCGGTGTGGCACATATTAGGAAGAAAAGAATGCTCTCATTCATTCCTTTCACTAACAGCACAAGTTCACAGATATTCAGATGAAGCCCTTAAGTCAAAACCTTTTGAAACTCATGTATAATAGTCAAACTATACAAAATAGAGAGACTCAAACATTGATCTAATCAACCAACACATTATCCACTTGGTCAATAAAAACAGTCACCTATCCCCCCCATTCAACTGCATTAGACACTGAATCCAATGAAAGGAGGATTCTACAAACGAGACGCCCATAAAAACAACAAGCTCTACCTATCCATAACTAATAAGGTCACGCACAAGTTTGCACATGTAAAATGCATGGAAAGACAGTTATTGAACACAGGCCCAAATCAACTAGCCAGAAAAAGTCCATTAGAAAGCCTTGTCATCACCCAATCCAGACCAATTTAAATGTTATCCCCCGGATCCCTTCTCAAGGCCTGGTATTTCATGACCTAAATCAAACCTAGAATCCATCTACCTGCAAATATTTAAAAATCCATGCACACTGTCCCTTTGACCTGCATTAACTTATGTGGGAATGCTTCTTCCACGAGGCTGCTAACAACTACATTAGCAAGCCTAATTATATAGCAGCATGAATTAAATAAATGTGGTCACAGTTTGCACTACTGTAGCAAGACAATTTTTACTCTGCTGCTCTTGTTACCATAGCAGGTTTGCATTAGGGGGTTTTTTTAAACGACATGGATAAGGCTTATTTAAAGGTCTAGGAGTATTTATATATTAAAGTTTTGTGTTATTTAAAGTACTCTAATTGAGATTTTTCAGCTTTTAAGCACCAATACTGCAGAACTTGTTCCCTCCATTTCCTAACACTAAAAATCAGAAGACCAGCCTTTCAGCTCTGATTGATGTCTATTGCTATCTCCCTAAATTCTCATTAAGTCAACCTTAACTCTGGTTTGTGTTTTTTTCTCATCTCTAATCTTGCTCCAAGTGAAGCACCTATTTTCTAAGGTATCACAGCAATTAAAGAAGCATTTCACTTCCTTTCTGAAATCAGTGTCTCATTAAGACCTTGATACATAACCCCTTTCAACACAATTGCAAAATTCACAGAAAGATGTCAGAATGATGTCTCTACTTCTTCTGTATCATCATCTAATTCTCTGCAAAATCTAGTCTCCTCTGCCTCATCAAAAACTCTTTCCAGCCAAGCCATCATTTTTATCTCATTATAGCATTTATTTGTGTATCATTAAAATTATGATATTTTTTGAAATTACATCGATCCTTACAATATTACATTATCATGTGTTGCAGAGTTCCAGATACCCATTTTATCAGGCACAAGGGCAATCCTATGTCAGACAGTCAGGTGAAACGTAGCATAGAAAACCAGAAAAGCCAAATGGACAGCAGAATATTGTCAACAACCGTATCCAATTTCTTTTCTGGAATCCTTTTTGCATGTATTACTTGAAAGACAAACGTCCTTCACCTTTTCTATTCATTTATGCAATAATGCAAAACGTTTGACAGTTTTAAATGACATTCTATCTATAGCTTAGTTGATGGATAAACAAGTTCCATATTCATCTTCAAGAACAATCGTGCACATAATGGGATTTGGGTGGTCACCTAGATTTTTGTTTAAAAATTACGAAGTATACCACCACTTTTCCAATTAACAAAGCCACACAGAACCACTAAAATAACAATAAGTGCAACAACAAAAAATATCCATGAGATGTCTGAATTCCATCTATCAGAGTCCAGATCAAGAGATTTGCAAATACCGTTTCTCACGTCCAACAGAATATAGTCTGTACTAGGATTTGAATTTGACGCCTTGTCATTGTTATCTACTGCTTCCAATCTTTCTCTCCATTCAGATGGTGCTAGAGGTGTAGCTCGCATTGATGGATCAAGCAAAGGCAGGTGAGAAACTCCCCCTTCAAACTTAAAAAAAAAAAAAAAAAAAAAAAAAACTGTAATCAGGATGATCCTTCATTGATGCAGAAAAATACAAGGGGAGAGAAATATACAAAAGTACTTACAAAAGGATGAAGAATTATTCACTAAGCAAATTCAAAGAATAACATTATTTTCAAATACCATTTAATACTACACTGTTTAATCAATCATATAAACAAATCAAAAACTGGGAGCTCAAATCACCTATAATTATTTTTTATGACAATTCTACAATAATTCAATCCTAATCATCCATAGTGCAAGGGCACATCTAGAAGCATGGATACAGGTAAAGACAGGACATGTCTAAGGTGATACAACAATTTTAAAAAAAGAATGAGGATACAGGCACGGTAACTGATGCCAATAAAAAGATATTATATATATAAATGTATATTTATTTCAGATAATTTTAATTAATTTTGACTAAAAATTATAAAAAATATGCTAAAAACTCTCTCAAATCTTATAACACATGACTCTATCAACAATACTAAGTTCCTCATCCTATGATGCACATCAGTAGCAAGTTTATAATCTGCATTACTCAACAATTTTCCATTAAACCAAACAATAACATCAGTAACATGTAGGGCAAAGGATTCTGCAAGATCAGAAGGATAAGAAACAAATGGAAAAGGAAAATCAATTGGTATATGTAGTTTAAAGCCAAATACAGTCAAATGGATCTTTTCTTCCAGAACGGATCGGAAAATTATCCATAGCACGCACCATCATTATTATTATTATGTTTCCCTCATAAACTTCCAGACTGAAACTGAAATTAGTGGGAAAGGTGAAGAAAATGAAAGTAGGGAGCATAAAGAAAATCGAAGGGAGAGATAGAACCAACAAGATGGAAGCCAATTCCAATTACTCAATTGTCAAAATCCCCAAATCCAAATAACTCTAGAGAACTTAATTAATGTAACAATAGCCTAAATAATCTAAAACATAATAAATATTTATAAAACTTACAATTAAGCACATAAAATATGACTCTGCAAGGAAAATCTTAAATAGTTTAATCCCTCAGGCAACTTCCCTCTATCCAACATCATTCTCCCCTTGTCAAAGAGAACTCAAGATTGACTTTTTTAACTGTTGGAGTAAAAGAACTTTCTATCTATCCCATGAATAGCAGCGTCAAACACATTCTTTTTTGCAACACAAACATCACAAAGTCACTTGCATCTCATTCTTGAAAACCAATGGTATAATGAAGTAATATAATGTTTTTGACCAAATTCCCCATTTGATGTGATAGCCACAGGCTTGATCTCCGCATCTGAAAGAATAAAAGCAATGGATGAATCTTCATTAGGCACAACATTCCTAAACTCCTGTTTTAATTGGACAACCATTAACTTGATCTTTAACATTTCAAGTCCAACTTGTATATTCTCAGTATTTTCCATTTCAAAATTTGGTTACGCCTCTAATTCTTCAAGTGGCTGTTTACCTAGCACCTCTTGCTTACCAAATTTTCTTTGTTCTACAGCATTTTCCTTTTCTTCCTCAAGGATCTCAACAACTAGTGAAAGTCTCTCTTCAGGTCCCTAAACCTCTTGAATCTTCACTGCAATAACCTCACACTTGTTACTTATGATACTTCCCAACAAATTAGAGGAACAAGATTGAGACCACTAATAGATGGAAATACGCTAGATAAACAATCAATTTATGTAGCACTTTTTTTCAAATCTTACAGGTTTGATTGTTATTCATACATATATTTAGCTTTTAAGTTATTTTTTCATTAATTAGTATTTTACATAATTTTCAGGGCTATATTTGGAATTTTGCATATTATTAGGATTTAAGAATTAGCTTATAAATATATCTATGCTATTTTACTTTCATTTAGCTTTTAAATGATGGATTTTTGAGATATTTAATATTTCGATTTTATCCCCTACTAATTCTTTACGGTTTTCTCACCGTAGTTCTTTTGTTTCTCTTCCTATTTCTTATTCTCCCTAATAGTTTCTGCCAATCTCAGTTTTTCCCTCTAATAAATACCAAATATAACCTTGCTAAAAAATAACCCTAATAATATAAAAAGCCTGACCGATTCCCCATCATTAATTCTTTCTATCCTGCATTCTGTTCACCAAAATCGACCATTATTCTTATGTTTAAAATAGTACCTCTCACCACAACTATAGGCACATTTTCATCCTTCAAGCTTTTATTCTTAAAATCTTTATGTTGCAGTTTATTCAAAATACTTTCAATCACAAGCTCAATGAATGACTTGGTTGTGGACCTGGATTTAGGTGAATATTTTAGTTGAATTTAAAAATGGTAAGCTCAACAGTATTCCTAAACCTAAAAGTATCATCACATTAAGATCATTCAACCAAAGATTCTTAAGCAAGGCATTTATTATATTATCCCCATCAATCACCAACTTGCATCAACTTTCATTGCACACAATTTATGAAAGACTTTGTTTTCTAATAAATCATAAAATCTAGGGAATCACTAAATGCCTTGCTTAGAGAAAGACTATTCTTATCAATGGACATAGCGGTTCTAGGAATGGGAAAGATATCCTAAGTTTATCTGATTAAGGTGTTCTACTGTGTTGCTTGACTAGCTTATCTACATTATCCTCCACAAAATGTTCACCTAAAATTTATGCTGACTAGTGTTTGGTAGAGATTTTTTAGGAATAATTTTTGAAATAATTAATGTATTTTGTGTCTGATTATTAAGGCCTAATATTATGCTTTCTATATTTGTGATAACTTCCTGTTTTAGGGTTAACATGTATATATATAGGCTGCTGTAAATAATATCTTTATGACAATAAAAATACTCTCTTGTTATCAGAGCTTCTGCCGATTAAAGAAGTTATATTTTTTAACGCTCGGCAGTAAGGGAATCTTGTCTACTATCCTTGACAGCCACCAGAAGCCTTGCTTGACTGGGTATTTAGTGAGGAGTTTGTTCGTTTTTCCTGCAGTGTTTCAAAACATGGCTCATGGGAAGAAAACGGCTGCTGAGAATAAGGTTGGTTTAATCGGTGAGAATCCCTCATTCCAAATCAGTCCCGTATTTTCAAAAAAAAAAACAATCAGTCCCGTAAAGCTAGATGGAACTAATTATCTTGCATGGTCAAGATCTTGTCTATCGCTCATCCAAGCTAGAGGTCTGAAAGGATATGTTACTGGGGATAAACAAAAACTAGAGATTGTGGGAATCTGAAAACTCTCTTGTAATGTCATGGCTCATTAATTCCATGTAACCTCAAATTGCCTAAGGTTATCTATTACTAAATAATGCATCTAAGATTTCAAATGCAGCATCTCAAACCTATTCTCAAGTGGGCAATGATGCACAGATTTATGAATTGCGGAATAAGGTACATAAGATGAAACAGGGTGAGATGACAATTGCTCAATACTTTGCTGAATTGAGTAGTTTATGGCAGGAACTCAACTATTACCAAGATTTCCAAACAGCATGTTCTAAAGATGCAGCAAAATTCCAGAATTTAGTGGAAAAGGAATGCATATATGATTTTTCTTGCTGGTCTAAATATGGAATATGATCAAATACGAGTTCAGGTACTTGGTAAGAATCCTTTGCCTTCTTTAAGGCAAAAACCTATTCATATGTGTAGCAAGAAGAAAGTTGAAGAAGTTCCTTAATACACACAGTTTCAATAGACAAGGCAAGGTTAGTTGCCTATTCCTTTCGTGAGTAGCTAAAGGTCAGTAACCAAGGTCCACCAAACAAGGATCATTTACACTGTGATTATTGTGGGAAGCCCAGGCATATGAAGGAGAATTGTTGGAAGCTGAATGGTCGACCAACTAGGGGTCGTGGAGGTAAACGGATGATCTCAACAAGACCACAAGCAAACCTATCGAAACCAGTAGAAATACCTAGAGAGACAACTAATACTGGGAGTCTTTCCAACGAAGTACAAACCCTACGGCGTCTTCTGTCTCATCTTGATTCTCTATCAACCATAGTTGCTTCCTCCAATTTTGTAAACATAGTTACTACTTTTTTTGCCAATCTTGATACTCATAATGATTCATGGATTATAGATTATAAAGCAAACAAACATATGACAGGCTCTTCCAATAAATTCTTAACTTATTCTCCATGTTCAGACAATGGTAAAGTCCGTATATCGGATGGATTTTTAGCCTCTATATCTGGAACAGGTTCTGTTAAATGTACTCCCACCATTAATCTATCTTCAGTCCTTCATGTTCCTAGTTTTCCTATTAGCCTTTTAACTATTAGTTCAATTACAAAAGCACTTGATTGCAAAATTGAATTCTTTCCTACCCATTGTGTTTTTCAAGACCTGAAAAAAGGGAAAACGATTGGCTTTGGTAGACTGCAAGATGGCTTGTATCTACTAGAGGAAGGTTGCATTACCTTGATTCCTAGTATAACTTGAGCCCTGCTAGAAGAATCTATGAATGTTAACTAAGAAATAATCCAGTGGCATAGATGATTATATCCTATGCTTTAGAAAGATTATATCCTAGTTTGTTTAAACAACGCAAGTTGGATTTATTATTTTGTGATGCTAGTGAATTTGCTAAACACGCTAGACATTCTTATCCTTCAATTAATAATGAGAGTTCAATTCCCTTTATGATTATTCATTCTAACGCACGGGGACCTAATCGAACAATTTCTCTATCCAGTTATAGATGGTTTGCTACCTTTATCAATTGATGCACTAGATTAACTTGGGTTTATTTGATGAAAGCAAAGAATGAGGTTTTTACTTGTTTTCAGCTATTTCACAAAATGATTTGTACACAATTTGACGCCAAGGTTAAGATTCTGAGAACCAACAATAGTATAGAATACATGGATGGTGTTTTTAGTGCATATCTAGATTCCAATGGAATATTGCACCAAACTCGTTGTGTGTACACTACTGCACAAAATGGAGTGCCTGAAAGGATGAACAGGCATTTATTAGAAGTGGCTCGATCTCTGATGTTTATTATGAATGTTCCAAAGGTTTATGGGGGTGATGTAGTACTTTCAACCGCATACCTTCTTAACAGAATGCCCCTAAAAACGCTTAATTTTAAGAGTCCTTTAGAAGTTCTACAAGATAGTAATTCATATACTGTTCCTCCAAAAATTTTTTGTTGTGTGTTTTGTTCACAAAAGGAATGTAGGTAAGTTAGGACCCGAGGCCCTTAAATGTGTGTTTGTTGGCTACTCTGCAACTCAAAAGGGATATAAGTCTTATCATCCACCCTCACAAAAGTACTCAGTAAGTATGGATGTTGCCTTTAGGGAGTCTAATCCTTATTTTTATACACCTCAGTCACCTTTTCAAGGGGAGAATAAGGAGGCAGAGGTGGAGGAAAATAGCACCTGCCCCTATATAATTTTTTAGTCAAAATCCCAGAGATTATGACAAGGAACAAGCTAAAACTGAGCAATTGGATAGGCCATATTTGAAACCTACACACAACGGGACAAGACAAATCTAGCCATCAAACATGTAATAACTGGTCAAGCGCCATCTTTGAGTTCAGTCCCTAAAAATACATGTGATAAGTCTCCTTTAACTTCTGATTGATCTAATTCTAATTCCATTGCTAATGATCTTGATGTTCCTATTGCTATCAAAAAAAGAGTCAAAGCTTGTACTAAACATCCTATTTCTTAACTTTGTTTCCTATGATTCTTTGTCCCCTTCCTTTTGAGCCTTTATATTGTCTGTTTCTTCCATTTATATCCCACAAGGTAGGCAAGAAGCATATCATGATCCAAAATGGAAACAGGCAATGGTTGAAGCGATGAAGGCTTTGGCAAAAAATGAAACATGGGAACTTGTTACTCCCCCATTGGGAAAGAAAGTAGTTGGATGCAAATAGGTAATTACAGTGAAACATAAAGCAGATGGTTCAATCGAAAGGTACAAAGCTAGATTAGTTGTAAAGGGCTTCACCCAGACCTATGGGGTGGACAATCAAGAGAAATTTACTCCTGTTGCAAAAATGAATACTATCAGAATCATGTTATCATGTGCAGCTAACCTTGATTGAGACCTACAACAATTTGATGTCAAGAATGCGAATCATGTTATCATGTGCAGCTAACCTTGATTGGGACCTACAACAGTTTGATGTCAAGAATGCCTTCCTACATGGAGACTTGGAGGAAGAGGTGTATATGAAAATTCGTCCAAGATTTGATGATGAGAAGACTAAAGGGAAGGTTCGTAGATTAAAAAAGGTATTATATGGTTTGAAGCAGTCACTCAAGGCATGGTTCAATAGGTTCAATAAGGCAAGGATCTCATTTGGATATCATCAAAGCAAAACTAATAGTTTATGGTAAGATCACATTACTTATTGTTTATGTCGATGATATAGCTATGACTGCAGATGATAAGGAAGAGATTGCTCGACTCAGAAAACTTTTAGCTCAAGAGTTTGAGATTAAGGACTTGGGTAAGTTGTCAATATTTCCTTGCAATAGAGGTTGCCAGATCTGATAAGGGAATCTTAATTTCTCAAAGGAAATATATTTTGGATCTACTTAAAGAAATCGGTATGTTGGGATGTAAACCTACAGACTCTCTTATTGAATCTAAACACAAACTACAAGTAGGAGTTGGTGAGTCAATTGATTTAGGCCGTTATCAGAGGATGGCTGGGAGATTGATTTACCTCTCACACACCAGACCAGACAAAGCCTATGTCGTAAGTTGGGCATGTGTGACATCTATACACCAACTTGAGGGGGAGTGTTGACTAATGTTTAGTAGAGAATTTTTAGAAATAATTTTAAGAACAATTATTGTATTTTGTGTCTGATTATTAGGGCCTAATATTGTGCTTTCTATATTTATGATAACTTCCTGCTTTATAGCTATTTTAGGATTAATATGTGTGTGTGTGTGTGTGTATATATATATATATATATAGTGGCTGTTGTAAATAATATTTTTTATGACANTATGTGTGTGTGTGTGTGTGTATATATATATATATATATATAGGCTGTTGTAAATAATATTTTTTATGACAGAGAATAAAAACTCTGCCTTGTTTTTCCCTCTAAACAATTTCCAAAATATATGTTACTAACTAATGAGCCCAAATGGTTAGTCCATTTATTTGATAACACTGTAGAAAGTATCAGGCTCATTTGAAAATCAAAATTTGATATAAGAAGGAAAGGTTTGTATGTATTCATGGTGCAAGAAAATTGCCATAAGTAATCATGAATAGAAAATTGCTCCAACCACAAACCTATTATATTAGACACTATTTTACTAATATGCAATTCAAAAAGGCTAAGAGGAACTTGTTTGTATTTTAAGACAATTTGAACTTTAAATAAGCAATGTTACTCCCACCTAACCGGAGCAAAAAATACTTAAACATATTATCTCTAAGTGAGCACTAAAGGGTATTGTATTGCAAATACTCACTATTAAGGCTAAGTTTCACCTAATGGACCTTCAAAATGGAATCGACATTTCAAAAACAACGGTTCTCTGCAAAAGCAAGCATGGTATAGGCATGGCATTAGAGAGAAGCTCACTAATGATAATTGTAATGCCAACTAAAATATTTATGTGCATGTTGACTACATTGATGAGGTAGTAAGTTGGTGGCATGGTAGTCCTAGAAGAATCTATGGTTCAGACACTCAAGCAAGGTGAATGAAATGGCATGGGTTTCAACGGGGCACTAGTAGTTAGACATCTTAGACTCTTAGAAACTTTTTGAAGTTTCTTGTGATAATTCCTAGGTAGGTAAAGTTTCAAAAATCGGTATCAATGGATATATAGAGACCCAAAATACGAAAATCTATCAATGACTATATTATACGTTCATATATAAAATTATATTATATCATTTAAAGCAGGGAATTTAATCATATTTTAACATTGCAATATATATAAATATGTACTTGTGTGTGTATAATACATAATAGATGGGTTAAAGTTTATAGTGTCAATAATAAAAACTTAATTTCATGAATACTATTTGCTAAGTAACAAAATTGGCGATATGGGGGGCAAATGTTAAATTTGCAATTTGTAAAGAAGGAATAAACATTTTCTAATTGAATAATTTAGTTTTAGCCTAACTCAAAGCGATACAAATTTTTTGTGCTTAAAATTTTACTTAATCTTTCCATCGCTTTAAACATGATGTATTTCATCTAATACTCGCATAATATCTTCCCATCTGTTACCTCTTATCCTCCAACAATTAATAATCCCCATATACTCCTCCACAACATCCAAATTTACTGAACTAGATAGGTATGAAAGTGTAGGCAAGTTCTAGCTTGACAACCCGTCAATGATACCAAGATTAGAATCTGGTACCAGTTAAGGGTTTATTTCAACTCAATTATACCAGAAGCCTTCTTCTAATTAGTGCCAAAGTTTTCATGTTTTATGTTTTACTTGCATTTCTTTTCTTTTCTTTTCTCTTCTTTTCTTTTTCCTTTTTTTTTTTGTTAATTGCTAGGTTACGTATTTGTGATCATGGACGTTATAGGCATCAATTTCTATGGGATCAATATATTAATTGATATTTCTAGCATTTCCTTAATATATCATCCACATCACCAAGCATAAGCTAGTCACCATTTGCTTGTCGGCTTGCTGCTATTGCTACATGCCTTTTACTTCCTCAAAAGTTAATAAAAGAAAATTCATATTTGACTAAAGTTATGCAAATCGCTTAACGGTAGCACATGTTCAAAAATAATAGTTTTATGTAAAAATACATACTCTTATTTTGCTGCTCAAAAAAGTTATATTTTTTATTTTTAATTCTTCAAAAAAATTTGACTTCACGGCCCAATTAATGTTTTGCTTTTTGCTTCTAAATCAAAAAATAGTAAAAGTAACAACCAAATGAAGTTTTTAATATTTAGTCTTCTTTTAAGATAAATGATCGATATCCAATATGTTGACATTTTTTTATCTATATCTTGGTACATCTACAGGTGTTTTTCAGAACTGATATATCTTGGTATATCTATGGGGTTTTACAAAACTGATAGAAATGTGACGAACATTATTAGGCCCCCTCCCTCCTATATATGATATAGCAACCAATATTGGCAATTTTTTATTTTCTAGGTGTTGGTGGAGTTTTGACTTTTAAGTCAAGAGGGACAACTAATAGCTTTCCTTCACTATAAGTCCCAACACTTGGCAAAACTCAAGACATGAACCTATAAGCAATGACTCAATCTCTTCATCATTGGAACTATTATTTGTTTCTTTTCGAGTTTGTGCTATATTGCAACTACCAAGTATTTGAGTTATCTTCATTCTCAAAAGAAACTTAATCAGTACAATTGTATTCATAAACATGCTTCTGGTGTTGAGAATTATGGGTTAACTTGAGTCCTTTAAGTACTAAGGATTGCGGTTGTAGGTTCTAATAGAATAAAGGATGACTATGTAGCTTGTATTTTTGGTGGATCTATCCTATGGTTTGTGGACAAGCTTAGGATTATAAGAATATTGTCATTCATGATAGTTACCTATTTAGAGGCACTAAGCTATGCATAATTCATACTTCACCTAGGAAGCTCTTAGTTTAAAAATGCAGCTTAGGAAGTTCTTAGTTTAAAAATGAAGGCAGGCAAGCTAACTAGTCGTTTTGGTAGAGATAAGAGCATTGCTTTAGTAGTGGGTAAGTTTTGTTATCATTCTTTAAAGAGTGGAGTAGCTAGAATGATCTTTCATTATTATACACGTTAGTAAGCTAAAGTTAAGAAACAAAATACTAACCTCTATATCTTGCTTTGCACCATGAGCCTTGTTAGTAACTAAGCATACACAATTATCTTGGAATTCCCTAGATCTAATAAAAAGCACAATTCCATCTTTTTTGTGGGAAAATAGTTCCTCTATGATTGCACATTTCATTCCATACATTAAAACCTGAGATTTATCTCATCCATGCAGATACTATCAGGTTGCACAAATCACCTACTTTGAATACGTTTGAAAGGTATGTTCTATTAGTTGTTTTTGGAGTACTATTCAAAATTTGTGGGGATTTTTCTCTCCATAATTTGCTATTCTCTACTCTCTTTCATCCACAAATTGATGGGGAAATGAGGTTAATCAAACATTAAGTTGAATGGTTGAGTTATGTTGTGAGGGAAACAAGGTAACTAGAATTCGGTTGTCTACTATCTTATCTTTTGGATACATTTGGAAGCCCATCAAGCTTGAACAATACAAAGGGAGATTGCTCTCCCCCATTCCGTAAACCCAACATCCCCTCCTCAATATTTTAACCCAAGATCTGAGTTGAAAGCTCCAAGCTCTAACCATTGGAGTGTCCCGTTATTTACTTAAAATAAAGTTGTTCATTAATATATGGAAGAGATCAGTCGAGCGTGTTTATAACTCTGAATTTTGTACTTCTTCATCGTGTTCTCTTCCACCTAATTTCAAGTTATTAGGTTTGTTGAATCCTTTACCCAACATATTTCTGATTTGCATTCTTAGATTAGGATTTATTCATACTTGACTTAGGAAGTTCTTAGTTTAAGAATGCAGGCAGGCAAGCTAGCTAATCATTTTGGTAGAGAGAAGATCAAAGCATCAATAGTGGAAAAGTTTTATTAATGTACTTCAAAGTATCGCATTAGCTAGGATAATCTTTTGCTGTTATACTTGTTAGCAAACCAAATTTAAGAAACAAACAATAACATCTATACCTTGCTTTGCAACATGATCCTTTTTAGTATTTAAGCATACACATTATATTGGGATTGCCTAGAACTACTAAAAAGCATAATCTACTTTTCATGGCAAATAGGTCCTCTATGATGGCATATTTCAAACCATACACTCAAACCTGAGATTCATCTAATGCAAGCAATACTATCAGGTTGCAAGAATCGCCTAGTTCTAATGAGTTTGAGAGGTACGTTATGTTAGTTATTATTTGAGTACTATTTGAAAATTGTGGGGTTTTTGTTTCTCTATAATTTGCTATTTTCTACTGTTTTCCATCCACAAATTGTGGTAATTTAACATTGCTAAGTTGAATGCTTCAGCTATATTATGAAAGAAACAAGGTAACTGGGATTTGTTGTCTACTATATGGTACATATAGAAGCCCATCAAGCTTGGAGTATACAAAGAGAGATAGCCCTCTCCCGTTTCTTAAAACCAACCTCCCCTCCCTACAATTTGAACCCAAGACCTCCAAGTTGAAAGTTACAAGCTCTAACCATGGAGTGCCCCCTTATTTACTTAAAATAACTTTGTTCATCATCATGTTCTCTTACACCTAATTTTCAGATTTTTAAGTCTATGGAATCCTTAACCTAACATATTTATAATTTGCATTCTAAGGTTATATGAAAGTTTGCTATTTCTTGAATTTTTAAAAGAATTGGTGCTTCTTGGGTTAGGATTTCAATGCTGTGAGGATGTAATACTTTGTCCTCATTTGAGTCACTTAAACATGATGTCATCAGGAGAAAAAGAAATGCTATCAAGAAATTTCATGATTTGGCCGAAGGATGATTTTCATTCAACTGAATACATGAATGTGATACATGTTTACTTCATTTAACTCATTCACTTAAGTTTTTGTCTTCTTTTCATTCTGGAGGATTTATTGCCTTATAGGGATTTTTTTTTATTTTGTTTGCATCTTTTGTTTCTTTTTAGTACTCGTGCACACCTCTACTCATAAGATGCGAGAATTTCCATGTAACAAGAGATTGAAATTGTTCCAGACAATTGGGTTGTTACTAGCACTATCATATTCAATGCAAATGATAACCCTCGTTTGATCTTCTTCAGTTTCCAGCAACAAGTTTCATGCATCAAATATAAATCATTTTGAGTGTCTAATAGGGATAGACTTCTTATCAAAGGAGAATATACTGGATGACCACCAACCAAGAATTTGTAGCATGCCTATTTTGGTCAAACGTCTAGAAACTCATACTTCATTTTCCACTTTGATTTGCATAGTGTTAAATCATGGTTTCCAATGAACTCATAAAGAAACCATTATAGGTTTCTTTTGGTTATTGAAAATCAGATACAAACTCGGTATTTGTTTGAAACTTCCTTTGTCATATTTGGTGCATAAGATGACCTATTGTGTCTTGGGCTATATAAAGAGAATAGTCCTCACCTAATACATAAACCTTGTCTCTCCTTTCATAGTAGTTTGAACTTGAGACCTTCGAGTTAAGAATCCCAAGATTAAACCATTGGGAAGTCCCCTGGAGAGCACTATATCTGTATTTTTCAAACACTTGAGTTCTTACAATAATTCTTCACTAAATTTCTCTTCCTTCTCTGTATTTTCCATTTCTTTTCTTTCTTTTTAATACTTTTTTATGCCAGTTTTGCATTAAAACTGAAACTAGAAATTGAAATGTTTTAAGAAAATCTACAAACAAGATTGTAATCTAGAGAAAGAAAATTATACAACAAAAATCTACGAAGACATAAAGGTATGCATTATAACAATAATTAACTAAGGCAAATGCTGTGCGCTGCATTAGCAAATAAAGGAAGGACTAACACAATTATGACGAAGACCAAGAAACATCAAGGAAATGGAATACAAAAAATTAAAAAAGAATAAACCATAAATATACATAGACAGACTGACAGATCAATATATTGCTTACTTGTACAAGTGAGGGCTTATATCGCAGCTTCAGCTTTGGAAAGGTATGCCCATTCAATGCAGGAGATGTCTGAACAAGTATATCAGAAAATTTTTCATCTTCTTTTAACCATTTAACATATGCAAAAGTCTCTTCTGATGGCCCACTGTACTGCAAAAAGAAGTGGCACACAAAGGAATTATTAGTAGATATACAAGGACAAAATAATATACAATTAAACTAAGGCTTTGTTTATGGCTACTTTTGCTATTTGCTTTCTACATTTTTGCAAAAAAATAAAAAAATGAAAAGAAAACAAAAGTAAATAGTAAAAACATCAATCAAGCAGAGCCCAATGAATCTAGTAGGCCATATTAAGTGTAAACCAAGCTCTGCAACTTTAGAGCATGGTCATCAATAATTTAATTGCATTGAAGAACTACTCTGCCCTAGCTTTTTCAAAACAACATACTATTTGAAAGCTTAAGTATTTAAAAGAAAGGAGCTATTGAAGAAAAAGAAGAGAAGGATAAAAAAGACATAAAAGACCAAACTAAACTACGTTCCATAAATAATCAATAAACTGCTTAGAGCTAAGCACCAAGACATGAACGAATGAAGACAGGGAGACAAAAAAAACAGCAAGTAAATGCATAGTAAAAGTGTATGAGGAGGTTTATATGCATTACACATTACTTAAATTTTGTCTTTTATATTTGAAAATAACTCTACAAAATCAAAAACCAAGCAAGAACTACCATTTACAACCTACTCTTTCTTACATATCCCTTTATAATCTTTCATTTGCTTTAGCAGAAAGAAAGAAAAAACAAAAAATCTTTTGCTTAGTTTAGAAAACTGCCGATTATGAAGTGGTAACATATGAAAGTAGGAGTTTAGCCAAAAGACAGTATTTAAGTCCCCTTCTAAAGCATCTGACTGTTCATTGAAATGTCAAATATTAATTAATAAAAACAATAGAGCAAGTGAAGATACCTGTGCATTAATCCCTTGTTCATTTATATAGATTCGGCCGTGTATGTTCAAACCCTGGAAAATTGGATCAAAAATGCTTTGTAGAGCACGAGAAAAGAGTAACGAAAAGACAGCCAAGACAAGACAAGAGAAACCTTTAAGAAGGTGAGGTGCTTAGCAACTTCGTGTTGAGGGTCTTTGATGAAGACAAAGCGATAAAAATTGACCACCACGAAATTCTCAATCTCAGCTTGACAGACTTTATCATTGCTGTTGGATGCAGATGCACAGCAACTGATGGAGATAGCACGATGAACTTTTCTCGTATTATTATTGGATTTTACTCCTACTACTTTCCTTGGAAAACCATGATGGAAACAACACCCACAAGCACCGTTTGCTGCCTTTGGCGATGGGTATAGGCCGAAATTCAAACTGAGAGAACCCGAGGAGCTAACCGCACACCAGCCTCTCATCCCGCCCCTTCGCTCCTTTCTCTCCGCATCTTCTTCCGGGGAATTAAGATAAAGGGCTAACAAATATATGCCTTACCCCAAAAGCTGAAGATATGGTAGAGACATCATAGGGTCCAGTGTCAGTGGGCCGGATTGTGCTAACGTTTCCGGAACCCCACCTAGCCCACCCTATGCATAGGGCTTTTTGTGGGCAAATTCTACAGTAAGCTAATTTTACTGAGGCTATCAATTATAGCCATTAGATTTAGAGATTTTCCATTTTAGCCATTGATCAATAAACAAATTACAACCTGTTTACTTATCAAATACGTTAAAAAAAACTTAAATAACTCTTAATAAACAAAAATAAAAATTCTTAATTAAAGAGAAACAACTAACAAAGAGAATAACAAAATTTTTATGAAAATTAATCATTGAAATTTATATGCTCGAGTATAAAATATTAATCATTGAAAAATTTTTAAATAAATATTACAATAAAAATTTAGTTTAATAAATAATTATTTTAAATACAATTATTTTTATCTTTATTGTTATTCATTTATAAATTAAAATTTATAAACCGTTAAATACTTTTAGTTCAAAATATAAATTTAAATCTTTAATTTTCATAAACGTTATATTTATTTTAACTTAATTGACTTGTTACGTTAAATTTTACACATTTACATTAATATTTTGACAATACTTGTTTCATCTTTATAATTTTTTACATTAATTCTTACAGTTTTATGTCAAGGTTTTTCAACTACTAATTTTTACTATAATTATTTTTATTCTAACTATTATTCATTTATAAATTAAAATTTGTAAACCGTTAAATACTTTAACTAGACTATAAAATTTATATAAAACCCGACCCTATAAACACATGTCATGACATACATGCACTGGTAGCATGTTATTATGTTAGGAAAGCACCTAAGAATAGACGAAACCCGGTATCGTACCTAACGGTACACTTGAGTTGATTTAACCTCGAACTAATTCAAATAGGAATTGCAGGATGAAATTTAATATTTTATAGTCCAAGAATGACTAAAAATGATTGTTCGGAGTTCGAGGGTTCATTATGGGTAAAATTGAAAATTTTGATGTTTAGGGGCAAAAATCGTCATTTTACCACCTAAGATAATAATTTGATCATGAAGTGAAATTTTTGACCAAGATTAACTTTTTGGAGTATAATTTAATGATAGGAAGTGAAAATTTTCAATTCCGGCAATTTTCGGAACATAGGGGCAAAACGATAATTTTGTCCTCCCGAGGTAAAAACCGTAATTTTCAACACTCAAAACTTGTCAAAATCATAGGATTTATTTATTTTTGGTATGAACAACTATGTTATGTTAAGTGGTGAAAAATTGAAGTTTAAAAGACGAAATTTTAAAAATGGACCAATGGGAAAGTGACACATGGCACTTTTTAATGATTTAATATTATTTTAATGAAAAGTCAGCCCATTTAAACCCCATTTTAAGTGATGGCCGGCCATAAGGGAGAACAAGAGAGAAAATAGAGAGGAAAGGAAGAAACAAAGAAAAACCAAAGAGAAACAAGAAAATTCAAAGGGGAATTCGCGTTTTTTGTCCGTTTACGCGTCTAATGGTAAGATTTTTCGACTTTAACTTGATTTCTACCTTTTCTATGCCTTTGTTTCCATTTATCATGCTTGAGGAGAGAGATCTAAAAGTGACATCAAGAGTTGGCCGAATTTCAAGGGGGGAGAAATAGAAATTTTTAGGTTTTGATTTTTAGTTAAATTGATAGTTTTAGTTAGTTAAATGTGTTTAGAAATTAAATTGGGCAAGAAATCAGTAAATTTTCACAATACCCACTCTTGGCTGGATGCTCAATGCTGTACAATGATGATGAATTGATTTTATTCTAAGG